>NW_006921857.1:1588712-1604473 GCF_000298275.1 Orycteropus afer afer | reverse complement strand
TTCTGTGTCTGTGTTAATTGGTTTCCATTTTCTTTGTTGAAGAGGGTCTGTGCAATCCTTCTGCCTATTCTGCCATCTTGCCGGAACTCTACTTTATGGTTCTTAAAAAAAAAAAAAAAAACTTCCCTGCCACTGAGTTGATTTCAACTCAAGCGACCCTTCCTTGGGTTTCTGAGGCAGAATGTCTACAGAAGTAGATTTCCCAGTCTTCCTTCCGAGGAGTGGATGGTGGGTTTGAACTGCCAACCTCCTGGTTAAGAGCCAAATGCCTTAAGCATTATGCCAGCAGAGTTCTTGCTTTATGGTTAGTATGATTTAGTTCACATAAGTTCTACAAGTATCTACTATTACTACCCCCAGTTTATTGATGAAATCTCTCAGGTTTAATGAAATTATATGACTTGCTGAGGGTCAAGTAGCCTGTATGGGATCATCTTAGGACATGAACTTAATACTCTTGACTCTAGAACCTAGGTTCAGATCACCATTCTATCTTGTCTGCCAAGTTATAGTGTCATATCTTCACTACATGAAATTCTACTGACTGTTCCTCTAGCTCATTTCTATTTACTTGTATGCTATACACCATTTGTCATCCTTTAGAGGCAAGAATTAATGGACAGCAAAATGTTCCAAAATCCTAAGGAACAGACTAAGGAAGAAAAAAGGAGTCTAGAGTTATAAGACCTACATAATAAGAAGGAGTTCTGGTGGTGCAGTGCCTAAGGCATTTAACTGCTAACCAGGAGGCTGGCGGTTCAAACTCACCAGCCACTCCTCGGAAGGAAGGTTGCGCAATCTACTGCTGTAGTGATACCGCTTCAGTCCGACTCCACAGCAGTGTGTATGGGTTTTTTTTTTTTTTTTTTTTGGATAATAAGAACACAAAGCCAGATGGGACACTATAGATTATAGAGTTTAATTTCCTCGTTAGAGTTAGTAAACTGCTCATCTACAAATAAGAACCTTGGGAAAGCATTTTAGGAAGTCAGTGACAAAATCACTTGACCAGATGGTGGATGATTAGTAGGTTATTTTTCTCACATCTATTTAAATACAGTAATATGTATTTTTTGGGACTGCTGTTAGCTGCTGTTGAGTTATGGCCATTCCATGCACAATGCAGCAAAGCGTTACTCTGTCCTGTGCCATCCCCTGATCGGTTGGGGATCCAGCTGCTGTGATCCATAGGGTTTTCCTTGGTTGATTTTTGGAAGTAAATCACCAAGCCTTTCTTTCTAACCTGGAAGCCTTTTTCCCTAGTGTGCATCATATATTGAAACCTGTTCAACCTCATAGCAACACACATGCCTACGTTGACAGATGGGTGATAGCTGTGCATGCAGTAAACAGGCCAGGATTGAACTTGGGTCTCCTGCATGGAAGGCTAGAGTTCTACCACTGAACTTTTTGTGATTACTGTGTCAATAATATTATGTATCTATTATCACTCATAAAATAACAATAACTTGGTGGGTTAAGTGGTTTGTCCAAGGTCAATAAACCACATCAATAAACATAACATATTAGTGTTTTCAAATTTCTCCAAACTTTATTTTATCTAGTAATTATACTTTTTGTCAGCAAGGGCTAGGATGTATTGAATTTAAGCTTATGTCACTTAGATGTAGTTGTTTTTAGAGAATTAAAAACTTTGCTTCAGAGTCCAGAGCCTATGTTTCTCATTTGGCCGACATCCCAGTATTGTGGCATGCGGAGGATGGTCTAACTTCTCCAAACAATAAGGACGGTTTTGGATGATCCTCTGCTCTTTCATGAGTCCACTTATCATGCCCCTTGTGTTAGGAAATGAGCTTCACAGGCACCACTGCTCCGAGTTATTTAAGGAGTTTAGATGGCAAACTCTAAATAAACAGAAAAGCCCACAAATACACATATGGGATAAGGTCAACACAAACACCAAGAGGATTTCACTCAGAGCACACTTGTGTTGCTAGGGATTTGAGGACAGATTAGAAATATACACAGGCTGTGGCCACTGCATGAGGACATTTTTCTTTTTTGAGAAAATTTAGAGATGCCTTGCTTTATGTTAGGGAGCACTGGTGGCACAGTGGTTAAATTTGGCTGCTAACCAAGAAGTTGGTGGTTTGAACCTACCAGCTTCTCTGCAAGGGAAAGATGAAACAGTCTGCTTCTGTAAAGATTTACAGCCTTGGAAACCTTATGGGCAGTTCTAATCTGTCCTATAGGGTCTCTGTGAGTCAAATGGACTTGATGGCAGTGGGCTTGTTGTTTTATGCTGATGTTCAAGTCAGTGTACTTTCTATTAAATAGTTTTGTGCTAAAGCTTTTAGAAAACAGGGAAGCTGATAGCTCAGTTCCATATAGAGTGTATTTCTAAACTAGATTTCTGTGGTTTTATTGATTTGAATTAATGAGGCTTGAAAGTAAGGAATCATCTGAAAATCATGTTGCTCTTTGCAGAATAAAATGAAATACCATGCTTAAATTCTAAAAAACAAGTATATAATTTTGTGTTAAAGCATATATTATTATATAGTAGTATAGAGGAGTGGTAATGTTTTACCAGTAGCAGCAACAATGGACTCCAACATCAAGAATCATGAAGATGGCACAGGACCAGAAAACATTTCTTTCCATTACATGTAAGGTAGCCTTGAGCTGGAGGCAGTTTGATGGCAAGTAACAACAACATTTTTTTTAAACCAAAGGAATATAAGATATTTATAGTAGAAACTCAAAATTGAGAAAATTCTACCCATTAATCTCTCTCTCTCTTTTTTTTCCTGAATATTATGTGCACAAGAGAACACTACCTACCTACCTTCACATCTAGTCTCCTCTTCCTCTTTAACAGAGACCCAAATTTTAGCTGGGCAAAGTCTCCCAGGATAAAAAGTACCTTTCCCAGCCTCCCTTGCAGCTAAGTGTGGGCACATGACTAATTTCTGTCAAAGAGACTAATGCATAATTTCTAAATGGAACATCCAGGAAGACTGCTTAAAGGGATTCTACTCATCTGGGAAGGGTCCTATTATGGATTGAACTGTGTTCCCAAAAAATACTGTTATAAGTCCTAGCCCCTATACCTGTTATTATAATATCATTTGGGAATAGGTTTTCTTCATTATGTTAAAGAGGCATTATTAGTATAGGGTGTGTTTTAAGTCAGCCTCCTTTGAGATAAAAGCAGATTAAGGAAGCAAGTAACCAGAGATGGCAGAAGACAGATGCCATGTCACAGAAAGATCACCAAGGAGCCAAGGAATAGAAGATGAGAAGAGATAAGGACCTTCCCCCAGAGCAGAACAGCAGAAGGCTTTCCTTTAGAACCAATGTCCTGAATTCAGACTTTTAACCTAATAAACTGTGAGAAAGCAAATTTCTATTTGTTAAAGCCACCCCCTATGGTATTTCTGCTATAGCAGCAGTAGATAACTAAGACAGGCCCTTTCTTTCCTTCTTCTTTGACCTGCAATGCAGATGTGATAACCAAAACTTTATTTATTTATATTGTGATTTGGGTGAAAATTTACAGAGCAAATTCATTTTCTATTCAACCGTTCATACACATTTTGTTTCATGATATTTATTGCACTCCCTGTAATTTAATAGCTCTCTTCCTAGTTCCTCCTGTGGTTACCTTTTCCCTGTGTCCTTTCCTATGCATTGCTGCCCTCAGAGCCAACTCCCTGTGCAAATGCTGCCTTTCTGATTTCCTATAGTTAATCGTTCTAAGGAGTATACCTATGTGGTGTAAATGTTCACCTTGTAGGCCAATTGTTTGGCTGAAAGCCACGGGAGTGAGTTCAATTCCAGGCCTGAAGGGTCACTAGGGGCCATAGTCTTGGGGGTTTCACCAATCTCTATCAGACCAGTATGCCTTTAAAAAAAAAAAAAAAAATATATATATATATATATATATATATATGTGTGTGTGTGTGTGTGTGTGTGTGTGTGTATTTTATGATTTTGAATTTTGTTTCAAATTTTTCTCTTACTCTATCCAGGATATCCTACTCTGATCCCTTTCTGAGTGGTTGACAGTGGTGGCTGGGCACCATCTAGTTCTTTTGGTCTCAAGGTCATATAAGCTGAGGTTTGCATGGCCTACTAGTCCCTTGGACTACCTGTTTCAATGCATATTTGGTTTTCTTCATTCTCCTTTGCTCCAAACAAGGAGAGACCAATTGTCAGCTAATAGTCACATGTAGGTGGCCATTTGCAATCTTTTAAGACACCAGTAACTACTCACCAAAGCAGGATGTGGAATAATATTTTTATGTAGTATGCTATGCCAGTTGAGCTTGATGTCCCCCACAACCATGGTCCCAAGGCTGCGGGCCCAGCAACTCACTCCCTCAAGGTGTTTGGCTGTGTTTAAGAAGTTATGATAACTTTGTCTCATTAGTTTTATTATATATATGGGCATTCTTATAGCACATACAAATATGTATGTAGAAACATCATCTGACAGACTTATAAATGGTCATGGGTATATTCCTTTTTGCCTAGACATACTTGATCATTTAGCCTGTCTACTTATGTATCCACTAATAGATTACGGTTTGTTAATGCTGATAATGCAGTACTATGTATGGGAGTGTTTACTTTTGTTGTCTTTAACTCTTGTGCACCTCTCTGTGTCTTCCCTTTCACTAGTGTTACTGTGCTAGTCACTTGCTTTTGATATATTGTCTTTCCCTTCACCCAAATCCATACTTGTCTCTTACCTATCTAGTAATTTTCCCTAAAGATGGTTTTAATAATAAAAGTCACATATTAGGATAATGGAGAAAAAAGATAGCATAGAGTCCAGATAACATCAAGAAGTGGCCATAGTGAGTTTGTCTCTTTCAGGCTTCTTTTGTGTGGACGAAAACAACAATACCAACAACAACAACAATAAACATCTAGCTTGTTTTAGGCAAAGATATTAGGCAGTTCTTTTTTTGTGCAGCTAATCCTAGTTGATATATTAGCAATAAAAGCCCTCCCATTCCCAGTCCTAACTCTAAATTTTAGGGGCTAAACATCTAAAACTACCAAATGTTAATATAATACAAGAATATAGTGTAAGAAACAGAGTTTGATTATTATCTATGGGTTTTCTTTGAACACTATAAAGATAATTATTTAAAGTTGGCAGTTCAAACCCACCAGCCACTCCTTGGAAGGAAGGTTGGGCAATCTACTTCCGTACTGATACTGCCTCGTAAACCCAAGGAGGGGTCTCTATGAGTCAGGTCCAACTCCACGGCACATAACAACAAAGACATCTCTTTTTAGTTTTGGAAGTCTTGCTTTTGCAAAAAAATCAGAAAAGAAAACTGGTTCTTCATCTCAGTTTCATAGCATTCTCACTTTTTGTTTCCGTAAGTTTCATCTTAGTCAATGTATCTATTTTTCTACATATTTATATAATGCTTTAAGTTTATAAAATATACCCATGTAATTATCTCTTATTATTCTTATAATAGATCATGAAGTAAGCAACACAAACATAATTGTTTCCATTTTACCATTGTAGAAACTGGGTTATTATCTTGAATCAATAGAACCATTATTATTCCTAGTACATATATGCACAATCATGAAATGCCTGTATCTTTTGACCCAATGCCTTGAAAATAAGTTCAACTCATACTCATTGAATGTTTGGATGTATGCATGGATGTGTGAATGAGTGAATGAGGGAAATGAGGCCCAGGGAGGCTATAGAAAGTATCAGTATCACAACATTGCAATTAAAATTAGAGTGTCCTCACTCTTTTTTCTAGTTCTTTTTCCACTATAACATGTTGCCTCTCCCTAGAAATTCATTATCCAATTTCTTAGTTGTCATTTGGATGTACTGTTAGTGAAAGGCAGTTTCAGATGTTCCTCAATGGAGAACTTCAGCTGATACCCCAGTACACACTGCACATACCACAAAAGAGTTTGCTTGCATTGGCAGCTCTCCCAATCCTCACATATTAATGCTGTGCCAAGAGCTATTGTCCTTGACAAGTGACTGTGCTGGCAACATAGGATTCTCTTAAACAAAGTCCTTCACATGGATAGCCAGCAAGGAGTTCCATTTCTAGCTTTGCCCGACGCCCTCACAAGGCCGGAGTATTTGTTTCACTTGGGAAAATGTTCCAGGAAGCTTTGTGTTCTGGTTATTGTTGAGGTTTAATGTGAGGGTTTAAAGTCTTGAACTAGGAAACATAAGAGCCATAGGAAACTCTAATCTTTAGAACTTTCTTCTAAAAGAACTAACAAATGATCAAAAGCCAGAAAAATCTGAAATTATCAGTCTGAAGCACTCCAGGCATGTATCTAAAGTGAATATGCATTTTTGTTTTGCAGACAATTGTAACAAAGAAATATTAATTAATATTAATTAATTAAGTCATCTATTATTCAAGGTATTAGCTATAGATTCTAGGTTCTAGTCAGTGAGTGAGGTAGTGAGAAGAAATTCTAAGCCTGCTACTTAATAGCTGTGTGACTTTCAAGAAAGTATTTATTTTCTCTGAACTTTAATTTTAATATATTTATAATTGGAGTAATTTTTCTTGACTCTCAGATTTGTTGAAGGTTTAAATAAGATATTGTAAAATACCCAGCAATTTAGAAATCATTCAAGTCCGTATTTCTTTCTTTCCCATTTTCAAGCTTCGTTTCCAGAACCTCTTGCCACATTCTGTGACTAAGTAGAAATGCTGAGAACTCCAGTATAATCCTTATCAAAACCATTTAATTGGCTTTAGTACAAAAAATTTAAAAATATCCATCATGTGTAAAATTTACAAAAAATGCCTAAGAGGATATAGAAGACACACTCACTTGACCTGCAGTTCTTTTAGGTACTTTTGGCACAGAATCTGTAATAAGAATCAGAATATTGAGTGGAGACATTTTGGTTCCTGTCACTTTCTCACCATCCTAACTCAGAATTCCTTACTTTTGCATTTTCATGGTGTCTCATAGCTTACCTTTGCTTTATTCAGCAAATGGTTTTAAAGCATCAATTATGTACCAGGCACTAATCTAAGTGTTGGAGATACAACAATGCATGAAACAGACAAAAGTCTTCTCTGTTACTATGTTGTTGTTATGTGAAGTCGAGTCGGCCAGACTCATAGTGACCCCTCCTTGGGTTGTTGAGGCAGTATCACTAAGGAAGTAGATTGCCCAACCTTCCTTCTGAGGAGTGGCTGGTGGGTTTGAACTGCCAGCCTTCTGGTTAGCAGTCAAGTGCCTTAGGTACTATGCCACCAGAGCTCCCTCTGTTATTATGGGGTGACCAATAATTAAAAAACATATGATCTGTTAGTGAGTGAAAAACATGACAGAGAAAATTGAAGTAGAAAAGAGGAGATACAGTGTTGGGGGCAGGTGTTTGTAATTAAATATGGAAGTTAGAAAAGGTCTCCTAAGACAATGAATGGCCCTAGAGGATGGCCTCAGGCCTCAGGCCTCAGGCAGTTGCCTGCCAAGCGCAAGGCTGGCTGTTCAAACCACCAGCCACTCCCCACCACGTAGACCGGGCTGTCTCTTTCTCCACCCGGCCCTCCTTGCAAACTCAAGGAGGGCGCACTAGGAGTCGGATGAAGTCAGTTGGGAGGTGTGAGGCGTGAGGCGTGAGGTGTGGTTTTATAAAGGAGTACCATAGTGCCTAAGGCACTTGACTGCTAACCAGAAGGCTGGTGGTTCAAGCCCACCAGCCACTCCTGGGAAGGTAGGTTGGGCAATCTACTTCCGTAATGATACTGCCTTGGAAACCCAAGGAGGGGTTGCTATGAGTCAGGCCAACTCCACAGCAGGTAACAACAACAAAGAAGATGAATAAAGACCTGAAGGAGGTATGAAAATGAGACATGTAGAAATATGCGGGATGAGCAGAAGGACCAGGGAGTCCATAGACCCTGAGGCAGGAAAGTGTTTGGTGTATTTACAGAACAGAACAAGGCCAGTGTGCCTAGAACAGAGACAACAAAGGAGAAAATAGTAGGGAGCTCTGGTAGCATAGTGCCTAAAGCACTTAACTCTTAACCAGGAGGCTGGCTGTTCAAACCCACCAACCACTCTTCCTAAGGAAGGTTGGGCAATCTACTTCCATAGTGATACTGCCTCAGAAACCCAAGGAGAGGCGGCTATGAGTTGGATCTGACGCCACAGCAGTGGGTTTGGTTTTGGTTTAAAGTGAGATGGGTAAGGGGGGCAAAGACAGGGCAGATTTTGTACGGCCATTGTCTTAGTTATCTAGTGCTGCTATGACCGAAACATCACAAATGGGTGGCTTTAGCAAACAGAAATTTGTTTTCTCACAGTTTAGGAGGCTAGAAGTCCAGTTCAATTGTGTTAGCTCTAGAGGAAAGCTCTCTCTCTCTGTCATTTCTGGAGGAAGGTCCTTGTCTCTCTGAGCTTCTGTTCCTGGGCGATCTTCATCTTCATCTATCTTCTCCCCTTTCTGCTTCTAGCTTTCATTTAATCTTTTATATCTCATCATATTAACTTAAGATATACTCTACACTAATCCTGCCTCGTTAACACAACAAAGACAAACCTTTCCCAAATGGAATTATAACCACATGTTTTTTGGGGACACAATTCAATCCATAACAGCTATGTAAGGACTTTGTCTTTTATTCTTCGTGAAACAGAGGACTTTGGTGGGTTAGAGCAGAAGAGTGACATCTGACTCATGTTTGAATAGGGCAGTCTTCACTACTGTGTTGAAAAATAAGATGAAAAGCAGGAAGACCAGTTAGGAGACTATTGCAGTAATCTGGTGAGGAATGATGGATTGGATATGAGGTGTGAAAGACAGAGAAGAATCAAAAAGGTCTGCAAGATTCTTGGTAGAGAAAGTAGAAGGATGGTGTTGCCATTACTTATTTTTGGAAGACTACAGGGAAAGTTTGGGAAAGATCAGATGTTTGATATTAGGCATCCTGCTAAATTTGAGATGTGTGTTAGACACCCAAATAGAGATAGTACATAGGCAATTGGACCTCAAATCAGAATATGGGGGAGAAATCTGGGCTGGAGATATAAATTTGGGTGCTGTCCACTTATAAATGGTATTCAAAAGAGAAAATAGATCTATGTGTGTGTAGAGGCAGGCACATGGGTAAAATATGGTGGAAGCTTGGATATAGTCTCTTTTCTGTGTTATGTATTTCTGTACTTTCTACAATTTCCATCATAGGCAGGAAATTATTTTTATAATAATATTTTTAAAATTTGATTAAGAATAGTAAGATTATAATAAGGAATTACTGGTTTGGTCCTGATCTCCTTGGGTTACTCTCTGGCTGCTGATTCATTCCTCTGTTCATTTCAGTTATGGGCTCTGAAAGGGCCCCAAATACTCTGTACCTTGTTCCTAGAACATGTGGTAAACCACATATGATTGGGCAAATGGCCTTAGTATGTTGAGTAAGAGCTGATCTGGGGAAAACCAGTGACACTAGTGTGATGCATCTTCTTTGAGCACTGAAGCCTTTCATTAGGCTGGGATTTCACCCATTTAAACTGGCACTTAGCTCTGTCCTTCCCAGGACACCTAGAACCCATCAAGTATGCCTGGATTGTTTATTCACTTATATACCTGAATTCATCGTAGCAGAGTCATTTCCTGTTTTAAACTCACCAGCTTTTTTTCTTTGGTACAGAACTGACTGAGAATTACCTCTCTTCTAGGGATTGCTATGAGTTGGAATCAACTCTATGGCAGTGAGTTTTTTTTTTTTTTTCCCATTCTGTAGTGCATGAAAAATTCTTCTCAGAGGTAACATATCACCATTAGTGATATGTTAGTCAGTCATAGAAAATAATTGGGTCTACAATTAGCCTGGAGTCCCTTGGTGGTGCAAACAGACAACATACTTGGCTGCTAAGAGGCACCTAGGCAGAAAGGCTTGGGGATCTCCTTCTGAAGAATCAGTCTTTGAAAACCCTATGGAGCAGTTCTTTTCTGATACATGTGGGGTAGCCATCAGATAGAATAACTGGTAACTGGTTGGTTTTTTGCAGTTAGTCCATTTGATTTAAGAGTGACCAATAGCCGTCTCAGGAGCTCTGGTAGCATAGTGCCTAAGGCACTTGACTGCTAACCAGAAGGCTGGCAGTTCAAACCCACTGGCCACTCCTCGGAAGGAAGATGGGGCAATCTACTTCTGTAGCGATACTGCCTTGGAAACCCAAGGAGGGGTCGCTATGAGTCAGGTCCGACTCAATGGCACATGACAACAACAACAATAGCTATTTCAGGCTAAGAACACCTACACAAATTCTCGGAAACCCAAGGAGGGGTCGCCATGAGTCGAGTGTGACTCAATGGCACAGAACAGCAACAGCATATAGTATTTATGATCTGAGTTGATAATTCTATCCTGATTTTTTTTGGAGGGGAGGCTGGCTTTAATATCCTACTGCCTCTTTAAGACTGGGAAACTAACCAGGCCTCCTAGTTCTTGGCAAGCAACAGATTGACTTCATGTTGTTACTCAGCATTTTGTTCCCTATTGAAATGCCTGGCTCTGCACAACCGGTTTGTAAAGTTTGAAGATCTCCTGGGCATGCTTGGAAACATAGCAGCCTTAGAAGAGCAAAGTGAAAAGGACACAGAGTGAGAACCAAAGAAAGGTTTTGCAGCTCTGAGCAGTTTGAATGAAATCTATGTCAACAGCTGAGACTCTTACTTCTTCTTGGAGCCCTTCCTCTCTCATTTCCTAGTGTTTTCCAACGTATTATTTAGGGACTAACTCAAATGCTACTTTGTTGTTTTGGTTTTTAGTTGCAGTAAAGTAAATTCTAACTCATGGTGACCTCATGTGTGCAATGTAAAACTGCTCCAAAGTGCCCTTGCAGAAGCACATTGCCAGGACTGTCTTCCAGGTGCCTCTGGGTGGGTTTGAATTGCTAACCTTTCAGCTAATAGTCACATGCTTAAATTAATCGTTTGCTCCACCCAGGGACTCCTTTACCCAGTCTGATTTAATCTGTCCCTCTTCTGTGTTTCTTGTAACACTTTTCCTTATTTTGTCATACTTAATGAGAGTCTTCCTTGCATCATACTTATTTTTATGTCTGTCCTCTCCACTAGGTTGCAAGCGTCCTGGAAAATTAGAGTGATCCAGTTTAGTTTGCAGAGCTTTCTCTTAGCATAATACCTTGCACTCATTAAACAAATAATGCTTGAACTGAATCCCAATCTCAGGAAATGATTTCATTTAGAGTAGATTTGAGAATGCTGAGTCATGCACACAACTCCTTCTTCCCTTGATGCATGCCCCTCCTCACTTACTCCTGGGTTTGTTACAGCTTCAGCAAAGGCAATTATCTCCCAGGGTTGCTTTGGTCTGCAAGTGTCCAGTCTTCATTGGCTTTTCTTTTTTTTTTCCTATCAAGTCAGTTCCACTTTGTGGTGATCCCATGTATGTCAGACTAGGACTGTGCTCTGTGGCATTTTCAATGGTTGATTTTTCAGAAGTAGATCACAAGCCTTTCTTCCATTTTGTTGGAGTCTGTGGCAGCATGCCTAAATCTTGCATTGTCATCACTTTCTTCTGAGGCACCTCTAAAACCAAAACCAAACTCACTGCCCTCAAGTCGGACCCGACTCATAGCGACCCCTCCTTGGATTTCTGAGGCGGCATCACTACGGAATAGATAGCCCAACCTTCCTTCCGAAGAGTGGCTGGTGGGTTTGAACCACCAGCCAGCCTTCTGGTTAGCAGTGAAATGCCTTAGGCACTACGGCACTCAAACTTCTAACCTTTCAGTTAGCAGGTGTGTGCATTAACTCCTTCCACCACCTAGTGACTCCTCATTTGCTTTTAGTGTCTGTCTTCAAATGCTGATGGGATTATGTCCATTTTAATAGGTCATAAACTAATATTGTAAAGATACTGAGAATAATAGCATGGCTCCTATTTAATGAAGAAAAGTAAATTTTAAAATAAAATAAATATCCATGCAAACTGGATTGGTTACACATTTTTGGTGGATAAGGTAGAATTTGATGACTTAAAATGACAATGTAGATCTATGTTTATTATCATGGAGACAAGTTTCATAATACAGTTTTGGGTGAAAATGAAGCAAAACAAAACAAAATTTCCCAAGTAATTTGCTTATTATGATCACTGTTTTTGTGGTAAAAACAAAACAAAAATAAACTATGAAATATATGTGTATACATACTTTGAAAAAACATTTGGAGAAATATAAAGGCATTTCTCTTACAGTTCAAGGGTCTGTTTTGGTTCTCTAGTGCCACTCTAACAGAAATACTATAGGTGGGTGGGCTTTAACAAACAAGAGTGTATTCTCTTACAGTTTGGGAGGCTAGAAGTCTGAGTTCAAAGTGCCAAGCTCTAGGGGCTGGGTGAAAGCCCCTTGACCTTGGGCTTCAGCTCTGCCTCTTGCTCCTGGCCCACTGAAGCTAGAGACTTTCTTCACTCAGGCAGCTGCTACCTGCTGAGGCTGACAAACCCAAGGTTAACAAGTGAAAAGACACAGTCCAAATATTACCAAACTACATGGCAAGCCACTGATTCAAGTCCATTAAGAGTCCCAAGATCAGCAGACAACATGACAGGTTGCTGAACAACAACTTGGCTACATACAGGATTAAAGCATGCCAAAAAGCTGCAGAACTTCCTCAAAGCTGCTTCTTATACACTGGAAGCAGCCCACACCCCTAAAGCAGCTACTCAGCTGCTCTAGTAGATTCCACCATGGAGCTGATTACCAATCTCACCATGGGGAATAATTACATATAGCTTCCCAGCCACTCAACCAGTCCCAGCCAAGTTGACACTTTAACCAACTTTAACTACCACAGTGATCATAAGAACTGTATATGTTGTTGTTGTTGTTATGTGCCGTCGAGTCGGCCATGACTCATAGCGACCCCTCCTTGGGTTTCCCAGGCAGTACCATTACAGAAGTAGATTGCCCAACCTTCCTTCCAAGGAGTGGCTGGTGGGTTTGAACTGCCAGTCTTCTGGTTAGCAGTTAAGTGCCTTAGGCACTATGCTACCAGAGCTCTAAGAACTGTATATAGCAGTTAGTTAATTAAGGAATGTAATCATATGAACCAAACTTAGTAATAGCTAGAACTGACTGGAAATTAGCATCAGAAAAATAGAAGAAATTCTGTTGCTTACCTTAGCTATTGTTGTTTTGTTGTTATGTGCTGTTGAGTCAGACCTGACTCATAGCGACCCCTCCTTGGGTTTCCGAGGTGGTATCACTACAGAAGTAGATTGCCCAACCTGCTTTCTGAGTCTATTAGCAATGTACTATAGCAGAACTATAGTGCTGAGGAGCAAGGATGTCTCCTTGAGGACTAAGATGTGCCTGACACAAGCCATGATATTTCCAATCACCTTGCATGCATGTGAGAGCTGGACAACGAATAAGGAAGACCGAAGAAGAGTTGATGCTTTTGAGTTGTGGTGCTGGTGAAGAGTGCTGAAAGTACCATGGACTGCTAAAAGAACTAACAGATCTGTCCTGGAGGAAGTGTAGCCGGAATGCTCCTTGGAAGCGAGAATGGCCAGACTTTGTCTCACCTATTTTGGTCATGTTGTAAGAAGGGACCATTCCCTGGAGAAGGATGTCATGCTTGGTAGGGTGGAGGGTCGACGAAAGAGGGGGAGGCCTTCAACGAGATGGATTGACACGGTGGCTGCAATGATGGGCTCAAGTATAGCAGGAATCGTAGAGCTGGCTTGGGATCGGGCAGTGTTTAGTTCTGCTGTGCATGGGGTCGCTATGAGTCGGAAACAACTAGATGGCACCTAACAACAACAACAACATAGCAGAACTCGGACCTCTGGTAGTGTAGTGCCTAAGGCACTTGACTGCTAACCAGAAGGCTGGTGGTTCAAATCTATTAGCCACTCCTTGGAAGGAAGATGGGGCAATCTACTTCCATAGTGATACTGCCTCAGCAACCCAAGGAGGGGTCGCTATGAGTCGGGTCCAACTCCACGGCACATAACAACAACAACATAGCAGAACTGCACAGGCAAGCCCAAAGGTGACAGGGAAGTCCTAGGTACTGAATACATGAGTTAAAGGTCAACAAAGGAAGAGCTTGCTTTTGTTTTGGAAATTTGATCTGTCATTTTTTCTAAGCTAGTAATAACCAAATGGAGTCCCTGGGTAGTGCATATGTCTAACATGTTCAGCTACTGACCAAAAGGTTGGAAGTTCAAGTCCAGCTAGAAGCATGTTGGAAGAAAGGCCTGGCATTCTACTTCTGAAAACTCAGCCATTGAAAACTCTATAGAACACAGTTCTACTCTAGTACACATGAGATCCCCATGAGTCAAAATTGACTTGATGGCAACTGGTTTGGTTTAATAACCAAACATACTTATGGTAATGAAAACGTATTTATTAATGAAATTACCATAGAAAAAACTGTTCTACTGTGAGTCTGAAAGATCTCTGTTCCCATTAAAACTTTTTATTATCTTGGTTTCAAATTTGATTTATTTTTAATAGAAGACACATTCATAAAGGACCAAACTCAAAAGGTCCATGATAGTATTTATACAATGAATATTTTCCCTCCCACTGCTGTTCTCCAGTCACTTGTCCTCAGCTTCAACTAGTGCTACATGTTTCTTTATGTTTTTTTGATATTTTGAGATTTCTTTGGAATGTACCTACTGTATTTAAGTAGAATAGATTACATATTCAAATGACATCTGTAGTTATTTTCAAATGATGGGATTACAAAACATATTTATCTTTTTATAGCTTCCTATACTAATTTTTCTTGAGTAAAAGTGTCAAAGATAATTTCCAAACTATTTTGTTGGACTCTGTGTGGCAGCATGCCTAAATCTCACATTGTCATCACCTTTCTTTTATAAACATTTTATTGCAATTTTGGTGAAATTTTATAGAACATTCATTTCCCATTCAACCATTTATGCACATTTTGTTTCATGACATTAGTTGCAATCCCTCAGTGTAATGTACTACCTTTTCCACTTCCTCCTTGGGGACCTTATTTCCCTTTGCCCCTTTTTCCCCATCCCTTTCTGTCTTCTGAATTTGGTTTTTAGGCAAATTCTGCCCTTTTTCTCTCTTACGGTTGATTGTTCTCAGGAGCACGTTCTTCCTGGGTATTATTGTTCACTGTTTGTTCTTTGGCCGAAAAGTGATCTCTGGGAATGTGTTCAGTTTCAAGTTTGAAAGGTGTCTAAGGACCATAGTCTTTGGGGTTCCACCCATCTCTATCATACCAATAAATCTGGTCTTTTTTATGATTTTGGGTTTTGTTCTATCTTTTTCTCCTACTTTGTCCAGGACCTTCTGTTTTATTCTGATCAGAGAGGTCGGAAGTGGTAGCCAGGAACCATTTAGTTCTTCTGGTCTCACATTAATGGAGACGGTGGTTTGCATGGTCCGTTTGGACTAATTGTTTCCTAGAGTCTTTGATTCTCTTCACTCTTTTTTGCTCTGCATAGGAAGAGACGGGAAGAGCAGGAGAAAGGGGTAAAACCCAGTCACTAGTGCTCAGATGGCTCCCTTGTTACCCTCCCGAGAGGGACCCGGTCTCCGGGAGCAAAGTAAGCATGGGCAGGCTGGTGCTTACTCACTGATCTGCACTGAGCACTTTCCCTTGTTACCCTCCCGAGAGGGACCGGGTCTCCAGGAGCAAGGTAAGCATGGGCGTAGCACAGAGTAGCAGGCCGGAAGAGCAGGAGAAAGGGGTAAAACCCAGTCACTAGTGCTCAGACGGCTTCCTTGTTTCC
>NW_006921857.1:1578284-1582717 GCF_000298275.1 Orycteropus afer afer | reverse complement strand
TGGATTGATACGGTGGCTGCGATGATGGGCTCAAGTATAGCAGGGATTTTGGGGCTGGCGCGGGATGGGGCAGTGTTTCATTCTGCTGTGCATGGGGTCGCTATGAGTCGGAAATGACTCGACGGCATTTAACAACAACAACAACATAGGAAGAGACCAATAGTTGTGTCTTGGATGGATACTTGCAAGCCTTTAAGACCCCAGCCGATATTCATGAAAGTAAGATATAGAACATTATTGTTATGGACTATGTTATGCCAGTTGACCTAGATGTGGCCTGAGGCTATGGTCCTAAGCCCTCAAGCCCATTGACTGGGTCCTTCAAGATATTTGGTTATTGCTAAGACGTTTTCATAACTTTGCCCCCTAAATGCTCAACTATATACATGAATATATTTGCAACACATACAAATACATATGTAGAAATATCTTTTGCCAAGCCTATATATGCCCATGGGTGTACTCCCATATGCCATCCCATATCTGTTTATACATATCTACCTATGTAAATTACCTTGAATTGTTTGTTACTACTGTTATTGCAGGATTGTGTATGTAATAGTTTTAACCATTGTTGGATTTTACTCTTGTGTACCTGCCAGTGTCTTCCTTGTCATTGTCATCACTTTTTAATCACTCCATTTCTCTGCTTCTGATGTAAGAACTTTAGTCTTGGTTAACAGTCTAGCTAATGCAAAGAAATATTCTCTGCATACTTTCTCTTCCCTATCCTTCCTCTGTCCACACTGCATAAAAAATGCAAATCTAAGTCATATATTGAAGATGAACTTCTTACTGGAATTTCCACTAGGGTTTCTGAGGATTATGTGACTTGGAATGTTTAAAATGCATGACTCACTTAGGATGTTTGCAGTAATAGCAACAATAATAACAGCAAATTCATAGGAAATTTTCTATTTCTGGGATGTGTAAGTAAGCATTATATTTATTACTGAAATGAGATAAAAAACAAAAACCTGAAAATTGCAGGTGGGCTAATGTGTAAGTGGTCACGTTCAAAATTTAGAAATAGGCATTTTGAGATAAGTTCACTATGCCCACAGTCAAGTGGTTTTCCAGTTGGACCATTTATCCAGGAGTACAATTTATTTGCCTCAGAGCAGATACCCTCAGACCTAGGAAAACATCAACCCTGATTTTGAATTATGCCACCTATAAATTCAACTCCTAATTTTACTTAATTATTGTGCTTTCTTTTCCATATACTCTCCCTCTTCCCTTGTTATTCACCTTAAATTATTTTTTCTTTTTTGCAGGATGCTAATGCAATTCTGGGGTGGTAGAGTGAGTAAATATTGGTGAAGGATTTAGAGAGTCAAGTTTCTAGTTTAGTTCTCTAACTAGCATGTTGAGCAATTCACTCTAGTAGTCTGGTCCCTCATTCATTAATTCAACCATTCAGCAAATATTTGCTGAGCTACTACCATGTGCTAAGGATCGTTCTAGGTGCTAGGATACAAAGATGAATAAGACATGATCCCTGGACTTTGGGAATAAGCCACCTGGCCCTTCTAGCCATCTCTGATGAAGCTGGATCCCATGACATCAGCTCAAGCAGTGGGAAGAACAAGCCTTTTGCACTTGTCACTGGCAGTTTGGCCAGTGAGATGGTGTGCCAAATGTGGGCACCTACTAGTTTCCTTGATAGCAACAGAGAAGCCCAAGGGTGGGAGACATAGAGTGTGGATGTAAAAAAATGCTCTGTCAGATGGTGTCAGGGACCAAGTGCCATCAATGACAGCGGTGAGTTGGCTCTATAATTTCAGTGACAGTGCAAAATTTTGTTAGGGTTGCTAAGGTCAAAAAGCAAAGCAGATGTGTGTGACTTGCAAGAGACATCAAGTGAACCCAGTGCACCAATGTAGCATGGTTTGCTATTGTAAATAATCAATAATCTAAGAGAGGTCCAACAATACAGTCTCACTATGAATCTTGGATTAGAGAGATAATAAATTTGGCAGTCAAGAAGAGTCCAATGAATTTTGAAGCAAATAATTTCATAAAATTAAACCCCTAGTTCTACAGATCAGGAGTCCATGGGAGGTGTAAATGGTTAACATGTTTGCCTGTTAATGGAAAGGTTGGAGTTTGGAATTCATGCTGAAATGGCTCTGAAGAAAGGTCTAGTGATCTAATTCTGAAAGATCAGTCATCAGAAAACTCTACAGAGCAAAGTTCTATTTTGACACACATGGGGTTGCCGTCAGTTGGAGTTGATTGGATGTAAAATGTTTAATGACAGTCTCTAGCCTTGGGTAACCAGAAACACAGTGTCAAAAAATGGAGTGCATTAAAAAAAAAAAAAAAAAAAAGAGTGAATGCTAAATGGTTTCTGAGAAATGCAGTTCTTTGTTCCCAAACTGCTTAACCCTCATCTTCATGTTCCCCGACTTCAGAGTCTAATATTATCTCACAGAATGTGTAATATATACTCTTCTGTTTCCTAAAATATAAATAACTATACTTTTTTTTTTAAAAAAAAGAAGGATAAATATTATACAAATGCCTTTCAAAATAAGTAAATATATGAATAATATATTTAATTTTCACTCGATTATGAAGTAAAGCTTTTTAGGAGTTAATTAGCTATTTCCACTAGTGTGAATTGCTTACACATATGTTACCAATTTTTGAAATATTAGATTGGTTAGCTCTTTCCTTATGAATTTTTAGTAATTTTTATGTAGTAAGGATAATAAATCTATCATAGATTCCTTTCTGTTTTTGGTTTGCCATCTGTCTTTTCATTTTGTGGTTTTCTTACATAGAAATTTTAAGTTTCTACTTTTATGTTATTTTCAATCCACATTTCTATTCTTTAGATGCCCATGATAATTAATTTTGTGTGTCAACTTGGCTGGACCATGATTTTCAGTGGTTTAGCAGTTATGATGTAGTCATCCCCCATGATGAGACTGGTACAATGTAATCAATTTCATGATGAGATCAGCTATGAGCAAGCAATCAGCTGAAAAGGAGTTTCTCAGTGGTTTGGCCTGCTTCAAATATATATGGACATCCTGACAAATCTCTCCAGCTTTTTCCGCAATGTGGGTCCTGCAACTGGCTCATCATCATCTGACCTCTGGTTCTTAGACTTGAACCAGTGGCCTGCTATACTGACCTCTGATCTGGGCATTGTTTCCCTCACAGCCTGTGAACCAACAGACTGCCATCTTACCTGATGATCTTGGATTCATCAGCCTCTGAAGCCAGCAGCCTGTTGTATTGCCTTGATGAACTGATCTTGGGTTCATCAGTACCTGCAGCCATGTGAGTAAGGAGAAGCCTCCAGCCTCACATTTGATCTACAGACTTAGGACTTGCCAGGCTCTACAATTGTGTGAGCCATTTCTTTGGATAAATTTTTCTCTCTCTTTCTCTACATATATCTCACTAGTTTTGCTTCTCTAGAGAACCCAGCCTAAGACTATGTCCTACAAAAATCAGAGAGAAGATCCTAAGGATTCACAATCATAGTGATAAAAAAGGAAATAAAAAAATGACAAATAATTTGAAGATTTCAATATAATTGCCAGAAGAGTGGTATAGACATTAGGTGCAGTGGGAGTTTGTCCCATTGCCATCAAGTTCATTCTAATTCATGAATTGGAATGTGTATCAGAGTCAAACTGTGTTCCATAGGGTTTTCAATGGCTGATTTTTCCGAAGTAGATTGCCAGGTCTTTCTTCCAAGGTACCTCTGAGTAGGCTCAAACCTCCAAAGCTTCGGTTAGCAGCCAAACATGTTAACTGTTTGCACCATCCAGGAACTCTGTAGGAGTTTGTAACTTCACTGAATTCACCAGTCCTAAGAGCATGAGCTCTGTGGTTAGACTATATACAAACAAAATAACCCATTGCCACTGAGTTGATTCCAAGTCATAGTGATGCTATACGTCAGAATAGATCAGTCCCATAAGGTTTTCAAGGTTGTAATCTTTCTACAGAAGCAGACTGTCACCTCTTTCTCCCACTGACCTTTTGGTTAGCAGCCAAGTGCTTAACAACTGAGCCACAAGGACTCCTTAGACTTGCTGCATTTGAATCCTGGCTCTGTCATTTACTAGCAGTCTAAACTTGGGAAACTTGTTTAACATGCTTATACCTCAGTTTTCTTATCTGTAAAGATTTTTGTGTAGGGTGTAAGATTAGTATGAAGTTTCTGGCATATAGTTTTTAGGGCCTGATGATGACTAGAACTGTTCCAGGAAAGGTGTAAATAAGACTAGAATAGAGAGAGGAGAATGTTCAAACCCAGGGATCCTGAGATTATATGTGAGGTTGGGATCCACATGGCTGAGAGCTCTAGATAAATACTATAGTTGTCACCTGAAGGAGTCCCTCATAAGAGTGAAGTACTCCTGAGAGTACTCCTGATGAAAGTAACCATCAGGAAAACAAAAAAACAA
>NW_006921857.1:1563282-1577719 GCF_000298275.1 Orycteropus afer afer | reverse complement strand
TTGACTGCTAACTGGAAGGCTGGCGGTTCAAACCCACCAGCCACTCCTCGGAAGGAAGGTTGGGCAATCTACTTCCCTAGTGATACTGCCTTGGAAACCCAAGGAGGGGTGGCTGAGTCGGGTCCAACTCAACAGCACATAACAACAACAACAATCTATGGAAACAGACTGCTACATCTTTCTCCCACAAAGTGGCTGGTAGGATACAACAACTGACCATCTGGCTAGCAGCCAAATGCTTAACTGCTGTACCACCTGGACTCCTTTCCTAGAAATTCAACTTACAGTTGTTTACCCAACAAAAATGTATATATTTGGTCACCAAAAGACATTCATGAGAACACTAACGGTAACACTAATCAGAAAAGATCTGAATTGGAAACTATCAAATGGCCACCAACTGCAGAATGGGTAGATACATGTGGTATGTCTTCCCAGTGGAAGAGTATATAGCAAGGAGAATGAAGGAACTGCAACAATATGCCTGAATCTCACAAAACAGCAGATGGACACATGATTCTACTTACATAAAGTTCTAAAACAGGCAAAACTGATTTTAGTTTTAGAAGTCAGGGTGTAGTTACTGTTAGAGGAATATTGACCAAAGTGAGTACAAAGTCGGAGGGTCTTTGGAGGTGTTTCTGGAATTCTGTTTTTAATTTGAGTGATGACTATAAATAAAACATTATGTGTGTTACTTAGCCATTTGCACTAGTGTGAATTATTTACTCACGTTACCTTTTTTAAAAAAAATAGTAGATTGTTTTACTTCTTCCTTATGGATTTGTAGAAAGTGATTACATATATACATCTGATTTGTAAAAAAGATCACCAAGATATACATTTACCATTCATGCATTTTTATTTATGTACTTAATTCTTCAATAAAAAGTTTAATAGTATTTCCCTGTATGAGAAATTAGCAAAAACTCAATGAAAATTCTTTTGTTTTGTTATAGAAGGTGTAGCTAAAAAGAGGTGTTGTGGTCTCTATATCAGACTTAACACAGGAGCTACAGTTCTGGTTATTATAAGCTTTATGTTGGAATGGACAATTTTGAATCTCATATTTATAAAGCATTCATTATAGTATCCGCATCACAGTAGATAGTGTAGGTAAAAATTAAGGCATTCGGCTGCTAACCAAAAGGTTTGTGGCTCAAACCTATCAGCCACTCTGTGGGAGAAAGATGAGACAGTCTGATTCTGTAAAGATTTACAGCTTTGGAAACACTATAGCGCAGTTTTACTCTATCTTGTAGGGTCTCTATGAGTCGGGATCTACTTAATGGCCATGGGTTTGGTTTGACTTCATTCCTATTCCTGATATTTCCTTTCTAATAGCACAACAGCCCTGGCTTCCCTCTACCCACTTCTCACTCTACCCTAAGAGGGTGAAATGACTGACTGGTCAGTTTGGCAAGTATATATCCCTCTTCTCTCTTTTCCTCTTGGAAGTCAGCCAGGGTAATTTAACCTATTAATTTATGTTTAAGTGAATTCCCCAAATTTAGACAGAAAATCGGTGATAGAGATAGAATTTGAATTCAGGTCTCTGATTACAAAGCCCATGTATTTAACCATTACATCATGTTGCCTTCCTAATAACTAATGTATTATATATAATCTACATGGCCAACTGACTGGAAGAGATCCATAGTTGTACACATTCCACAGAAAGGTGATCCCACAGAATGTGGAAATTATCAAACAATATCATTAATGTCACATGC
The DNA here is from genome assembly GCF_000298275.1 of Orycteropus afer afer. NCBI lineage: Eukaryota > Metazoa > Chordata > Mammalia > Tubulidentata > Orycteropodidae > Orycteropus > Orycteropus afer. The sequence continues at coordinate 1,575,986 of NW_006921857.1, read as the reverse complement.
AAGTAAAATCTTACTGAAGATAATTCAAAAATGGTTGCAGCAGTATATTGACAGAGAACTTCCAGAAATGCATGCTGAATTCAGAAGAGGACGTGCAATGAGGGATATCATTGCTGATATCAGATGGATCTTGGCTGAAAGCAAAAAATACCAGAAACATGTTTATTTATGTTTTATTGACTATACAAAAGCACTCAATTGTGTGGATCATAACAAATTATGGATAACGTTGAGAAGAATGAGAATTCCAGAACACTTAACTGTACTCATGAGGAACCTGTACATAGATACGGAGGCTGTCATTTGAATAGAACAAGGAGACACTGCATGGTTTAAAATCAAGAAAGAAGTACGTTAGGGTTGTATCCTTTCACTATACTTATTCAACTTGTATGCTGAGCAAATAATCCGAGAAGCTGGAATATATGAAGAAGAATGTGGCATCAGGATCGGAGGAAGACTCATTAACCACCTGAAATATACAGATGACACAACTCTGCTTGCTGAAGGTGAGGATGACTTGAAGCATTTACTGATGAAGTTTAAAGACTAAAGTCTGCAGTATGGATTACACCTCAATATAAAGAGAACAAAAATCCTCACAAGTGGGCCTATAAGCAGCATTACGATAAATGTAGAAAAGACTGAAGTTGTCAAGGATTTCATATTACTTGGTTCCACAATCAACACCAATAGAAGCAGTAGTCAAGACATCAGATGACGTATTGCATTGGGCAATCTGCTGCAAAAGACCTCTTTCAAATGCTGAAGAGCAAAGAAGTCTCCTTGAAGATTAAGGTGCTCCTAACCCAAGCCATGGTATTTCAAATGCCTCTTATGCATGTGAGAGCTGGACAATGAATAAGGAAGACCGAAGAGGAGTTGATGCTTTTGAGTTGTGGTGTTGGTGAAGAATACTGAGAGTATCACGGACTGCTAAAAGAACTAACAAATCTGTTCTGGAACACGTGCAACCAGAATACTTCTTGGAAGTGAGAATGGCCAGACTTCATCTCACCTACTTTGGTCATGCTGTCAGACGGAACCATTCCCTGGAGAAGGATATCATGCTTGGTAAAGTGGAGGGTCAGTGAAAAACAGGAAGGCTCTTAAGAAGATGGATGGATACAGTGGCAGCAACGATGGGCTCAGGTATGTCAAGGATCATGAGGCTGGCACAGGACCATGCAGTGTTTTGTTCTGTTGTGCATAAGATCACTATGAGTCAGAGACAATTCGATGGCACCTAACAACAAAAACAACAAAGAGTTGGGTTGTATGGGACAACTCAGAAATGCAATAGTAATTCAGGGAAGGGAGTGATGTGATCCATCCAAGGATCAGTCAAGGATGATTATACAGAAAATTTTGTATCTCTATGCCAACAGTTCAACTCCTGCTAAGTTCTGTCTGTATAAACCCCAGGAACTAGTGTGGCTGAAATCAGTACTAACATACTTCTAGGCCACACTAAAAGAGGTATCTGCTGTTGGCAAAAACACAGCTAACAGTCTGCTAACATGTCTTCTCAAGGCAGACATTCTTTACTACAATAGTGTTTAGGTTTCAACTTAATATTTTTTACATCAATGCCTGTTGCTCCGTTTACTAGTAGACCATTTCTTTTTATCACCAAATAGTATTCCATTGTATGGATATACCACAATTTATTTATCTGTTTCTCTGGTGATGTACATTTATATTGCTTCCAGTTGAGAATATTATGAATAAGGCTGCTATGAACATTCTTGTAAAAGTCTTTGTGTGAACATGTTTTCACTGCTCTTGGGTAAGAGTCTAGGAGTGGAATTATTGAGTCATAAGGTGGTGGTGGTGGTTGTAGTTAGGTGCCATCAAGTTGATTTTGACTCCTAGTAACAAGTGACAGAGTAGAACAGTCCAATAGGTTTTTCCAGACTGTAATCTTTGTGGAAGTGGAATGCCAGGTCTTTCTCCTGTGGAGCTGCTAGAAATTGCTAGACCATGTTCCAAAGAGGTTGAACCACTTTACATTTCCTACTCTCAGTGTTGCTCTGCATGTTTAAAGGGAAGGTTTTTGCAAAAATGAACAAATGACATCTTAGTAAATCATATTTATCATAGTGCCAAGGATGGGAAAAAGTCCTGTGGGAATCATTTGGTGAGAATTAAAAACAGCAAACAGAGAGAAGAGGAGTGGATTGGCACTCACCAAATACTGTTCACCAGGAAGCTAGCCCAGAGGACCACGTGGGAAGTAGGCTCCATAGCTACCAATCAGGGCTGTGTTCTCAGCTGATGACATTCACTTCACATGCCAGGCTCCTCTGTCCATGCTCTAAGGAATCTGGGCAACTTATTGTTTTTGCTCAAGTTGTACTTCATTGAAATTCTTTTTAGAGTGTTCCTTTCAGTCACAAGTTCTCTTTCTTGTCTGACAGCCAAGATAGTGAGGTTTAGTATAGCCAAGCTTTTTGAATTTGTACTGCTGACTTCACCCCCAGTTGTGGTATCAAAATTGGCTGACCTGATCCAACTCATGATCAGCTTTCCCTTGGCTCCTGCGAAGTTCAAAGAAAGTTTGGTTTATCTTTTGGCCTTCTCCCCTAAATTAGTTTTAGGCAAGGTTTTTCGTTTGTTTTTTATGCTATTATATTCAAGGGAGGGCAAAGCTTTTGGCATTGCTTTAAGATGATTTCATTTTGAGATAAAATCTCATTTTCACTGAATTTTTTCTTTTATGTTGTCATGATAGAGGCCAGTAATTGTATGAAGTTGCCCTTAAAGGAATTAATCTTAACTTTCTTCAGGGATGGTTTATCCTGGCTCTATCTACCTATCGATTCTATTCTGTTAATAAAAATTCTTGCAAAACTGGGTGACCAGTAGTCCTTATTCCTCAGCCAAGTTCTGGATGATATAGGCTGGGGCTCCAAATCTGTGCATAGCCAGCTTTCAACTATTACCCTTATTCTTTTCCTCAGTTGGCACTCATTGTGAGTACCGTCGGAGAAGACACAAGCCCCCTTTTCCTTCTTCCTTCCCTTATAGGAGCTCTGGTGGCACAGTGGTGAAGCACTCAGTTGCTAAATGAAAGGTCAGCAGTTTGAATCCACTTGCTGTTCTGAGGAGAAAAACATGGCAGTCTGCTTCTGTAAAGATTTACAGCCTTGGCAACCCAATAGGGATAGTTCTACTGTGTCTTATAGGGCCACTATGATTCAGAATTGACTCAATAACAATAGGTTGTAGGTTTTCTTTAAAATAGAGGATTTGTCTCCTGTCAAAGCACATATGTTCTGAATTGGTTATTGCCTGTAGCAGCTATGATTGTCCTACTACATTCAGGCTTCTCCTTCCATAGTACATAGTTGGTGCTGGGAACGAACTACCCAACCAGAGGTAACATTTTCTAGCCTCTCTGGCCTTTGAAAAATAGTATCATGTAACTAATTTTTGTCAATATAATGCAATTGAAACTGACATGGGTCACTTCTTAACCAAGTATTTTAAAAAGCAGGAGTGCTTCTTCCCTCTTCTGCTCGCTTGATGCAGAGGGATACAGAAAACTTGGAAACCATATGTTAAAGATGGAAGATCCACAAGATGGATGGAGCCTGGGTCTCTGAATCATCATTTGTAGGACCCATCATTAAGAATATTTGTTTTGAAGTTTATGCAAATGAAAAATAAACTTCTATTGTATTTGACTCATTACATATGATTGGGGCCTTTTGTTATAGCAGTTCTCACTACCCTAATTAGTACATTATTATTTTTTCTTCTTCATTTTCCACATTTCTCTTTACTGGAATAAGTAGTTTCTGTATTCAGATATGATCAAGTATTTCATATCTTAAAGCATCTCCCCTGACTCCACATTCCTGCTCAGTTTTTCTATCTCTTTACTTGTTTTCATAGAAAATCTTAAGTTGTCTATACACAGTCTTAATTACTTTGCCTCCCATTTACTCTTCAACACAACCCATGTGGTTTCTTTACCACTATTCCACTATAACTGCTCTTGCTGCAGTCCTCAATAATGGCCATATTTCCAAATCTAGCAAACATTTTTCTGTTCTAATCTTAACCCTTAGAAAGATTTAACACAATTGACCATTCTTTATTTTTCATGACATACTTTCTTCTCTTGGTTCCTTGAAATCAATCCGTTACAATCCCTTACATGAATGACTCATACCAATACTCCAAACCAAACTCACTGCTGTCTAGTCAGATTTGACTCATAGTGACCCCTTCTTGGGTTTCTAAGGCGGTATCACTATGAAAGTAGATTGCTCCATCTTCCTTCTGAGGAGTGGCTGGTGGATTTGAACCACTTTGGGTTAGCAGTCAAATGCCCTAAGCACTTTGAAATTAATTATATTCTGAAGTGATCTCTTGACTTCTTCCACTCCTACCCCTTCCCTATCTTGATCTCAAGAAATGTTACTTCCATCTACCCAGTGGCTCATGCCAGAAATTTGAGAGTAGCTTTTGACACTTCCTTCTTCATCTTTCATAGTCCATCAATCATCATGTCCTGTCACTTTTACTTCCTAATGTTTCTCAAATGTGTACATTCTTGTTGTTAGGTGCCATCGAGTCAGTTCCAACTCATAGTGACCCTGTGGACAACAGAATGAAACACTGCTCTGTCCTGCACCTTCCTCACAATCCTTGCTAAGCTTGAGCCCACCATTGCAGCCACTGTGTCAGTCCATCTTGTTGAGAACCTTCCCCATTTTCTTTGACCCTCCTTTTTACCAAGCATGATGTCCTTCTCCAGGGATGGTGTTCTGGTTACCTAGTGCTGCTCTGACAAGAATATACCACAAATGGGATGACCTTAACAAAAAGGAGTTTATTCTCTTACAGCTTGGAGGCTTTAAATCCAAGTTCAAAGTGCCAGGCTCTAGGGGCTGGGAGAAAGCCCCTCGACCTTGGGCTTCAGCTCTGCCTCCTGCTCCCAGCCCACTGAAGCTAGAAGTTTTTCTTTACTCAGCTGCTGGCTGCTGAGGCTGAAAAGCTTAAGGTTTATAAACACCAAGGCACAGTCCCAATGTTACCAAACCACACGGCAGGCCATAAATTCAAGTCCATTGAAATTCCCAAGACTGGCAGAGCATGGCAGGCTGCTGAACAACAACTTGGCTACATGCAGGATTCAAGTGTGTCACAAGCTAGAGACCACTCCCAAAGCTGTTTCTTATATACGGGAAGCAGACCACATCCCTAAAGCATCTACTCAGCTGCTTGTAGTAGGTCCCACCATGGAGTTGACTGCAAGTCTCATCATGGGGGATAACTACTGTCAGCTGCCCAGCTACTCAACCAGGCCCAGCCAAGTTGACACACAAACTTAACCACTGCAGATGTTCCCTTCTGACAACAAGACCAAAATAGGTGAGATGAAGTCTGGGCAGTCTTGCATCTACGGAGCACTCCAGCTGCACTTCTTGCAGGATAGATTTATTCGTTTTTCTGGCAGTGAGTGATATTTTCAGTATTCTTTGCCAACACTCCAGTTCAAAGGCATCAATTTTTCTTCAGTATTCCTTATTCGTTGTCCAGCTTTCATATGCATATGAGGCAATTGAAAATACCATGGGTTGGGTTAGGCCCACCTGGTCTTCAAAGTGACATCTTTGCTCTTCATCACTTTAAAGCAGTCATTTGCAGCAGATTTGCCCACTCCAACATGATGTCTCATTTCTTGTCTGCTGCTTCCATGGGTGTTGATTGTGGATCCAAGTAAAATGAAACCTTTGACTATTTCAATATTTTCTCCATTTATCGTGATGCTATGTATTGGTCCAGATGTGAGGATTTTTTGTTTCTTTATGTTGATGTGTAATCCATACTGAAGACTATAGTCTTTGATCTTCATCAGTAGGTGCTTCAAGTCATCTTCACTTTCAGCAAGTGCAAAAAGGACAAGGAGGCCACATGTTCTGACCTCCTAGAACCCCACAAGAGGAAGGCAGAATCACCATCAACAGTTCAAGGCCTATTACTGCAAGGCCGGACATGCTGCCTCTCTCCAGCCTTTTCTCCAACCGTTCCTCCCAAAGCACCCACCACCTCTCTCCTGGGTTCGATAATTCGCTTTGGTGGCCACGCAGAACTCACAGATTATGGGGTTTATTAGGGAAGCACCAAGCTACAATTCAAGTTCAGGAAAAACCCTCAGTCTCTCTCCCAACCCACTGTCTCTCAGCCAAGTCTCTCACAGTCTCTCCTGCAGCAGTGCATGTCCCTCAGTGTCTTACTCAGCAACGCCTGTCTCTTGTGTCTCTTTCCCAGCAGCACATGTCTCTTTCAGTAGGGCGTATCTCTTTCAGCAGTGCGTATCTCTTTCAGCAGCATGTCTTCCTCAACCAGCAGTCAGAGAGAGTTCTGCCTCTAGGAGGCCTTCTTTTGAGCCCAGCAGGGTGGTCAAACTAGCCAATCATAGCATCAGAACTCTCAGCACTTGAGAGAGAGTGGGGACCTCCCAGAACATTGTTTTGTGCCACTCCCAACAGAAATACTCCAGGTGGACAACTTTAGCAATCAGAAGCTCCTCAGTTGCTCAGAGAAAATCCCACCTTGGAGTTTACAAAGATTTATGGGTAGAAAAGCCACACTAAGTAATTTACACAGCAAGCAAGGTTGTGTCATCTGCATATCGCAAATTGTTAATGAGTCTTCCTCCAATCTTGATGCTGTGTTCTTCTTCATATAGTCCAGGTTCTTAGATTATTTACTCAGCATACAGATTGGGTAAATATGGTGAAAGAATACAACCCTGATGCACACACTTCCTGATTTTAAACCATGCATTTTTCCTTTGTTCTGTTCAAATGACAGCCTCTTGGTCTCTGTACAGGTTCCTCATGAGCACAATGAAGTGTTCTAGAACTCCCATTCTTCTCAATGTTATCCATAATTTGTTATGATCCACACAGTCAAATTCTTTTGCATAGTCAATAAAATACAAATAAAGATCTTTCTGGTATTCTTTGCTTTCAGCTAAGATCCATCTGACATCAGCAATGATATCCCTCATTCCATGTCCTCTTCTGAGTTCTCTGTCAATATATTGCTGCAATCATTTTTTAATTATCTTCAGCAAAATTTTACTTAAGTGTGATTTTCATATTGTTTGATAATTTCCACATTCCGTTGGATCACGTTTCTTTGGAATTGGTAGAAATATCAATCTCTTCTGGTCAGTTGGCGAAGTATCTGTCTTCAATGTTTCTTGGCATAGAGGAGTAAGCACCTCCAAAGCTGCATCTATTTGTTGAAACATCTCATTGGGTATTCTGCCAACTCCTGGAACCTTGTTTTTTTTTTTTTTTAATACCTTCAGTGCAGGTTTTACTTCTTCTTTCAATACCAGTGGTTCTTGATCATTTGTTACCTTTTGAAATGACTGAACATCAATGAATTCTTTTTTGCTATAGTGACAAGTGTATTCCTTTCATCTTCTTTTGATGCATTGTTCAATATTTTGGCCATAGAATCCTTCAATATTGCAACTTGAATGTTGCAAAGGCTTGAATGCTTTCTTCAACTCTTTTAGCTTGAGAAATGCTGAGCGTGTTCAGTGGCCAATTCTTTTAGAAGTGGATGGCTCTGTCCTTGTTCCTAAGATGTTCACAGTCTTCTCAGTCTCTATTCTTCTCAGTCTCTATCTCTATTCCTTTCTTAACTGCAAGGACAAAAACAACTCAAACAAAAAGAAAAAATAAAGGGAAATATATTAGATCATGTAACTGAGAAACTTAGTACACAATTGGCTTCAGGCATGGCAGGTTCCAGGAACTCAAATTATGACCTATTGATCTCTTGTTTTATCTTATGGCTCTGCTTTTCTTTGATTTGATTCCTTCTTAACACAGACTGTCATCAGAGAGGCAAAATACCTACTGGCAGAGGTGTCCATTACACATTCTTAGATTAACAATTGCAGCTAAATTATTGAGTTTTTCCTAATACTTTAAAAGAAAAGTTCCAGGAAACACCTTGGTTGGCTAGTTTGTAACAATTGCCTATGCCTAAATTAATTACCATAGCCTGGGCAAAAGAGTGCTCTGGTCAGGCCTGGGTCAGATATATACCTAAACCTCAGGAAGTGAGTTCCTCAGAGGTGAGAAAGCTTAGGTTACCAAAAGAAGGGGTTAGGGATGCTGTGTGGACAAAACAACAGATATCCAGTATAGAATATTTGCACCGGCTGTTCTCTGGAACACTCTTGCTTCCTATCCTCCAACCCCACTCTCACCACAATTTTCTAATGACCAATTTTACTCATTACTTGGGTTTCAGATCTTACTTTATCAGAGAGCCTTCCCTGATTATCAATCTAAATTCAAGCCCTCATTGGATTCTCTTACAGTTCTTGTCAGTTTATGATTGTATTTTCATTTGAGTAATTCAATTAATATCTCAATTCCAGCTTGATATTAAGCTGTATGAATTCAGGCATGCTGGAGTGTCTGGGTAACATAGATGATTAAGCTGTTGACTACTAACTGAAAGGCTGGTTTAAACTCGCAAAGAGGCACCTTGTAAGAAAAGCCTGGAGATCTGCTTTTGAATAGTCACACCTTTGAAATCCCTATGGAGCACATTTCTACTCATGAGGGTGCCATGAGTCAGAAATGAATTGAAGGCAACTGGTTTTCTTTTACTTTTTATAACATAGTTGGTACTCAAAAAAATCTATAGAAAGAATGATTAAGAATGAAAGAAAGTCTGCCAATGGATTCCTTCATCTCAGTTAATCTAACACTTCAAATGTTTTGTTTTCTTTTTTATAAAAGGTCACCTTTTATATCACCAGCCTTCTGGTTAGCCGTCAAAAGCTGTAGGCCTTGGAAATCCTATAAGGCAGTTCTATTCTGTTCCATAGAGTTGCTATGAATTATAATCTACTCAGTGGCAGTGGGTTTGGTTATCTACTTTATCTAGGCCACATTTTTATCCATTTTGTCAGATGTAATTGCAAGTCCATCTTATGGAAACCTGTTGCAACTCTTTAAAAAAAAAAGATTATGATTTGTGTGAAAGTTTACAGAGCAAATTTAATTTCCATACAGCAACTCACATATACTTTGTCTCTTGACATAGACTACAATTTACCATAATGCAACAGCTCTCCTCCCACTTCCTCCTCATAGTTATCTCTTCCCTGTGTCTTTTCCTCCCATGCACTCCTGCCCGCCCCCAGGCTGTATCACTGTGCATACACAGCCCTTCTATTCTCCCATGATTCATCTCTCCAAGGAATGTATCACCTATTGTAAACGTTCAGCTCATGTGCCTGGCTTTTGCAATTCTGGGTTCAATTCCAGACCTAAAGGGCAACTAGGGGCCATAGTCTCAGTGGTTCCATCAGGCTCCATCAGACCAGCAACACTAATCCTTTTGTGTGTATGTGTGATTTTGATTTTTGTTCCACATTGTTCTCCCACTCTATCAAGGATCTCCTACAGAGATCTCACTCCGAGTGGTTGACAGTGGTAGCCAGGCACCATCTAGTTCTTCTGGTCCTATAGTTGTATAGGCTGAGGATTGCATGGTGTACCAGTCACTTGGACTAATTGTTTCCATGTGCCTTTGGTTTTCTTCCTTCTTCTTTGCTTTGGATGAGGAGAGACCCATCATTGTCACAACTCTTCTAAATCTCAGATTAGAATTTCCACGTTTCATCTACTTGCAAATAATAAACCTGTCCAGTCATTAGGCCTAACTAATGACTTCCTTTTCTTATTGCCAGACTCACAGAAATTAGAACAGGGGAAAATGCTTTTGGAAGTTCTCTTAAGGTCATAAAATTCAATATACAGAACCATTTAGTTGGCAATAATGGTTTCAACACAAAATGTTTTTAGACTTTATTTAAAAATTCAAAGCATTTGATATATCTCATGATAAGATGAATCTACTCTGTGTCCTGGAAAGTGAATGCAGAAATTACTTTTCATTTGCCAACATGATGAATGGTTCAGCCTTTCAGGAACTAACATTGCTTAACTGGACGTCATATTCCCAATAGATAGCAGGAGGTAGAGAATAATAATCTGGTAAAACTTTTTTTGTAGTCAGTATTTACAAGAATTAAAATAACAAAATTTTAAGTTGTGCTGTTTCCTTTCAACAGATCATGTCTTTTAAAGGGATAAAGGGACTAGACAACAGAAATAAACTAATCATTTTCATATACAAATTTTCATAATTCACAATACTAATATGTGGCTTGTGTGTGACCCAAGATGGAGAGCTATGTGATTGTCTAAGCTCCACATAAATAAAAGGGAAAGACATCCATGTTCATCAATTACCATATTATTTTTCTCAAATATTCTTGGAATATACATGAAAATAAGAACATCAAAAAATAAAAGTTGTTTTGCTACATGGCAGAAACTATTCTGGGTTAAGAATTAGGCGACCTAAATTTTAGCCTTATGTTGTCCTAAGCAAGTCACTTCTCTTTGAGTCTCTATTTACTCATACGTAAAACAAAGGATTGAATAACTGTTAAGGATACTTCTAATTCTAGTTTACTAACACAGAGCACTTGCCGATATAATTCTTCTTGGTTTCAGTTTTGTGCATGACCTAACTGACATGACCTAAACACAAAAATAAGGAAGAAAGGCTTATTAATCTGCTTTCAAAAATCAGCCAATGAAAACCCTATATATCATGATGGTCTTATGTGAAATTGATCATATGGACATGCAGGACTGGGCAGCATTTTGTTCCACTGTGCATGGAGTTTGAGTAGGGATAGAGTTGTTGTTGTTGTTAGGTGCCATCGAGTCAGCTATGACTCATAGTGACCCCATGTACAGCAGAAAGAAATACTGCCTGGTCCTGTGCCACTCTCACAATACTTGCTATACCTGAGCCCATTGTGGCAGTCACTGTCTCAATCCATCTCATTGAGGGTCTTACACTTTTTCACTGATGCTTCACTTTAGCAAGCATGGTATCCTCCAGGGAATGGTCCCTTCTGACAACATGACCAAAATAGGTGAGACAAAGTGTGACCATTCTCACTTCCAAGGTTCATTCTTGCTGTACTTCTTCCAGGACAGATTTATTCATGCCTCTGGCAGTCCATGGTACTTTCACTGTTCTTTAGTAACACCACAACTCAAAACATCATCTCTTCTTCTGTCTTCCTTATTCATTGTCCAGCTTTCACATGCATATTAGGTGATTGAAAACACCATGGCTTGGGTTAGGCACACCTTAGTCTTCAAAGAGACATCTTTGCTCTTCAGCACTTTAAAGAGGTCTTTTGCAGTGGATTTGTCTAACACAATACATTCTCTGATTTCTTGACTGCTGCTTCCATTGGTGTGACTGTGGAACCAAATAATATGAAGTCGTTGACAACTTCAGTCTTTTCTCCATTTATTGTAATGTTGCTTATCGGTCCATTTGTGAAGATTTTCCTTTTCTTCATGTTGAGGTGTAACCTATACTGCAGACTATAGTCTTTAATCTTCATCCGTAAGTACTTCAAATTTCCTTCCCTTTCAGCAAGCAAGGTTGTGTCATCTGCATATCACAGGTTGTTAATGAGTCTTCCTCCAATCCTTATGCCACGTTCTTCTTCATATAGTTCAGCTTCTTGGACTATTTGCTCAGCATACAGATTGAATAAGTATGGTGAAAAGATACAACCCTGATGCACTCTCTTCCTGATTTTAAACCATACAGTATTCCCTTGTTCTATTCCAATGACAGCCTCTTTGTCCATGCACAGGTTCATCATAAGCACAATCAAGTGTTCTGGAATTCTCTTGCTTCTCAATGTTATCCATAACTTGTTATGATCCACACAATTGAATGCTTTTGCATACTCAATAAAACACAAAAGCATCTTTCTGGTATTCTTTGCTTTCAGCCAAGATCCATCTGACATCAGCAATGATATCCCTCATTCCATGTCTTCTTCTGAATCCAGCAGTATATTGACTAGGTAGGTAGTCAATATACTGCTGTAACCATTTTTGAATTATCTTCAGCAAGATGTTGGCCAGATAGCTGTCTTCCAAATTTCTTGGCATAGACCAGAATGACATTTGTTTCTTGAAACATCTCAATGAGTATTCTGTCATTGAGGCTTCTTTTTTGCCAATTCCTTCAGTGCAGCTTTGACTTCTTCCTTCATTACCATTGGTTCTAGATCATATGTCATCCCCTGAAATGGATGAACATCAACCAATTCTTTTTGGTACAGTGACTCTGTGTATTCCTTCTATCTTCTTTTGTTGTTTTCTGCATCATTCAATATTTTGTCCATAGAATCTTTCAATATTGCAACATGAGGCTTGATTTTTTTCTTCAGTTCTTTCAGCTTGAGAAATGCCAAGCATGTTCTTCCCTTTTGGTTTTCTAACTCCAGATCTTTGAACATTTCATTATAATAATTGACTATGTCTTCTCAAGCTGGTCTTTGAAATCTTGTGTTCAGCTCTTTATCTTGTTGTGTTAGACTGGGTTCTCTAGAGAAGCAAAACCAGTAAAGCTTATATATACATATTGTTGTTGTTAGGTGCCATTGAGTTGTTTCTGACTCATAGCAACCCCATGCACAGCAGAGCGAAACACTGCCTGATCCCGGGCCAGCTCCATGATCCCTGCTATACTTGAGCCCATCATCGCAGCCACCATGTCAATCCATCTCATTGAAGGCCTTCTCCTCTTTCGTCAAC
>NW_006921857.1:1553839-1560327 GCF_000298275.1 Orycteropus afer afer | reverse complement strand
ACTGCTGAGGATATCAATCTTTATGTGTTCCATTTCAATTTTGACAACTTCCAGTTTTCCCAGATTCATGCTTCGTACATTCCATGTTCTGATTATTAGTGTATGTTTGCCACTGTTTCTCTTCAATTTGAATAGTGCCATATCAGCAAATGGAAGTCTTGAAAGCTTTAACTTATCCATATGAGTAAGGCTTGGTTTACTCTGATGATGCTCCTCTTTCCCAGTCCTATTTTGAGAGCCTTCTAACCTAACCAGACTATTCATAAAATTGTGCGCTAATGTATCAGACAATGTTTCTTTGCTATTCATAAGGTTTTCCCTGTCCAATTCTTTGAGAAGTGGACGGCCTCTTCCTTCTTCCTAGTCTGTCTCAGTCTGTAAGCTGGGCTGATACCTGTGCACCATGTGTATCACACTGGGTTTGAAATACCAGTGGCTCAGCCTCAAGACTCACATTAACCTGTCACCATGGTAGGACAAACCGACAGATAAGTTTGTCTCCCTGTTGGAAACCTCTCCTACCACCCTTACCTGGGTCCCTGTGGCTGACTCCTCCACTGTCCCAGTTCCTGCCCTGCTCTCCCACCCTGCTGCTTTTGGTGTGCCTGGGTTCCCTCTCCTCACCTGGATCCCTGTGGCTCACTCCTCTTCTGTCCCAGTCCCTGGGCTTATTCCTCTCCTCTCTCCGTACAAAGTCCGCTTGTATATCCGCTGTTTATGTTGTTGAAAAAAGGTATTTGCAATGAATAAGTTGTTGGTCTTGCAAAATTCTATCATGAGATCTCCAGCATCATTTCTATCACTAAGGCCATATTTTCTACCTACTGGTGATTCTCTTTTTTTTTTTTCCCCCAACTTTTGCATTCCAATCACCAGTGATAATCAACACATCTTGATTGCATGTTTGTTCAATTTCAGACTGCAGAAGTTGATAACAATTTAATTTCTTCTTTGTTTTTGGTGGTTGGTGCATAAATTTGAATAATAGTAGTATTGACTGGTCTTCCTTTTAGGTATATGGATATTATACTATCACTGACAACATTGTACTTCAGGATAGATCTTGAAACATTCTTTGTGATGATGAACACCATGCCTTCTTCTTCAATCTGTCATTATCCGTTTAGGACTGTATGATTCAAAATGCACAAAACCAGTCTATTTCAGCTCACTATGCCTAGGATATCGATCTTTATGCATTCCATTTCATTTTTGACAATTTCCAATTTTCCTAGATTCATACTTCATACATTCCATGTTCCCAATTATTAATGAATTGCAGCTATTTTTTCCCATTTTGAGTCATGCCACATCAGCAAATGGAGGTCCCGAAAGCTTGACTCCATCCACGTCATTAAGTTCTATTCTACTTTGAGGAGGCAGCTCTTACCCAGTCATATTTTGAGTGCCTTCCAACCTGAGCAGCTCATCTTCTGGCACTGTATTAGACAATGTCTCAGGCCTATTTGTAAAATTTTCTAGTAATACATGAGACAGTGTTTCACTGCTATTCATAAGGTTTTCATTGGCCAATTCTTTGAGAAGTGGATGGCCCTTCCTTCTTCCAAGTCTTAGTCTGGAAGCTCTGCTGAAACCTGTCCACCATGGGTGACCCTGCTGGTATTTGATATACTGGTGGAATAGCCTCCAGCCTCACAGCAACATGCAAGCCACCACAATACAACAAACTGACAGATGAGTGGTGGAGGGATAGAGTAGATGGCAGCTAAAGGCAATACACAAAAAGAGCTCAGAAGGTGATCAAAGCAGCTAAAATGAATTGAGTTAGAGGAAAAGGAGAGCTATAGTGCTGCCACTCATCATTCATTTATTCATTCACAAACACTTTTGAGCCACTTAGGTAGCATCAGGTACTAAAACAGATGTTGGAGTTTCAGCAGTGAAAAAATCAGTCCAAAGTCTCTGTGTTTATATAACTTAAGTTCTAAAAGATGACATGCATCATAATCAAATAAACATGTAAAATATAGAAAAGTAGAGCAGAACAAGGATAGGAAGTACTTGAAGTTGCTGTGTTACATAGGGTGACATCAGGTAAGATGGCATTTGAAGAGAGACTAAAAGGAGGTGATAGAGTAAGTCATGTAATTTTCTGCCTGCGAATAACAAGTACAAAGTCCTGAGGCAAGAGTGTGCTTGCATGTTTTAGGTGCAGCAAGGAATCCTGTGTTGCTAGGACACAGTGAACAAGGAGAAGAGAGGTGGAGAGGAGATCATAGGGAAGAAAAATATCAATAGAAGCTGCAAACCATTGTTTACTTGAAAATAAATTGATCCCCATCCCCTTACTTGTGGATCCTTTGCTACTAAAATTGGGTAGGGAAAAATATACTGGCACATTCTAATCATAATGTTTGTTCTGATACTGCTGGGATTAAGACCTGAGACTCATCATCACCAGTGACCAGGAACACAAGTTGCTCCTTGGAGAGTAACACATAATTTGTTTCATTTTCTATAAAGTTTAACTTATTTAACATCAAGGCTCACTTGCCTGTCTTTCCTCTGATATGAGACCCTCTAACATAAGTTCGGTGGGACTGACACTAAGCATTGATTCCAACCTCCTTCACCTGTGTCTTACTGTACTACAGAACCTGGAAGTCTAAACACCACATTTCCCAGATTCTTCTGTAGGTAGGGTTCTGGATATGAAACAGTTCCATGACCAGATGCACTTGCATGAGTAAGTAAGGTGAAAATGAGGCAGAGGTCAACTTTCTGGTTTTTTTTTTTTTTTTTTTTTCACTTTCTGTGTTGTCCTATACCTTTTCTGCAGCATGTTGCAGTGTCCAGTCACTAGTCTTTGGATATCAAAAGGCTATCCCAAAGGTGGTAGCAGCAGTGCTTTCAGGGATACATTATGACTTTTTAAAAATTGTGACTTGAGTGAAAGTTTACAGAGCAAATTGGTTTTCCATTCAACAGTTCATACATATTTTGTTTCATGACATTGATTGCAATCCCCACAATGGTAATAGCTCTCTTCCTACTTCCTCTCTGTGGTAACCTTTTCCTTGTGTCCTTTCCTATGCAGTCCTGCCCTCTGAGCTATCTCCCTGGGCCAATATTGTCCTTCTGATTGCCCATGGTTGATTGTTCTAAGGAGTGTACCTACATGGTGTAAATGTTCACAATATTGTGACTTTTGTAGGTCCTTTGAAGAAAGGCCTGGGGTCTACTTCTCAAAAAACAACCGCTGAAAGTCCTACGGAGCACCGTTCTACTATGATACACGTAGGGTCACCATGAGAAAAAATTGACTGGTAGGTAGATACGTAGGCACTCTTGCCTTGATGAACTCCTTCCTCCATAAAAAAATAAAAATTTAGCTTTATGACTGTATTGTTATAAAGATGAATATTCCAATACTATCTCTTAAAACATTTTCTTCAACCTTAAAACTTTTTTTTCCTTCTGATTTGAACTGAATGAAAACCAAACTCACTGCCAATTCTGACTCATAGCAACCCCCACTGGGTTTCTAAGGCTGTAAATCTTTACAGAAGCAGACTGCCTCATCTTTTTCTGCAGAGCAGCTGGTGGGTACAAACCACCAACCTTTTGATTAACAGCCAAAGGCCTTAACAACTTCACTGCCGGAGCTCCTTTTCAATTTGAAAGAAATTAAAACATTTCTTTGGGTCCCCAAGAATTAGGAGCTCTTAGGCACTATGCAATCGGTTCCCTGGATTGTAGCTCAGGCAATGTTCAAAACAGTGCCCAGGGTGCCTGTTTTCCTGACTGGCAAGGGCAGGAGCTCCCCTGAAAGGCTCATTTGTTGGGCTGTTCTAGGACTCATTTCTGGACACCCAGACTGGAGCTCATGCTTCTAGCTCTTCCTAAGGCTTGGTAAGCACCTGATTCCCTATGTTGAGTCCCAAGCTGGTGAAAATAACTAGAATGATTTCTTTTTCTAAAATTAAACCTGATTGATGGAACCTGGGTTTATTCCATTATTCTCAAGAATCTTTCAAATCTGTTTCTTATTCTCAAGTTCTCACATCTGTCAGTCTTGACCCTTTCATCCCATCCCTGTTCTCTGTCACTGCATAATCATTGTTCTTTTCACTAGGCAGTCCCCAGGTTACCAATTAAGATCTGTTCCTAAATATACCTTTATGACAAATTTGTAGGTAAGTTAGAACAGTTGTATTCAGTTCTTATTTAGCCTTACTTTACTGCAAGTGAAGCCTCAAAGCCTTTTCAATGAAAGTGAAGATGATTGTGATGAAGAATTGTTGCAAGTAGGGATTGGTTCAATTCTTTTAAAGTGAGGGCAAATTACATAACATTAAAGGGCAAACAGGAGTTGCCCATAAGCCTGACATTCCTTAAAGCAGGACTTACTATATAAAGCTTGGAATCCCCACTCCATTGTTGGGAAAGTCTCCATTGCCATAAATCCATTTTTTTTTAAATTCTTTATTCTACCTCTTTATCAGAAACTTGTTCTTCTATGAAATCACTGTTCTTCCAATTGCTCTTAGCATGAAGTTCTCATCTTCTCTCACTCCCTCAAGTCAGGAGTGAGGTGAAGGGCTGGTTTCCTGTCCTCTCCAATGCACTTTCTTCCTTCCATGCCATCTCTCATTTCTGTTCAGTTGAAGTCTACACCATTTTCAGCGGTGTGACTCACAGGATCCATTTTCACCTTCTGAGATTTCTTCAGCAGCTGATTCATGTTCCTCTGTCCCATACACCATCACCATCTTTGTTGCTGTTGTTAGGTGTCATAGAGTCAGCTCCAACTCATAGAAATGCTATGTATAACAGAATAAAACACTACCCGATGTCATCATCTGGTGATTTCAAAATCCATGTTATCCCTTCAGATTCCTTAGTCCCACAGATATTTCCTGGGCTGAAGACCTCATCTCTGATCCACTTTAGTCAGTGGAGTTACTCTCAATGCTGGCATGGGTCTGTTTCTAAGACATATTACCCCCATTCGCAGCTACAGTCTGTCGAGACCCCACCCAAGAAGCCTATCTCTAACTTCTCTGGAACCTGCAGCTACACAATTTATTCTACTTTATTCACTTCTTCTATTCACATCACTGCTGCTGGGAGTCCCTGGGTAGTTGAAACAGTTATGTGTTCAGGTGCTAAATTTAAAACCATCCAAAGGCACCTTGGAATAAAGATCTGGTGATCTACTTATGAAAATCAGCCACTGAAAGCCTCATGGAGCACAGTTCTACTCTGACACACGTGGGGCCACTGTGAGTCGGAGTTGACTTGACAGCAACTGGTGGTTACTTGTCACTGCCTCCTGTCTTTCATGCTAGAATCACAGACTCTCTTGTTGGCTCCTACCACCTTGATTCAGCTTTCCAGGAACCCATGGAAATAAATGTAAAGCCATAGTGGGATGTAGCATAAAAATAATTAGTTGGGAGCTTCTCCTTCTTTTCTTACTCCTTCTATTCTTCTTCTCTCATTCATTTTCTCCAGGTTAATCTGTCCTTCTGGAGGAAAATAAGGAAATCTCAGGATATGACTAATTTACTAGTCAATAGTGCCTAAGGCACTTGACTGCTAACCAGAAGGCTGGTGGTTCAAACCCACCAGCCAATCTTTGAAAGGAAGATGGGGCAATCTACCTTCATAGTGATACTGCCTCGGAAACCCAAGGAGGGGTCACTATGAGTCGGGTCCGACTCGACAGCACATAATAACAACACAACACGGCCTTGCTTTATCCATTATCCTTCTGAATTTCTTGGTGAATCCCGAGGACACCAGTACAGAAAAATTATCATTCTGGATTATTTCTATTTTCATAAGTCTCCATTTTCATTCCTCAACTCCTTCACTCAACAATATCTCAAAATCACCCCAAAAGTTATACCTCCTACTTTACAGTGATGTTTAAAAAGAACCCTTCCTGTCTCAGGTTAGTTTCCCCCAGAAACAGACTGTAAAGCAAGGCTCTGAATGCAATTTTTGGTTCACAGGAAGCAATGGAAGGTGAGTGCAGAAATGAGACAAAGAAGGGAAGGAAGCCAATACAGTGTGTTTTAAGCAGGTTACTCTATGGATGACTGGGACTTGGTCTGGCTGGAGCTATCTGGAAGACAGTGTAGATCATACCTCAGTGTTGTCTCATTTGAGAGTTGAGGAAGCTCAGATATCTATCCACTGTTTCCTAGCCATCATTATTTGAAGGTTGTCCCACAGACATGAAGCCCCTGGCCCTTTTGTCTTGGCCTGGGTGCAGGCCAAGGTATGCTCATAGAGCTACATAAAGCCCACAGGCAGAGAGAGTCACAGGCATCTGCAGTAAGGAGCAATCAGCATGGATGGAGAGGTGAGTGTCAATAAGATTTCACACTGTCTATAGACCTAGCTTTACTGTGACATGTGTTGTTGTTGTTGTTGTTATGTGCTGTCGAGTCAGACCCGACTCATAGGGACCCCTCCTTGGGTTTCTGAGGCAGTATCACTACGGAAGTAGATTGCCC
>NW_006921857.1:1549467-1552165 GCF_000298275.1 Orycteropus afer afer | reverse complement strand
CCATACTGCTTTCCACAATGGTTGTACCATTTTACAGTCCCACCAGCAGTGTATGAGAGTCCCAGTCTCTCCACAACCTCACCAGCATTTGTTATTTTCTGTCTTGTTGAACTTTGATACTAGTACTATGCTTACTTCTAACTTCGCATCCTTTTATTAAGTATGCTTAGGTACTCTCAGATACATCATTTTCTTTAAACATCATGACCATGGATGTTGGCATCATCTCAGTTTTTTACAAGAAACCCAAAGGTTAAGATTAAATAACTTCATAAAAATTACATAGCTAGTAAGTGCTAGAAATGTGATTTACACTCTAAAATCTAAGCATTTTCCAGTACAGCAGAAATCCAAGGGCAGAATCTGAGGCAACATCCATCATTATAGGAGTTTAAAGTATCAGAGTATAGGTAAAGGAGTCATTTTGGAGAAGGAGAGACATTCTTCATGTGTGACTCGTTCTCAGCACTTTCGCCCACTCCCATTTCTATCAACACAGCTTTCTAAAACTTACTAGGCCAGATTTTTCCATTTTTATCCAGAAGCCTTTATAAGAATGAAAGTCAGGTACAAAGCAATTTTCAAAATACCTAATATGTAAGGAATGTTCAAATTTTATTCAACAAATATGAATTATTTAACTAATATGTGCCAGACACTGAGCTAAATGCTAAGAATACAATAGTGTACCACAAGCAAGCTGTTAGAACTAAAAATGAATTCAACAAAATGATAGTGTCAACACACAAAAATGTCAACACACAAAAATCAGTTGGATTTCTATACATCAGTCTTGAGGAAGCCAAAAGGAAATTAAGGAAAATTACCATTTGCAATACCACCTAAAGAATAAAGGACCTAGGGATAAATTTAACCAGGGAGGTAAAATATTAGTGCATGCAAAGCTATAAAACATCACTGAAAGAAATTAAAGAAGATCTAAATAAATGAAAGGACAGTCTGTCTTCATGGATTAGAAGGTTTAATATAGTTAAAATGTCAATACTACCCAATTCAATCTACAAATTAAATGTAATCCTCATCAAAATTCTGCAGCCTTCTCTGCAGAAATGGAAAAAAATAATCCTTAAATTTATATGGAAGGTCAAGAGACCCCAAATAGCTAAAGCAATCTTGAAGAAGAAGAAGGAACTAGGGATACTCACACTTCCTGATTTCAGGACATACTAAAAAGCCACAATAATTAAAACAGGCTGGTACTAGCATAATAATAGATATATAGACCAATGAAATAGAATTAAGAGTCCAGAAATAAATTTATACATTTATGGACAAGGAAAGCCATCTCAACCCTGAAAAAGTAGCACTGATTAAAAAAAAAAAACAGAAAAGAACAAATGCTGGCAAGGTTGTGAAAAGATTGGAATTCTTATACACTGCCAGTGGGATTGTAAAATGGTACAACCACTATAGAAAAAGATATGACACTTCCTCCAAAAGCTAGAAATATAAATACCTTGTGATCCAGCAATCCCACTCCTACCTAGGTACATATCCTAAATATATAAGACATATGCACACCTATGTTCAGTGGGAAAGGAGGAATCTTTTCAATAAATAATGCTGGGAAAATTGAATTTCCACATGCTGAAGAATGAATCAAGACCAATGCCTCAGACCTTCCACACAAAGATTTTTAAATGGATCCAGGATCTAAAACCATAAAATTTCTAGAATATAGGCATTGCTGCTAACAATGGATTATCATATGATAACAAAAGAACTAGCCAAAGACAAAATAGGTCATTGGGACCTCATAAAGACTATATATTTCTGTTCATCAAAGGACTTTATTGACTAAGTGAAAAGAGAAGCTATACATTGGGAGAAAAATTTTGGAAACCATATATCCTATAACAGTGTAATATATGTATATTCTACAACTTAAGAACAAAAAGACAAACACCCAATCACAAAATGGAAAAAAAGACTTTAACAGATATTTCACCAAAGAGGATATTCAAATGGTAAACAAGTTTATGAAAAACTGCTCAACATCAATTAGCCATTTGTTATTGTTCTTAGGTGGTGTTGAGTTGGTTCCGACTCATTGCCACCCTGTGTACAACAGAATGAAACACTGTCCAATCCTGTGCTATCTTCAATCCTGTTTGAGCTCATTAGTGCAGCCTCTGTGTTAATTCATCATGTTGGGGATCTTCCTCTTATTACCCATTAAACTCCAAAAAAACCCAAACCCACTGCTGGCAAGTTGGTTCCGACTCATAGCAACCCCTCCTTGGGTTTCTGAGGCACTATCTCTATGCAAGTAGATTGCCCTGTCTTCCTTCCAAGGAGTGGGTGGTAGGTTTGAACCACCAGCCTTCTGGTTAGCAGTCAAATGTGTTAGGCACTATGCCACCAGAGCTCATTATTAACCATTGTTGTTGTTGTTATATGCCGTCGAGTAGGACCCAACACATAGCGACCCCTCCTTGGGTTTCTGAGGAAGTATCACTACAGAAGTATATTGCTCCATCTTCCTTCTGAGGAGTGGCTGGTGGGTTTGAACCACCAGCCTTCTGATTAGCAGTCAAGTGCCTTGTTGTTGTTGTTATGTACAGTCGAGTCACACCCTACTCATAGTGACCCCTCCTTGGGTTTCCGAGGCAGTATCACTACAGAAGTAGATTGCCCCATCTTCCTTCCGAGGAGTGGCTGGTGGGTTTGAACCACC
>NW_006921857.1:1530753-1548772 GCF_000298275.1 Orycteropus afer afer | reverse complement strand
GGAGGGGTCACTATGAGTTGGATCCGACTCCACTTCAGTGGGTTTGTTTTTTTTTTTTTTGGTATAAGAGCAGTGACATGAATAGATATAAGCACACCTATGTTCATTGCAGCATTATTCACAATTTCAAAAAGATGGAAACAACCTACGTGCTCATTTGTGGATGAATGGGTAAAAAAAATCATGGTACAATGGAATATTATGCAACTATAAAGAATAATGAGGACCCGACTCGACGGCAAATAACAACAACAACAACTGCAAAATGTAACATGAACGAATCTGGAAGACATTATGCTGAGTGAAACTAAAACAAACACACAAAAAAAATCAATCATAAAAGGATAAATATTTTATGACCCCACTTTTACAAAAAGTCAAGAAGAGGTATATACACAGAAACCAATGTTCTTTGATCAATACCAGGGATGGAAAGAAGAGGAAGGGATTCATTTTCTAGATAGTAGACACTTGTTCCATTGGTGATGGGAAAGGCAACACCAAATAGGGGTGAAGTCAACACAAACTGGCCAAGTTAAATGAAAATACTAAGAAGTACACAAGAATAAGGGACCATTTTGGTAAGTGCTATAACATATACAATTTTTCAATAATAGTAAGAACAACCAAAAATATGAGTGGGGTTACAAAGTATATATGTATAAATATATGTGTTTAGGAAGAAGGCATATGTGAGTACATGCATGTGTATGCATAGATGTATCTGTGTTGTTTTTGTTGCCGTCAAGTTGGTTCTGACCCATAGTGACCCTAGGTACAACAGAACAAAACACTGCCCAGTCCTGTGCCATCTTCACAATCATTGCTATGTTTCCAAAGCAAACCAAACTCGTTGTCATCGAGTTGGATCTGACTCATAGCGACCCCTCATTGGGTTCCCGAGGCAGTATCACTATGGAAATAGATTGCCCAATATTCCTTCTGAGGAGTGGCTGGTGGCTTTGAACCACCAGCTTTCTGGTTAGCAGTCAAATGCCTTAGGCACTGCGCCACCAGAGTTTAGGCCCATTTTTATAGCCACTATGTGAATCCATCTCATTGATGGTCTTCCTCTTTTTTGTTGACCCTCTACTTCACCAAGCATTATGTCTTCCTCCAGAGATTGATCCTTGCTGGTAATATGTCCAAAGTACATGAGATGAAGACTCACCATCCTTGCTTCTAAGGACCATTCTGACTATACTTCTTCCAAGACAGATTTATTCTTCACCAACATAATAATTCAAAAGCAACAATTTTTCTTCACTCTTCCTTATTCATTGTCCAGATTTTGCATGCATATGAAGTGATTATAAATATTGTGGCTTGAGCCAGATGCACCTTAGTCCTCAAAGTGACATCTCTGCTTTAACACTTTAAGGAGTTCTTTTGTAGCACGTTTGCTCAAGTGTATCTGTAGGCATATCTGTTTGCATATGCATGTGTATATATTCATATATATAATAACACACGTGGAGGTATGGTTATATAGACTTCCTAGACATATCCAAACACCTCATGGGATTAGCTTACTGGGTTAAAAGGCTTAGCACCATCTCTCATGGGACAATTCAGTCAGTTGGCATAACACAGTTCATAAAGATAATGTTCTATATCCTAGCTGGTGATTAGCGTCTAGGATCTTAAAAGACTGTGAGTGGTCATCTTAGATACAAATATTGATCTTTACTTATCTGGATTCAAAGACTCAAAGGAGATACTAGTCCACAGGAATAACAGCATGGATGAACTATGGCCTCCTCTAGCCTGAGACCAAAAGAACTAGATGGTGCCTGGGTGTCATTATTGACAATTCTGACTAGGGACACAATAGAAAGTCCTGAACATAAGGGAAGGAAAATGTAGAACAAAATTCAAGTTCCTAGAGAAGCCAGATTTACTGAAGGAAAAGAAACTAGAGGAATCCCCAAGGCTATTGTCTTAAGATACCCTTTGAACTTGAAACTGAAGCCACTTCCAGAGAGCGATCCCTTTCAGCCAAATAATAGATCGGCTTATAAAATAAGCTGTATCACTCATAAGCATTGTTTTGGTTGCCTAGTGCCGCTCTGACAAGCACATACCACAGACGGGATGGCCTTAACAAACAGGAGTTTATTCTCACAATTTGAAGGGTTTAAGTCCAAGTTCAAAGTGCCAGGCTCTAGGGGCCCACTGAAGCTAGAGGCATCTCTTCACTCAGGCAGCTAGTATCTGCTGAGGCTAACAAGCCCAAGGTCGACAAATAAAATGGCACAGTCCCGATGTTACCAAACAACATGACAGGCCATTGATTCAAGTCCATTGAAAGTCCCAGGATTGGCAGAGCATGGCAGGTTGCTAACAACGACACAGGTACATGCAGGGTTCAAGTGTTCCATAAGCTAGAGACCATTCCCAAAGCTGTTTCTTATATATGGTAAGCAGACTATATAGGCAAAGCAGCTACTCAGTTGCTCCAATAGATTCTACCATGGAGTTAATTACCCATCTCACCATGGGGAATAACTACATTCAGCTGCCCAGCCACTCAACCAGCCAAGCTGACACACAAACTTAACCACCACAAGCATAATGAACAATCAACTATATAAAACCAAACAATCAACATTAACCAAAAAGCAAAGATGACAAGGTAAGGAGGGAGCATGAAAGCTAGATCAATGGAAACAGAACAAACAGAATGGCAGTAATAAGAATGCTGACACATTGTGAAAATTGTAACCAATGTTATAGAACAAGTTGTATTTAAAAAATTGTTAAATAGGAAGTTAATTTGCTGTGTAAACTTCACCTACAACATAATGAAATATTAAACACACACACACACACACACACACAAACACAAAACAAGATACCATCTTATCCCCTTTAAAATGGCAATGATTAACAAAACAAAACAGAATGTAACAGGTGTTAGAAGGTTGTGGAGAAAATGGAACCCTCATCAGTGGCTGGTTAGGATGTAAACTGTACCCTCTGTGGAAACAGTTTGGTGGTTCCTCAAAAGTTGAATATAAAGCTATCATATGACTCAGAAAGCCAAATCCTAGGTATATACCCAGAAGTGAAAGCAGAAATGCAAACAGAAACCTGTACATTAGTGTGCATTGCAGCACTTTTTTGCAATAGCCAGAAGGTGGAAACAATCTAACTGTCCATAAATAGATGGATAGATACACAAAATATGATACATGTGTGTTTATGCATATGCACACACAATGGAATACTACTCAGCCATAAAGACAAATGAAGCCCATGCATGACAGAGCATTATGCTGATTGAAATCAGTTGCAAATGAAAAAATACTGTATGATATGACTTATATGAAATAAGCAAATATATAGAGACCAATGACTCTTAGTGGTTTCCATGGGTGGGTGGTAGTAGGAAAAGGGGAGTTTTTGGTTAGGGTGCAGTAAATTTCTGTCAGTGGTGGGGGAATATTTTGGGAAAGGATAGTGACAATTGTTGCACAAAATGAAGAATGTAACCAGTGTCACTGAATTGTACATGTGGAAATTACTGAATTGGCAAATATTTATAGTGCACATTATCACCACACAACATCCAAAAAGAATACAATGGTGGACAATCAATTTTTACTGACAGAAGACAAGAATGAAAACATAGTCTTTTAAAATATGAAACATGCCACATTCCTAAACAGATTATAATTATATGGATTCATCGCTAATATAGCCTTTTAACTCTTTCAATTAAGATGAACCAGCACTGAGTATGTCTCAGTCTGGATCTGCCAGAATTTCTTGCAACATTTAACAATAGCAGATAATGTGATGTAAAAAGAACACACTTGATATAGAACCGCTAAGAGGATTAAATGAAATAATAACTCCCAAATCACAGGCATTTGACATAATTTATCACAATTGTCTATATCCTTCACTAGATTGCAAGCTCCATGAAAGCTGACACCAACTTTTTTTTAACCATGTAGGTCCAGCTTTTGGAATAAAAGCTTAGTACTCTGGTGGCATAGTGCCTAAGGCACTTGACTGCTAACCAGAAGGCTGGCAGTTCAAACCCACCAGCCAGTCCTCGGAAGAAAAGTTGGGCAAATTCCACCACGGAAACCCAAGGAGGGGTCCCTATGAGTTGGATCCAACTCGATGGTAGTGAGTTTTGAGTTATATAGTAAGTCTTCAATTCATATTGCCTGGATGAACAAAAAATATGGATATTATTCCCTCACTTTTACAGATGAACTAAACACTCAGATTTCAAATCATTTGTCCAATTTCTCAAAGCTAGCTAGTGAAGAGATAGGATAAATGAGGCCTTTCTAACTCCCTTGGACCTAAGGACCTCTGAAAGCAAACTGCACAGTGCTGAGTACATAGTTGTTGTTAGCTTCCATGAAGTTAGTCCTGAATCATAGAGACCCCATGCACAGTGGAAAGAAACACTACCTGGTCCTATACCATCCTCATAATTGGTTTCAGACAGGACCATTAGGACCCATATAGGCTTTTCATTGGTTTTTTCGGAAGTAGATTGTCAGGCCTTTCTTCTGAGTCATTCTTAGTCTGGAAGCTCCAATGAAACCTGTTCAGCATCATAGGAATGCACAAACCTCCACTGACAAGTGTTGGCTGTGCTTGAGGTACATTGGCCAAAATTGAACCCAGGTCTCCTGCATGGAAGGTGTGAATTCTACCACTAAACCACCACTGCCCTCATGAGCAGACAGCAGGCCAACTCGCAGTATTATTAGTTCACCTCCCACAGCCTTCAAAACTTCTTACTTGGCTTTCAGGTCCAAAGAGAGATTCTGCTGCTTCTCTTTCAGAACTCGGTCTATACAATCTTTTCTGTTCTTCATTTGGTTTCCTCTGTTGACTCCTTTCTGCTCACATGCGAGAAATGGTGAATGCCCCCAAGGCTCAGGCCTGGCCTCTGCTGACCCTCTCTGTGTTTGCCTGCATGCCTGCAATCCAACTACCAACACCAGTGGCTTGGCCTTTAGCCACTGCCAAATCCTTGCTGCTGAATGGTTTCAGCTGTGCAGCTGCTGCACAAAACGAAGACAGAAAATCACACATGCACCTCACAAAGCACACGGAGAAACAAAAATTCAGGGAAATTATGTTAGTAAGAGTGAACAGTTTACCCAATGTTGCAAATCTGCCCTCTCACCACGGCCCTGCTTTGGTGTATTCCCTAGTCTTTAACTGTTGATAACCCCAGTGTGGGCTGGCAGAAGCAGTTAGTCAGCTGTCGACTTCTGGTCTGGAAGCCTCCTGACCAATCTTGTTTGCTTTAAAGATATTGTCCTTGCTTTGCTTTATCAAGATAGCTTCTATCCTGCACTCCAACTCCAACTCATGGTGATTCCATGTTAGAGAGTAGAACTGCACTCCACCGGGTTTTCAATGGCTGTGATTTTTCAGAAATAGATTGCCATGTCTTTCTTCCAAGGCACTTCTGAGTGGATTTAAATCACCAACCTTGCTGTTAGTGGTGGTGTTGTTGTTTGGTAGTGCTTAAGTATTTGTGCTATCAAGAGGTACTCCTTATCCTATACCAGATGAGTTTATATTACAAATATGTAAACTCTGGAGGGTCTTATTTTGACTTCATTTATTAATGAATGACTGTTAAATGTCAGTGACCTATTATGAAACTGCTCAACGTGGGAAGCCAGAGAGCTCATGAAGCATTCAAGTGACAAGATTCACCTCCCTTTGGAAAACAGGTGCCCTGGTGGCATAGTGGTTAAGTGCTCAGCTGCAAACTGAAACATTGGCAGCTTGAACCTACCAGCCACTCTGCAGGAAGAAGATGTGACAACCTGCATCTGTAAAGATTATGGCCTTGGAAACCTTATGGGACACTTCTGTACTGGTTGCTATGAGCTGAGATTTACTTGAAGGCAATGGATTAAAGTGAAGAGCTTTGCTAGTGCTGTATCAAGGCACCACAGCGAGAGTCAAGAGCATGGGTTTTGGAACCATAGATACCTCAGTGACTCTAGCACTATCGAGTTAATCTAGAGTGATGCTTAACCTTTCTGAGACTCAGTTTCCTAATTGTTGTTGTTGTTATGTGCTGTTGAGTCGGACCCAACTCATAGTGACCCCTCCTTGGGTTTCCGAGGCAGTATCACTATGGAAGTAGATTGCCCAATTTTCCTTCTGAGGAGTGGCTGGTGGGTTTGAACCATCAGCCTTCCAGTTAGCAGTCAAGTGCCTTAAGCACTACGCTACCAGGGCTCCTCAGTTTCTTAACTAGTAAATAGGAATTTTATGTTATTTCCTCATGGAGCTTTTGCAAGTTTAAAATGAAATAACATATATAAACTGGTCATAAAAACTCACTGCTGTTGAATCAGTCCTGACTTGTGGCAACACCTCCTTGGGTTTCTGAGGCTGTATCTCTATGGAAGTAGATTGCCCAATTTTCCTTCCAAGGAGTGGCTGGTGGGTTTGAACCACCAGCCTTCTGCTTAGCAGTCAAATGCCTTAGGTACTACACCACCAGAGCTCCTAAACTGGTCATAGTGAGTGGTAAGAAAATGGTGCTATTATTCTCAAGACAGGAGGACATCTGAAAAGACGTAAGTCAACACCTACTGGGTTTTCAGGTGTGTTTGCTGAAAAGAGAATTTGACGTCTTAAAACCAGAGTCCAATTTTCTCTTTCTGCGAGGCAGCTGAGAATATGATATAGTTTGCTAAGCTATGCAAGTTCCTCCTGGTTGTTTATAGAATTTGCAACCTTTTGCTGGTTTCCCCATAGTTATTAATAGTGAAATCTTTGAAACAGAGAGACAAACAACATGAGTGTATGTTCTTGGGATAGCAAAAGAGAATGTGAAATTGGAGACAGGTGCAAATAATATCTAATTAACACTATTTTTCAGATTTTGTGATAGGTATCCTATGGGGATAGGAGCCCTGGTAGCATAGTGGTTAAGCATTCAACTGCTAACTGAAGGTCAGCAGTTCAAACCCACTAGCTGATCTGTGGGAGACTGACGTGGTAGTCTGCTCCTATAAAGATTATAACCTTGGAAATCCTTTGGAGCAGTTATGGAACTGTCCTGTAGTGTCACTGTGAGTCAGAATTGACTTGATGGCAATGGTTTTGGTTTATTTCACTATTGTTACCTTAGTTATTTTTTTTATATTTTCCATAATAGATCTGATCACTTCATCCTGGGGGCTTTTCTGACACAAGTTAGACAAAATTATTACTCCTATCTTATGTTGTTGATGTTGTTGTTAGTTGACGAATGTGTGCAGAATAGAGCTGCTCCATTTTTATTTATTTATTTTTTTTAAGGCTGTGACCTTTTGGAAGCAGATTGCCAGTCCTTACTTCTGAAGTGTCTCAGAATCACCAACTTTTCCGTTACTAGTAATGCTTAACCATTTGCACCACCCAGGGACCCTTTCCCATTTTATATAAGAGGAAAAAATGGTGGATCAGCAAGACTAAGTAATTTGTCTGAAGTCAAACCAGAAATAGGTGGTGTTTGAATGCAGAGGGTAGTCTCCAGAGTCTTGAGTTTTTCTTTATACCTAGGAAGGGGAAGGGCAGGGAGACTGTTGTTTTCCTGAAGAAAGAATGAAAATAGGACTTCACACTAAGGAAGTAATGAGCAGTCCAGGGAGATGCAAAGCAACCGTAATTTCCCCAGAGGCGTAACTAAAGAAAGACCTACCGAGTTTCCCCAGAAGGGCTTTCTGTGAATGGATTCTGAATTCCAGAAACCTCAGGCCTCCCAAGAAGTTTCTGGCAGCATGTGGATCCACCAAACTATGTACCCAATATTCAGAAGAAAAAGAGTGAGGAGAAAACCAAGAACAGAGACAGTTTGTTGCCTGGTAGCCAAGGAAGGTCTCCATATGGAAATAATTAAAAAGCAGACTAAACAGGGAAAAGACTTCTCTCTGTCTTGTCAACATTGTTGAAGTTACCAGAAATTAAAGCTGAAGTCTTGGAAAGAGACAGGAGGTAGAGAGAAAGGAAGTGCCTCTTCTCCTTGCCCCCAAACCTTTTCTCTAGAAACATGTCTGGATAAATTGAAGATTAATTAAGCTTTCAGTAGTGGAAGGCTGACATGTTAGCTGGACACTAGGATGATCTCAAATAACAGTTAGGTGCCCTGGGCTTGATGGCCCTGCCTGCAGCATACCTCATCATGTACAACCTAAGAGACCCGAGGGCTGATGTAAGGCAAAGGAAGAGCCAGAAAAGCAGGTGTTGAACCTGTTCATTTGGATTTGACCCTTGCTGAGAATTTGCATTTCCATTCCAAATATACTGAATCAGAATCTACATTTTAACAAGATCCCCAAGTAATTCTTATAAATACCCAGGTGATTTGTATGGATTCATAAGATCCCCCGGTGATCCTTATAGATTTTGTTCTGTACTTTCTACTCCCTAGGAAAGAATCATCTTCTAGGAAACACATAATAGACCTTACACTAGCTCCAGTCCTTGATAGGCTGATGTACCAGGTCTCTTATTACCCCTCAGTATCTGGAAAGTGGGCAATATAATTAGCATCTATTCTGTGGGTTCTGTCACCAAGAAGACTTAAATTAGTCTCCAGATTCTTCAACATATAGTATGCCACAATGAAAAAACAAAATAAAACAACTCTCGACTCCTGACAACCTCATGTATTGCAGAGAATTGAGTTTCATAGGGTTTTCAGTGCTAAATTTTCAGAACCAGATCACCAGGTCTTTCTGCCAAGATGCCTCTGGGTAGGTTTGAACCACTAACATTTCTGTTAGTAGTGGAGCACTAGTAGCCCTGGTGGCACAACCATTAAGCACTTGACCACTTATCAAAAGGTGGGAGGTTCAAACTCACCTAGAGGCTCCATGGAAGAAAGATCTAGTGATCTGCTTATGTAAAGATTACAGCCAAGGAAACCCTAAGAGGCAGTTATACTCTGTCAACTAATCACAACACAGTAAGAGTTAAGTGCTTAACTGTTTACACCACCTACACCATGCAGGGATTCCATCCATGATGTTATTCTCGGGTGCTGTTGAGTTGACTTTGAACTCATAGAGACCTCATGTAACAATAGAATTGCCCTATAGAGTTTTCTGGACTATAATTTGAATTATCATGTTGGCAAAGAGTACTGAATATACCATGGACTGCTCGAAGAATGAACAAATATGAGTTGGAATGATCCTTAGAAGCAAGAATGCACTCACTTTGTCTCTCGTATTTTGGAAATGTCAGTAAAGAGCAGTCCCTGGAGAAAGATATTATGCTTTGTAAAGTAATGCTATAAAATTAGAAATCAACAGTAGGAAGATAAACAGAAAAAGAGCAAACACATGGAAACTGAATAACACCCTCCTAAAAATGATTGTATAATGGAAAAAATAAAAAATGAAATTTCAAAATTCCTTAAATCAAACTAGAGTGAAAATACAACATACCCAAATATTTGGGACACAGCAAAAGCAGTGACCAGAGGCCAATTTATAGCAATACATGCACGCATCTAAAAAGAAGAGCCAAAATCAACACCTAAAACCAACAATTAGAAAAAGAGCAGCAAATAAATAAATAAATAAAGCCTACAGTGACCAGAAGAAAAGAAATAACAAAGATTCGAGCAGAAATAAATGAAACAGAAAGTAGAAAGACAATAGAAAAAATCAACAAGACTCGAAGTTGGTTTTTTGAAAAGATTAATAAAATTGACAAACCACTGGCAAACCTAATAAAGAAAAAGAGGGAAAGCATAAAAATAACACAAATAAGAAACTTATTGGGCGACATCACAACAGAACCAACAGAAATTAAAAGGATAAGTCAGGATACCATGAAGAACTATTTTCCAACAAATTTAAAAATATAGAAGAAATGGACAGATTTCTAGAAACATACTACTTATCTAAACTAACACAGACTGAGGTGGAACAGTTGAACAGACCCATAACAAAAGAAGAAATTGAACCGGTCATAAAAAAATTGCCAAAAACAAAAGAAGACCTGGCCCAGACGGTTTCACTGGCAAATTCTACTAAATGTTCAGAGAAGAGCTGACACCGTTCCTACTCAAACTGTTCCAGAACATAGAAAAGATGGAATTTTCTCAAATTAATTTTATGAAACAGATATAACCATGATACCAAAACCAGAGAGATATATTACTAAAAAGGAAAACTACAGACCAATATCCTTCATGAATATAGATGCAAAAATCTTCAACAAACTTCTAGCCAATAGACTGCAACAGCATATCAAAAAATAATATATTATGACCAAGTGAGGTTCATACCAGGTATGCAAGATGGTTCAACATTAGAAAAACAATCAACATCGTCTATCACATAGATAAGGAAAAGAAAAAGAACTACATGATGATATCAATCGATGCAGAAAAGGCATTAGATAAAATCCAACACCCATTCCTGATCAAAACTCTCAGCAAAATAGGAATAGAAGGGAAATTCCTCAACATAATAAGGGACACATATGCAAACCAACAACCAAGATTATTCTCAATGGAGAGACTGAAACAGGAACCAGACAAGGATGCCTGCTATTACCACTTCTATTCAACATTGTACTGGAAGTACTAGCCAGGGCCATAAAGTAAGAAAGGGAAATCAAAGCCATTCATATTGGTAAGGAAGAAGTCAAACTGTACCTATTTGCTGATGATATGATCCTATACCTAGAAAATCCAAGAGACTCAGTAAAAAACCTACTGGAACTAATTGAGAGATTTATCATAGTGGCAGGATACAAGATCAACATCCAAAAATCAGTTGGATTCCTCTATACCAGCAAAGAGATTGCTGAAAAAGAAATAAGGAAATCAATACCATTTTCAATAGCTACCAAAAAAATAAAATACTTGGGAATAAATCTTACCAGGGACACAAAAGACCTCTATAAAGAAAACTATAAAAAACTACTTCAAGAAACCATAAGAGATCTTCATAAACAGAAGAACATACCATGCTCGTGGATAGGAACAGTGAACATTGTGAAAATGTCAATTCTACCCAAAGCACTCTATACATTCAATGAAATCCCAATGCAGATCTCATCAACTTTCTTTGTTGTTGTTGTTGTTATGTGCCGTCAAGTCGTACCCTACTCATAGCCACCACCCCTCCTTGGGTTTCTGAGGCAGTATCACTACGGAAGTAGATTGCCCCATATTCCTTCAGGGGAGTGGCTGGTGGGTTTGAACCACCAGCCTTCTGGTTAGCAGTTAAGTGCCTTTAGGCACTACGCTACCAGAGATACAGAAAGGAAAGAGACCTCGGATAAGCAAAGCACTATTGAAGAAGAAGAACAAAATAGGAGATCTCACACTGCCGGATCTCAAAACCTACTATACAGCCACAGTAGTCAAAACTGTCTGGTATTGGTTTAATGATAGATATATAGACCAATGGAATAGAATTGAGAACCCAGAAATAGATCCATTGACCTATAGTCAGCTGATCTTTGACAAAGGGATGAAATACATTAAATGGGGAAGAGAATGTTTGTTTAATAAATGGTGCTGGCAAAACTGGAGATCCATTTGCAGAAAAATCAAACAAGATCTGTACCTCACATCATACACCAAAACAAACTCCAAGTGGATCAAAGACTTAAAACGTGAAACTTAAAACTATAAGTTCCTCAAGGAAAAAATAGGTGCAAATTTAGGGGCCCTAATTTATGGCATCAATAGACTGTCAAGCATAAGCCAAAATGCAAAAACAGCAGAAGATAAACTTGTTGAATTGGATCTTCTAAAATTAAATTTTTATGTACTTCCAAAGACCTCCATAAAAGTGAAAAGAAAACCTACAGACTGGGAAGAAATATTCAGCAATGACATATCTGACAAGGGTCTTACCTCTAAAATTTACAGAAAACTTCAACACCTCAACAACAAAAGTCAAACAATCCAATTAAAAAATGGGCAAAAGACATGAATAGACACTTCACCAAAGAGAATATTCAGGTGGCCAACAAACTCATGAAGAAATGGTCATAATCATTAGCCATTAGAGAGATGTAAATCAAAATAACAATGAGATACCCTCTTGCCCCAGCAAAGTTCAACAAGACAGAAAATAACAAATGCTGGTGAGGATGTGGAGAGACTGGGACTCTCATACCCTGCTGGTGGAATTGTCAAATGATACAACCACTATGGAAAGCAGTATGGCGATTTCTTAAACAATTGAAATTAGAAATACCGTTTGATCCAGCAATCCCATTACTAGGCATATATCCTAAAGAAGTGAGAGCCAGGACACAAATAGATATGTGCACACCCATGTTCATCACAAGTCTATTTACAATAGCAAAAATATGGAAACAACCTAGTTACCCATCAAAGAAGACTAGATAACCAGACTATGGTACTTACTACACACAGTGGAATATTATGCAACACTAAAGAATAATGTAGAATCTATAAAACACTGCATAATGTGGAGGACATGATGCCGAGTGAAATAAGTCAATCATAGAAAGACAAATATTGTGTTTGTTCATTATTGTAGAAAATCAAGGAAAAGTTTATATATGGAAGGAAACTTTGTTGGTTACCAGTTGGGGAGGGGAGAGGAAGGAACACTACAAAAATGAAAAAAAAGAAATAAATTAAAGAAGAACTATAGTGTGAGAATCTTGTCTGAACTAAATGGAATGGTCAGGTCTGCCTGATCTCTGTACTTTTTCTTACCACCACCATCACCATACTGTTCTCACTAATTAAATTAGTCCAGGTTTTCTGTCTTACCTCTCCCTTCTTTATTCCCTAGATTATGAAATCCTTGAAAGCAGGAAATATGTGGCTTTTTTCATCTTTTTAACCCCAGCATGTGTCACTGTATTTCCTGGAATATAGCTTCTATGCAATGTTGAAGGAAAAAAGAAGTGAAGGAGTTTGGTTTGACTAGTGGCGACCAAGGAAATCATTTTGGATGAAGAGATCAGTTAACACCTGTTTAAATATAATTTGTGGTATATGATCTGGGTTTTTCTTTGTGGACTTTGCTGTCCAACACAAAACTAAACAAAACAAGTTTCTACTTTCTGCATTAAAAACCTCTAGACTCTGTCTGAGGAATATGGCCAGGAGCATCAACATAGGCCAGTTATGCTCTGATTTTCCACCACCTATATGTCAATATGTCATACTGTGGTGACTTTCATGTTGTTTTGATGCTAGGTGCTGTGCCACCAGTATTTCAAATACCAGCAGAGTCACCCATGGTGGACAGATTTCAGTGGAGCTTTCTTACTAAAACAGACTAGGAAGTAAGGCCTGGAGATCTACTTCTGAAAATTAGCCAATGAAAACCTATGAATTACAACAGAGCATTATCCCATGTAGTACTGGAGGGTGAGCCCCGTACCTTAGAAGGCACTCAGAAATACACAGTCGCCACAACACTGGGTTCGAGCATTCCGACCATCCATCCACTTTTTGTTCGGTTGTAAATGGAGTCACCACGAATCAGAGCCATGATTCAGAGCAACTAACAACAAAGTGGATGTGTGAGTTTGGGCTCATTCTCAGCAGCTTCCCACCCTTAGAACCTTTGTTATCCACTACTTTCCACCCCATTCTGACCTACTCCTTTGTGTAGGACCTGATTTCATCTCAGTGTCCTTTCTCAAAGTTTTCTATTGCCTGGTGGTTGCTATTGTATCAATTTGTAAAAGCCTGTAAAAACTCAGGGCTCTGCAAGTTACCCTGGACCGTTACTTATTGCCACATCTAGTTTCACAAAGCTTGTGTCAAAAGAGGACACATCTAGGTTTTGATGGCCAATGTTCTCTAGTGCACTGCTGTGTTTTAAAATACATACAGTTGAATAAGGCTGTTTTGGTATCTTCGGTCTGAAATTTCTTTTTATAGTTTACTGCACCAGCTATTCCTACTTGGTAACCCTCCTCCTCTTTTGAAATTCTCCTCTCTCCTAATTTTGACTTTGTAAAAAAGTCCACAGAAACAAGCATAAATTGGACTCAAAGTGGGGCTGACCATGTGGATAAAACTGGCACAAAGCTGTATTTGTTGAAACTGGAAGAAATATAGCACCAGTAAAATGGTGCCTAACACAAAATAACCAATGCTTGCTTGAATCTGTAGTCCCAGAGAAGACTTAGAGAGACTGAGTGGGAAAGATCTGAGTTTGTCAGTTTGCTGGGGTAGGGTAAAAAAAAAAATTGGGGGTACTTTCCATGGTTCATAAAACAGAAGGTTTCATATACAGGAAATTGCTAAGAGGTCTGCTTTAACTTCTCTCCTAATTACAAACTATAAGAGTTAGATTTACAACCTCCAAAAATCCCCCAAGTGAATCGATTAGCATTTTAGGTCTTCCAAACCTAGCCAGAGAATAATGGCTAACACTTATTGGGCACTTAAAAGGTACCAGGCACTGTGCTGGGTGTTTTACCTAAATTGAAACTTTGCCCCTACTCTGAAAGATAAAGGCTATTGTCATCCTGGCTTTACAGATAAGGAAACTAAGGCACAGAAGGGCTAAGTAACTTGCTCATTGTCATATCTCACATGCATTAACTGGCACACAAGATATTATCCTAGAGAGCCTGTCCTCAGATCCCAAACACCTAATCACTGACAGCTCACACTCATTCTTGGAGGACATAGTTGACAACACAATACTCATTTTAGGAAGCATTTACTTAAAGACTTCCAAGGCCAGTCTTAGAGTTATCATTGTGCAAAACTAAAATTGTTCTTGTTATTATCTGCCATCGAGTCGGCCCTCAACTCATGGGGACCCCATGAACAACAGAACAAAGCACTGCTAAATCCTGTGCCATCCCAATGATCTGTTGTGGGTCAGACCATTGTGATCCATAGGGTTTTCATTGGCTGATTTTCAAAAGAAGATCATCAGGCTTTTCTTGTTAGTCTTGGTCTGGAAGTTCTGCTGAAATGTATTCAGCATCACAGAAACAAGTAAGCCACCCCTGACAGGTGAGTGGGGGCTGCGCATGGGTGTACTGGCCAGGAATCTAAGCCAAGTCTTTCACATGGAAAGCAAGAGTTTTACCACTGATCCACCACTGCCTTGCCAATACTAACAATTATTTACTCTACAAATGTTTATTGAGTACCTATTATACAATTCACTGGGCAAGGCTATGCCAACACAATTACCAGTAATTACTTTTTATTGCATTAAACTTTCTACATGCTTTATTTCATGTAATCCTCACAACAACTCTTTAAGATAGACATTCTTACTCTGAGCTAAAGAATTGAAGTGTAAGAGCTTAAGTATTTGCCATATGTCTACTACCATTCACAGTGCCATAATAAGTAGTGGAGCCAGAATTTAAACCCAGTTTGATAGGATCCCAAAACCAATGCTTAGTCCCTGTGTGGTGCAATAGTTAACACTCTCAGATGTTAACCTAAAGATCAGAAGTTCAAGTCCACCCAGAAGCACCTTTGAAGAAAGGCCTGGTGATACACTTCCAAAATAACAGCCATTGAAAAATACTATGCAGCCCAGTTCTACTCTGACACACATGGGTCATAAGGAGTCAGAATCAATTCAACAGTTACTGATTATAACTAGTTACTTTATGGAAAGAATGATGGGATACAAAAAAGACCGCAAAAATTAATGCTTTAAAGACAAAGTAAAATGTAGAAATTGGAAGCTATCAAAATTGGGGAAATGAAAAAGGAAGAAAGATCCATAAAAGAAAAGTCTGAGTTAAACTTTTTTAAAAAATTTCCCTCATCAATAGGCTAGAGAATCTCCTATTCAATGTCTTTATTTGTTTTGCAGCCCCGAACTTAGAGACCAAATATCCAATCACCCTAGAACCATGTGTACAAATCTCCTTCCTTCTGCAGTTCACCGATTACAGAGCCCAGGACTCTTTCTAGTTTGCTCATTTTCTCCTTCTTCACAGTCTTTAGAGATTTAGCTTAGTGCTCAAAAGATGACTTGACTGAACTCACTTTGTCTGGTGTTCCATAGCACAGTTAATATCCATTTCATGTAAATGCAGATGGTCGCGGGAATGCTGAGAAACAAGAGGATTAAATTAAATGATCTGCATGTTCCATTAAGAAGGATTTTACAGCAGCAATAAGATGCCTGGACCATGACAAAAATACTACATACAATATAATGAGGTGTTTCTGAATGGTATATATTTGGACCAGTTATTCTGAAGCCTTTTAAGTAGGTTATGCTACTAGGACAGAAAGCCATAGGGTCCAACTTGAACTCACTCTGCCACCTTGTGGAAATTGGAAGCAATAAAAAGCATGACCTAGAACAAAGCACAGTAATAATAATAATACAATATAGGCTAACATATATTTATGAGATATTGGTGATTCAGTGTAGAATTCTCACTTCTACGTGGGAGACCTAGGTTCAACTCCTGACAAATACACCTCATGCCCAGCCACCAGCTGTCTATCTATGGAGGCTTGTTATGTTACTATGATGCTGACCAGAACCTCCAGACTAAGATAGACTAAGAAGAAAGGGCTGCTGGTCTACTTCCAAAAATGATCCAGTGAAAACTCCATGGATCACAACAGTCTAATCCTCAACAGATCATAGGGATGATGCAGGACTGGGCAGCATTTTATTCCATCATGCATGGGTCACATGGGAGCTCTGGTAGCATAGTGGCTAAGGCACTTGCTTGCTAACCAGACGGCTGGCGGTTCAAACCCACCAGCCACTCCTCGGAAGGAAGGTTGGGCAATCCTACTTCCGTAGTGACACTGCCTCGAAAACCCAAGGAGGGGTCACTATGAGTCAGGGCTGACTCGATGGCAAATAACAACAACAACAACAACACGGGTCACATGACTTGATGGCAGCTAACAATGGCAACAACAATATTCATACTGAGTTCTTACCAATATTCATACTGAGTTCTTACCATGTGCTATGCATTGTTCTAAATACCTTTAAAATGTTTTCTCATTTAATTATCAGAATACATCTACAAGACTGGTCTATTGTTGCCCCTATTTTAAAGGTGAAAATATGTGACTATAAAAGATAATGTAACTTGCCTAAAGTCACAGAATGGTGCAGCCTGACACAACGGGTCATGCACTTAACTGCAGCACTGTAGTGCCCCCTCACTCTGGTTATTGTTGTTAGGTTCTGTTGAGTAGGCTCTGACTCATAGTGATCCTATGTAGGACAGAATGAAATTATACCTGGTCCTATGCCATCATCTTAATAGTAGGTATTTTTGAGTTCACTGTTGCAGCCACTGTGTAATCAATCTCATTGAGAGTTTTCTTATTTTTCAAAAACTAAATAAAATAAACTGCCTATATTAAATAAAAGCTGCCTCCTCCCAGTAGAGCTGACCCTTAATGATATGGATACAGTAAAGCTTTCGGGACCTCCATTCGCTGATGTGGCACATCTCAAGATGAGAAGAAAGAGCTGCAAACATCCATGAATAATTGGAACATGGAATGTATTAAGTATGAATCTAGGAAAATCAGAAGTCATCAAAAATGAAATGGAACACATGAAGATCAATATCCTAGGCATTAGTGAGCTAAAATGAACTAGTTTTGGCCATTTTGAATCAGACAATCACATGATCTACTATGCCAGGAATGACAAATCAAAGAGGAATGGTGTGGCATTCATCATCACAAAGAATTTATCAAGATCTATCCTGAAATACAATGCTGTCAGTGATAGGATAATATCCATATGCCTACAAGGAAGACCAGTTGATACTACTATTATTCAAATTTACACACCAACCACCACAGACAAATATGAGGAAATTCAAAATTTGTACCAACTTCTGTAGTCTGAAATTGACCAAACATGAAATCAAGATGTGCTGATTATCACTGGTGAATGGAATGCAAAAGTTGGAAACAAAGGATCATTGGTAATTGGAAAAAAAAATATGGCCCTGGTGATAAAAATAACACTGGAGATTGCATGATAGAATTTTGCAAGACCAATGACTTATTCATTGCAAATACCTTTTTTCA
>NW_006921857.1:1525500-1527015 GCF_000298275.1 Orycteropus afer afer | reverse complement strand
CTGGCTAGCAGGGTGATTTTTAGGTTAATTCTTAAGTCCTACCACCACAGGAATCTGCAAGAGTGCTGTCTCCAAGCCGCTTTTTAAACCTACAAAATGGCAATGCCCTCCCGATTGGCAAAAGTCCACAGCTCAGCCCACCTTTCTTTTCATCTTCTCTGTTTGTTCCCCAGCCACTGTGCACAGTCCATTCAGTCCTTGGCTAGCAGGGTGATTTTTAGGTTGATTCTTAGGTCCTACCACCCCTCGGGAATCTCCAAGCCGTCTGTCGCTGCCAGACCGCAGCTCCGTGTGTCTCCTTTTTTGGTATTTTCACGCAAATTCTTTTGCTAGTTGGAGTTTAGTCCACTTTTGTATTTTTCCCTTCAAGGCTCATGGGTCCAAGATTATCTTCTGTGTCTGTTAATTGGTTTCCCTTTTCTTTGTTGAGTGTCTGTGCAGTCCTTCTGCCTAGTTTGCCATCTTGCCAGAACTGCAAAACCTTTTTTCAACAACACAAAAAATGGCTATACGTGTGGACTTTGCCAGATGGAGTACACAGGAGTCAGATTGACTATATCTGTGGCAAGAGGTGATGGAGAAGCTCAATGTCTTCAGCCAAAGCAAGGCCAGGAGCTGATTGTGAAACAGATCATCAACTGATCATATGCAAGTTCAAGTTGAAGCTGAAGACAGTTGAAAGAAGTCCATGAAAGCCAAAATATGACCTTGATTATATCCCTCCAAAATTTTGAGACCATCTAAAGAATAGGCTTGATGCATTGAACACCAATGACCACAAACCAGAGGAACTGTGGGATGACATCAAGAACATCATCCATGAAGAAAGTAAATAGTCATTAAAAAGACAGGATAGGAAGAAAAGACCAAATGGATGTCAGAAGAGACTCTGAAACTTGTCTTGAGTGAAGGATAGATAAACCAAATGGAAGAAATCACAAGATAAAAGAGCTGAACAGAAGATTTCAAAGAGCAGCTCAAGAAGACAAAGTCAATTATTATAATGAAATGTGCAAAGACCTGAAGTTAGAAAACTAGAAGGGAAGAACACACTTGGCATTTCTCAAGCTGAAAGACCTGAAAAGGAAATTTAAGCCTTGAGTTGCAATATTGAAAGATTCTATGGGCAAAATATTGAATGATGCAGGAAACATCAGAAGAGGTTGGAGGGAATACACAGAGTCACTGTACCAAAAATAGTTGGTTGATGTTCATCCATTTCAGGAGGTGGCATATGATCAAGAACCAATGATGTTGAGTGAGGAAGTTGAAGCTTAACTGAAAGAATTGGTGAAAAACAAGGCTCCAGGAATTCATGGAATACTCATTGAGATGTTTCAAGAAATGGATGCTGTGCTGGGGGCACTCACTCTGCTATGCCAAGAAATTTGGAAGACAGCTACTTGGACAACTGACTGGAAGAGATCCATATTTGTACCCATTCCAAAGAAAGGTGATCCCACAGAATGTGGAAATTATTGAACGATATCATTAATATCACACACAAGTAAAATC
>NW_006921857.1:1522458-1525125 GCF_000298275.1 Orycteropus afer afer | reverse complement strand
GGCTGGTGGGTTTGAACCGCCAGCCTTCTGGTTAGCAGTCAAGTGCCTTAGGCACTACACTACCAGAGCTCCTGGTGGTGGTGGTGGTGGTGGAGTGTTATTCCTTGCTCAAGTTCTTCCTTTATTGTGAGTATATTAAAGTTTTCTATCTCTGTGTTAACTTAGGTAGGTCTTTTGTCTCTAGAAATTTGTCCATTTCTTCTAGATTTTTTAATTTGTTGGAGTACAGTTGTTCATAGTATTCTGGTATCACTTTTTTTTTATTGTACTTAGTTCTGTTGTGATGTCACTCATTTCATTTAGCATTCATTTTATTTACATCTTCTCTTTCCTTTCCTCGGTTAAATTTGCAAGTAGTTTCTAAATTTTGCTAATTTTTTTAAGAACCAGCTTCTAGTCTTGTTGATTTTTTCCATTATTTTGAGGTTTTCTCCTTCATTTGTTTCTGCTCTGATCTTTATTATTTCCTTTCCTCTAGAGAGTGTAGGCTTCTTTTGTTGCTGTTTTTCTATTGTTGGAGTAAGTTGTTGATTTTTGTTTTTTCTCCTTTTTTGAGGTGTACATTTATTGCTATAAATTGACTTTTGAGTGCTACTTTCACTGTGTTCCAAAGGTTTTGGTATATTGTGTTATTATTCTAATTGTTTTCTAGGAATTTTTTAATTTCACACTTCATTTCTTCTGTTACCCACTGGTTTCTGAGTAGTGTGTCATTCCATTTCCATGGACTTGATTTGTTTTCCTGGTCTTCCTATTATTGATTTCTAATTTTGTAGTGTTGTGATCTGAGAAGATGCTTTGTAGTATTTTGATGTTTTATATTAATTGAGGCTTGATTTGTGGCCTAATATATGGTCTATTCTGGAAAATAATCCATGTGCACTGGAAAAGAATGTGTATTGTGTATTTGTTGGGTGGAGTGTTCTGTATATGTCTATGAGGTCAAGTTGGTTAAGTGTGTTGTTGAGATCTTCTGTGTCTTTGCTGAGATTTCTTATAGTTTTTCTGTCCTTCATCGGAAATGGGTGTTAAAGTCCCCTACTAGTATTGTAGAATCATGTATTTCTTGTTTCAACTCAGTTAATGTTTGCTTTTTGTATCTTGCAGTTCTTTTGTTGGATGCATAGATACTTATTATGGTTATGTCCATCTGGTGGATCAACCCTTTTATCAGCATATAATGCTCTTCCTTGACCCTTATGCTAGTTTTTCCCTTGAAGTCTATTTTATCAGAAATTAATATTGCCACTCCTGCTATTTTTTGGTTGCTGTTAGCTGGATATATTTGTTCCAGCCCTTGATTTAAAATTTATTTTTATCTTTGTGTCTAGGATAAGTCTCTTGACTGAGAAGTACTTTTAATTCATTAACCTTCACTGTAATTAATGATAGGTATGAATTTATTGCTGTCTTTTTTGTTGTGGTGCTGATGGTTTCTTTATTCTGAATATTTTTTTTGTGCAGAGTTTCATTTTTTTTTTTTTAATTGAGCTTTCTTTCCCTTTTTTCATTACTGTTGCATTTACTAAGTCGTCATAATTTTCTTCTTTTAGTTAGAAGGCTTATTAATTTTCTTTGTGATCATCCTGTAGTAAATTTTTATCTCTGTAAGTTTTGAACAGTCTGTTCTATATTGATATTGTCTTGATGTCTTCTCTATTAGGAAGTTTTGTAAATATAAAATGTATTCCCTCTATCTGCTTTGTAATTGATGTCATTTACAGATTGACTTCTCTGGTTCTCTATTTTCCATTTTGTAAACTCATTTTACATTTGACAATTCTTTTCCTGGGTTCGTTCCTGGGTGGTGGTGTTATGTGTCTTAATCTTAAATTATTATCTTCCATTGTTGGTTTTCTGTTGGAAAGATTCCCTTTAGCTTTTGTTATAGAGTAGGTCTGTTTTTTCCACAAATTCTCTTAATTTTTGTTTGTCTAGGAATATTCTAATTTCACCATCATAGTTGAGGGAAAGTTATGCTTCGTATATAATTATTGGTTGGCAATTTTTTTCCTTCAAGGTTTTATACATGTCATCCCATTACCTTCTTATTTGCATGGTTACTTCTGAGAAATCAAAGCTTCATCTTAATGGATGCTATTCATAGGTAACATTTCAATTTTGCTGAGCTACTCTCAAGATTCTTTCTTTGTCTTTGGTTTTGGAAAGTTTGATTATGAAATGTCTTGGTGAGTTTCTCTTGGGGTCTATCCTCTATGGGCTTTGTTAAGCTTCTTGGATAGATATTTTTTCATCTTTCATGATATTGGGGAAGTTTTCTGATAGCAAATCTTCAACAATTTTCTCTTTTTCTTTTTTGCCACCTCTTGTATTGGAATTCCATTCAGACATACATTATTTCTTTCTATATCATACCATATAACTCATAGGTTTTCTTCATTTCTTTATTTTTCCTCATACAAATTGGTGTCAAGGGATTTGTGTTCTAGGTAGTTTGAGTCTAGTCTTTTGTCCTTCCAATGTGTTATCTACCTCTATAATTTTAGTGTTCATCTTCTGGGCTTCTAATTGTTGTTTTTGTATGATTTTGAATTATTTATTTTTTCATTTTGCTCTTGCATGATTTTCCTGAATTTTTCTAGAGTATTATCTATCTTTTCCTTGCTTCTGTTTATGGTTTCCTTGAGCTCTTGGAAGGTTTTATAT
>NW_006921857.1:1514346-1522358 GCF_000298275.1 Orycteropus afer afer | reverse complement strand
AGAGAGAGAGAGAGAGCGCTCTGGTAGCATAGTGACTAAAGCACTTGACTGCTAACCAGAAGGCTGGCGGTTCAAACCCGCCAGCCACTCCTCAGAAGGAAGGTTGGGCAATCCTACTTCCGTAGTGATACTGCCTCGGAAACCC
Source organism: Orycteropus afer afer (assembly GCF_000298275.1). Taxonomy (NCBI): domain Eukaryota; kingdom Metazoa; phylum Chordata; class Mammalia; order Tubulidentata; family Orycteropodidae; genus Orycteropus; species Orycteropus afer. Next base: position 1,522,213 of record NW_006921857.1, on the reverse strand, counting down.
AAGGAGGGGTAGCTATGAGTTGGGCACGTAACAACAACAACATACATATATATATATTTCTAATTCTTTATCAGATAGTTCTATTGCCTCTTCTTTCCTGGGGATATTTCCTAGTTCTTTATTTTTGTCACTTGCTTCCACTATCTTGTTATGTTTCTTTGTTTAAATTCAAGTTGTCTGTTGTCTCTGAGACATTTTGAACTTGTGTTTATGTGTTAGTTTCACTTTTTTTTCTTTTTCTTTTTGCTTTGTTTCAATATATCCCATATGTGGGGCAAGTGTGCTTCTTTGGTTAGCTAGGCAGCACTGTGGCACTCCCCAGTTGTTTCAGTGTTAGTTTAATAACTGATGGGAATGTGGTTGCAGTTATCTATTTATCATGAATAGGAGCTGCACTTGGGATAATCAGGAGTTGTCCACCATCTGTTATTTGATCGAATGGTGCAGGAGTTGGTGGTGGTGCTCATCCATTGCATGAGGTTGTTGATACAGTAGATATGACTAATAAGTGGAAAGTTAATGTCCTCCTCCTGTTAGATGGGGCCAGGGTGAGAGGGAATACAAGGGGAAGAAGAGAAAAAAAGGAAAAAAGAATAAAAATAAAAGATAAAAATAGAAAACAAGGAAAGGGAGTAGATGAGATGAAAGATTGGTAAAAATGTGAGAAGAAGAAGAGGAGGAGGGTAATGAGCAGCTAAAAAGGAAGAAAAATTGGGAAAAATGAAAGAATCAAAATCAGGAGAAGATGAGGAGGGACTTCTATAGTTATGGCCAGCCAGCAGCCCTGACAAGCAGTTGCGGTGAAAACCACTAATCCAGCAGGGTGTGTGCCTACACTGGTGATAGGAGCCTGGCACAAGTGGGGACCTCCAACAGAGAAGGCTGCAACAGTGTGCCTCTTGTGCTCAGTGTGAGAAAGATCAGCCAGTGACACAAGCACAGGAAGGGAGATCTGCAGCTTCTGGGTCTGTTTGAAGTGGGTTACTGCAGGTGGCTAGGCTGTAGAGGAGGCAGTTGGAGGATCTGGTAGGACTTCCTTGGCCACCAGCTTAGTGATGGTGGTGAGAAGTTTTTCCCCTATTCACAGGTAAGGTATACCTTTTGGAGTGGAGAGGTTTTTTTTCAGTGTGAAAAAGGTCTCAGGCACCCAGTGGGTGCGCTTCAGCCCCAGACTCAGTCTGCTAAAGGTGGAGGTGTCCAGAGATTGGGGCAAATGAGGGCTGGGTTTCTGTAGCTGTTGGGTTTGTGCAGAAAGAGTATATACCCCTATACACAGGGAAGGTGTGGAGTTGTTAGACCAGAGAGCATATCCCTCCAATTTCAATTCACTGGCATGGGTCTGGTGCCCTGCTAGACACATGCAGCCACTTATCCAGCTCTTTCCCAGATTCAGTCAAGCAAGAGAATGTGCCAAGCCCAGTTTCTTCAACTGTCCCAACGCAGGCCTTTCCCTTACGTAGGTCCACAGCCCAAAACAACAGTATCCGTCAGTGGTGGGCTATTTCATCCCTTTCCTCTTGCTCCCTCCTCTTTCTGTGGCCAGCTGTGCCACTGTTAAGTCTGACCCACTTCCCTGCATGTTCTTCCCCAACCTCCCACACATCTTCTGCTCACCTTGAATTCCTCCTCATCTGTCTACATTGTGTCTTTATCACTATGTAGATTCTGTGAATTTTTTTCTCTCTTCATCTTCATCTGATGCCTTTTTTATTCAAAATGGTCATGCTGCATCAGGTTCCAGCCTCTTCTCTATCCCCAGTCAGTGACCTCTCATTCTGTCTCTTTGCAATCCGTACTCGATCTAATTCTTTATCTTCTCATTTGATGCTCAGAATCCCAGGATCTTTATTTGTATCTGTTTCACTTGGTTTTTCTGGGTCTCTGTTACAGAGGGATTGAGCAGAGTGTCTTAGTAGGATGCCATCTTGTCTCCGCCTCTCCATTGATCTACTATAAGCCATAAAATCAAGGAACATCTGGGGCTACCAACAAGGAAGGAATCAACAGGGCCAAGACCCTGATTTGGGCTTTTAGCCTCCATAGAATTGTGACAAAATAAACTGTTCTTTAAAGCCACCCACATATGGTATATGTTTTTTTTAAAAAAGCACTAAGTATCTAAGACTTTCAGAATAATATGTTTTAATAGGTTGTTCTAAAGATGAGGTGAGTTACCAATTCTTTATCTCCACTGAAGGCAAATCCAGAGGAAATCAACTGCAATGTCCATAGGAGAGCACCAAGCTGAGTAGTAGATAAGGCTCCAGGGTATGGGGTGCAGTATACTAAAAAAGTTAGGTGTCTATAGATCAATGTTGGGATAAGGATTCCTGATAGCTCTAACATTATCATCCAAATGTTATCATCTAAATTTAGAAATTTATAAAGTTTCAATCTGGCAAAATCAAAACCAAGTTATAATTCAGCAAAAACAAACAAACAATCATAAAACCCACAAACAAACTAGTATTTAAATACCAACTATATGCTCCTGATCAGCAATGTGGAAATGTAAGAAAAAACAGCCTCTTTGAAATTAAAAAGTCTGGTAGATTTGTATTTACACACAATTAAGTCTTGATATGGTGGAGCACTGAAGTGGAGAACCAGTTCCAAAACAACCCATCACAATATATGCAGGGAGCAATTGCTAAACAAAAAGAAGAAAGTGAATGAGAGGGGCTGCAGTATGTTTTAATGGGTATTTAGTTTACATATAGGTTTTTGGTATGATCACTTTTGTACATGCAGATGAATAAATGATGATATATTTACCTCAGCTCCATTTCCATTTTGAACTCAGTAATTCTGCTTTGTAGTTAGCTGTGTCATGCATTATATTTAGCCACATTCCAGGACTATATTCACTAGATGCTCAGTTGTGACAACCAAAATGTCTTTAGATATTACCAAATGTCCCCTGGAAGCAAAATTGCCCCAAGTTGTGAACCAGTGGTTTAAACAATGGAATGATAAACAGCAGCAAAATACATGTAACACATAACACATAAAAATATGGGGAAAACTTAGCAATGTAATATTAAATGAAATAGGAAGCCCAAGAGATTACATATACAAGACACACTTAATAAAGGGGAAAATAGATTAAAACTATTAAAAAGGATAGGTATGGGACAATTAACATGTAACTCAAGATGGTGCTTAATCAGGTGTGGATAGATGGGGAGGATGAGAAGGGGAGGACCACATGGTTGGTAGTGAGCTACTTTCAAAATCTTAGTTTTTATGTGCTTATTACATTATAGGAAGAAAGAGGGAAGGAAGGAAGAATAAGAGGAAGAGATGGAAGGGAAAAGAAAGAAAGAAGGAAGAGAGGAAGGGAAGAAGGAAAAGTATATGTGGGGAGCCCTGTCGTTAGGTGCTATTGAGTCTGTACCCTATGTACAACAGAATGAAGCACTGTCCATTTCTGCACCATCCTCACAATCTTTGCTATGCTTAAGCTCATCAATGAAGCCACTAATTGAAAGTTAATCCATCTAATTGAAGGTCTTCCCCTTTTTGCTCACTCTCTACTTTACCCAGCATATCCTTCTTCAAGGATTGGTCCCTTCTGACAACATGACCAGAGTATGAGAGATGAAGTCTGGCCATTCTCCTTTCTAAGGAGCGTTCTGGCTGTACCTCTTCCAAGACAGATTTTCTTGCTCTTCTAGCAGTCCATGATACATTCAGTATTCTTCGCTAACACCACAATTCAAATACATCAATTTTTCTTTGGTCTTCCTTATTCATTGTCCAGTTTTCAAATGCATATGAGGCTATTGAAAATACCTGGCCTGGGGCAAGTGCACCTTAGTCTTCAAAGTGACATCTTTGTGAGGAGCTGTAGTTTGGCAAATTATTTTTCCAGAGGAAAAGAAATGGTTGATAACAAATACCAAATGGGGATGGAAGAGGTTCTTTCTCCGTGACTTTGGAGAGTGTGGTCAAGATGTCTCCCAATGCCATTTCTGAGTCCCTGGGTGGTTAAAGGTTTAAATTGCTCAGCTGCTAACAGAAAGGTTGGAGTTTTGAGGCAATCCATAGGCACCCCAAAGGAAAGCTGGTGATCTACTTCCGAAAAGCAGCCTTCAAAAACTCTATGGAGGATTTTCAAAATGGATTCTAGTCAGTAATCAACAAGCTAATTCCCTCTAGCATCTTAGTGCTGGAAAAACTAGGTACAGCAGTTTGAATTAGGGATTTTGGTGCTCTGAACAGCACACTGAGTCAGAGTGCATCAAACTCAGGGGAGTAGAATTAGAAAGGAGAAAGGGACAAGGGAAAAAATAACAAGATCAGGAGATTTATCCTGCAGATAGGCAGCCGAGAAAGGCCATTGGAGACTTCCCTGCGGGAGCGCTGACCGGCAAGCAAGAAAGGTCATCCAAGACTTCCCTGGGTTAAGGAAGAAGACACACTACACCAGCATACCAGCAACCACATGAGGATACCAGCTATCACATTGAGGATTTACCTTCAACATCTGATTTCATTGGTAACTTGGGTTGGTTAGGTGCAAAAAGGCATGTTCAGTGCAGTGGCAGGAAACCTGAGCAGAGAGTCCATTGGTGCTGCAAGAGGGTGGGCTCAGGGAGATGCCACTGCAGCAGGTCACCGATCAGGCGTGGGTCAGCTTAGTGGCACTGAGGGGCCTGCACTTGACTTCGTCAGAAATGTTAGGACCACAGGGTATGAGTGGGCACTCTCCTAACTCCAGCACCACTAAAACCAAACAGATTTTTGGCACTGTAGGTGGGCAGACCCAGAGAGGAACTCCCATGGTGGATCGTGGTCTGAGCCAGTGCCGTGGGCGGGAGAGCCCAGAGAGGAAATCCTGTGGTGGATCGCAGAGCTGGGCGGTTGTCTTGGGACAGCATTTTGGCACCAAGGAGCCTCAGGAGCAGGGTTGTTGCATGTATCTGAGACTGGCAGAAAGTGGCAGCCCCCTAACAACTGGAGTCTTTGCTGAAATTGAGCTGTGGGCCTGTGAATAACAGTACAACGTCATCATTAGCAGCCTGCTCAAAGCCCTAGAAACTGCTCCTAGCAATGGGGAGCTATCACCTTCTCTGCCAATACCCTCAGTCATCCAATAGAAGAAACCATATTCAGCCACCAAATTACCTTCTGGTTCGAATTCTAAACCCTCTTTATGACAAACAGAAACCCATATCCACATTCCACACAGGGATTCTCTAGGAAACAACAGGCAACCTCAAATCAAACAAACAAACAAACAAAAAAAAAAAAAAAAAAAAAAAAAAAAAAAAAAAAAAAAAACAGGACAAGGCATTAGAAGCAAAACCACAAACAAAGGTATCATTAAACATGGAGGAAGAGGAGGCAATAGAATTATGTGAGAAGGAATTTAGAAGATATGTTTATAGAGCTTTACAAGAGCCCAAGGAAACCCCAAACAGAAGCAAGGAGAACACAGACAGTACCCTTGAAGAACTCAGGAAAATCATTCAAGAACAAAGTAATAAGATTAATGCACAATCAGAACTCATACAAAAACAGCAGTTAGAAATTCAGAAGATGAATGCCAAAATTACAGAATTCACAACACAGTAGAAGCACAAAAGAGTAGGTTAGAACTGGCTGAAGAACGCATATCCCAACTAGAAGACAAATCCCTGGAAACCAGCCTGTATGAAGAAAAATCAGAACAAAGATTTAAAAGAAATGAAGAGAACCTAAGAATTATGTGGGATGACATGAAAAAAAAAAAAAAAAAAACCCAACATAAGATTCATTGGAATTCCAGAACAAGAAGAGGTGAAAAAAACTGCTGAGAAAATTGGGGAAGACCTGCTAAAAATTTTCTCTATATCATGAAGGAAGAAATGATATTTGTCCAAGAAGCTCAAAGAACCCCACACAAGCTAGATCCCAAGAGAAAAACACTGAGGCATATTATAATCAAACTGTCTAAAATGAAAGACAAAGAAAAAATTTTGAGAGCTGCCTGGGACAAAAGAAATATTACATATAATAATCAAACAGTTAGGCTGAGCTCCGATTACTCAGCAGAAACCATGCAGGCAAGAAGGCAATGGGATGGCATATATAAAACACTGAAAGAAGAATTTCCAAGCAAGAATCCTATATCCAGCCAAATTATCCATCAAATATGAGGGCAAAAGCAAAGTATTCTAAGACAAACAGAAATTAAGGGATTTTCTGAAAACCAACCCTATAAGAAATGCTTGAGGAAGTTCTTCCAATCAAGAACTCACAACAGAGATCAACAAAATCAGCAAACGTGGCATCAACACTAAAACCAAATCAGAAATAGAAACTCAAAATAAGGCCATAAAACATTGTACACTAAAAAACAAGGAAGTCAATCAGCACATGACAACAGTCACTAACCTATTAGAGGGAATAAAACTTCTAGATACAAACTTCCAAATGGAGAGGAAAACAGAAAAATGTCTTCACAGTATGCACTGTTCTAAAAATGTAGAGACAAAAATGTAATCCAAGTTAACCACAGAGAAAATTAACAATCTCCCTAAGCAAAACCAGAAGGAAGGAAAACATATGGGTTTAATAAGCACAAAACCAACAATAAAGAAAAAAAGAGAGGAAGCATTAGGTAACAAACTGAACCCAGCACAGAAAAATATATGGACCAAGGAAACACCAACAACACGACAAAAAAACACAACAGAATGACAGCAATCAGTTCATACCTATCACTAATTACACTCAATGTGAATGGACTAAATGCACCTATGAAGAGAAAGACAGTGGCAAACTGCATAAGAAAAGAAGACCCATTGATATTCTGCCTACAAGAGACCCACCTTAGACACAAAGATGAAAAGAAATTAAGAGTTAGGGGATGGAAAAAAATATACTGAGCCAATGGTAACCAAAAAAGAACAGGAGTGCCAATGTTAATTTCTGATAATATAGACACTAAGGTGAGAAGCATCACAAGAGACAAAGAAGGACATTATATTATGCTGAAAGAGTCAATTGACAAAGAAGACATTACAATAATAAATATTTATGCATCCAATGGAAGTGCTCCAAAATACATGAAGCAAATATTAACTGAATTAAAAGGTACTCTAGACAACTTTACAAGAGTACTAGGAGACTTTAACACACCACTTTAGAAGAGGGACAGGTCAACTAGAAAAAATCTCAACAAAGATACAGAAGAACTCAACAATACAATCAACCAACTCAAATTCATAGACATATACAGAGCATTTCACCCAACAAAAGCACAATTCACATTCTTCTCCAGTGCACATGAATCCTTCTCCAGAATAGACCATATGTTAGGACATAAAACAAGCCTCAATAAATTCAAAAGCATTGAAATACTACAAAACATCTTCTCAGACCACAATGCTATAAAATTAGGAATTAATAATAGGACGACCAGGGAAAAAACATCAAATATACGGAAGCTGAACAATTCACTACTCAGAAACTACTGGGTAATGTTGTAGTTGTTAGGTGCTGTCGAGTCATTTCCGACTCATGGTGACCCCATGCACAGCAGAATGAAACACTGCCTGATCCTGTGCCAGCTCCATGATCCCTGCTATACTTGAGCCCATCATTGCAGCCACCATGTCAATCCATCTCATTGAAGACCTCCCCCTCTTTCGTCAACCTCCCACCCTACCAAGCATGACATCCTTCTCCAGGGAATGGTCCCTTCTGACAACATGACCAAAATAGGTGAATCAAAGTCTGGCCATTCTTGCTCCAAGGAGCATCTTGGGTGCACTTCCTCCAGGACAAATCTGTTAGTTATTTTAGCAGTCCACGGTACTTTCAGCATTCTTCGCCAGCACCACGACTCAAAAGCATCAACTCTTCTTTGGTCTTCCTT
>NW_006921857.1:1512398-1514080 GCF_000298275.1 Orycteropus afer afer | reverse complement strand
GGTTGTTAATGATTCTTCCTCCAATCTTGATGCCATGTTTTTGTTCATATAGTCCAGCTTCTCAGATTATTTGCTCAGCATATAGATTGAATGAGTATGGGGAAAGGATACAACCCTGACACACTCCCTTCCTGATTTTAAACCATGTAGTGTCCCCTTGTTCTGTTTGAATGACAGCCTCCTTGTCAAGGTACAGGTTCCTCATGAGTACAATCAAGTGTTTGGGAATTCCCATTCTCAATGTTATCCATAATTTGTCATGATCCACACAATCAAATGTCTTTGCATAGTCAATAAAACATAAGTAGACACCTTTCTGGTATTCTTTGCCTTGAGCCAAGATCCATCTGACAATGGCTATGATATCCCTTGTTCCACATCCTCTTCTGAATCCGGCTTGTACCTCCAGAAGTTCTCTGTCGGTATACTATAAATAACAGGTGTCAATATATACCCGTTTTTGAATTATCTTCAGTAAGATCTTACTTGCATGTGATATTAATGATATTGTTCTAAAACTTCCACAATCTGTGGGATCACTTTTCTTTGGAATGGGTACAAATATTGGTAATAGAACAAATAAAAATAGAAAAAAAATTCCTAGAAACAAATGAAAAAAAAGATACATCATACTAAAACCTATGGGACACAGTGAAAGCACAGAAAGGAGTTTATAGCAATAAATGCATACATCAAAAAAGAGGAAAAAAACAAAATCAACACTCTAACTCATCAACTCCAACAACTAGAAATAGAACAACAAAAGAATTCTACAGCATCTAGAAGGAAGGAAATAATAAAGATCAGAGCAGAAATAAATGAAACAGAAAATTAAAAAAACATAGAGAAAATCAACAAAACAAAAAGTTGGTTCTTCAAAAATATTAACAAAATTGATAAAGCATTGGCAGATCTAACAAAAGAAAAGAAAGAGAAGATCCAAATCATAAGAATGTAGATGAAAAGGGTGTCATCACAATAGAACCAACTGAAATAAAAAAGAGACTGACAGAATATTATGAAAAACTGTACACAATAGATATGAGAAGCTAGAAGAGACAGACAAGTTTCTAGAATCACAAGACCTACCTAAACTAGCCCACGCAGAGACAGAATACTTGAACAGACCTATAACAAAGGAAGAAATTGAACAGGTCATAAAAAAAACTTCTCACAAAGAAAAGTCCTGGCCCTGATAGATTCACAGGAAAATTTTATCAAATATTTAGAGAAGAGTTGACACTTACGCTTCTCAAGCTAGTCCAGAACATAGAAAAAGATGGAATACTCCCAAACTCATTTTATGAAGCAAGCATAACACTAATACCAAAACCAGGGAAAGGCATCTCTCGAAAGGAAAACTACAGACCAATATCCCTCATGAACATAGATGCAAAAAACTTTAACAAAATCCTAGCCAACAGAATCCAACAAAATATCAAAAAATTAATACACCCAGACAAATGGGATTCATACCAGGTTTACAAGGGTGGTTCAACATCAGAAAATCAATCAATGTAATCCACCACTTAAACAAAACCAAAGAAAAGAACCATATGATTATATCAGTCGATGCAGAAAAGGCATTTGATAAAATCCAACATCCATTCCTGTTCAGAACTCTCAGCAAAATAGGGATAGAAGGGAAATTCCTCAACATCATAAAGGGTATATATGCAAAG
>NW_006921857.1:1510926-1512100 GCF_000298275.1 Orycteropus afer afer | reverse complement strand
AAAGAGGAACTAAAACTATCTCTATTTGTGGATGATATGATCCTATATATAGAAAATCCAAGGGACTCATTAAAAATGTACTGGAACTAATAGAGACGTTCAGCAAAGTGACAGGATACAAAGTCAACACACAAAAATCAGTTTGATTCCTCTACACCAACAAAGACTCCTCTGATAAAGAAATAAGGGAAACAATACCATTTACTATAGCTACTAAAACGATACAACAGCTAGGAATAAAACTCATCAGAGACACAAAAGACCTACACAAAGAAAATTATAAAACACTGCTACAAGAGACAAGGGCACTACATAAATGGAAGACGCTACCTTGTTCATGGATAGGTAGACTGAATATTGTGAAAATGTCAATACTACCTAAAGCAATCTACACATTGAATGCAATCCCGATCCAGATTCCAACAAAATTTTTTAATGACATGGAAAGACAAATTACTAACTTCATATGGAAAGGAAAGAGACCATGGATAAGCAGAGCAGAAGAAAAACAAAGTGGGAGGTTGCATATTCCTGGATCTTAAGAACTACTATACAGCCACAGTAGTCAAAACAGCATGGCATTGGTAAAATGATTGACAGATAGACCAATGGAACAGAATCGAAAGTCTAGATATAGTCCCATCCATCTATGGACAACTGATCTTTGACAAAGGTCCAAAACCCATTAAATGGGGGAAGAGACAGCCTCTTTAACAAATGGTGCTGGCAGAACTGGATATACACCTGTAGGAAAATGAAACAAGACCCATACCTCACCCCAAACACAAAAACAAACTCAAGCTGGATAAAGACTTAAATGTAAAACCCAAAACTATAAAATTTTTCAAAGATAAAATAGGTCCAAATCTGGGAGCCCTAATTTACAGCATAAATACATTATCAAGCATGACCCAGAATGTGCAGGAGGTAGAAGAGAAGATAGATGACTGGGACCTTTTAAAAATTAAATTCTTTTCTTTCCTTTTTTAAATTGTGATTTGGTTGAAGGTTTACAGAGCAAATTCACTTTCCATACAGCAGTTTACATATACTTTGTCTCATGACATTGACCACAGTTTACCACAATGAAACAGCTCCCCTCCCACTTCCTCCCCATAGTTACCTCTTCCCTGTGTCCATCCCTCCATGCACTCCTGCCCACTGAGCTGTCTGC
>NW_006921857.1:1424857-1501526 GCF_000298275.1 Orycteropus afer afer | reverse complement strand
CCATGTAATCACACAGGAACAGTAACCAAAAAAAGGGGAAACAAAGAAGAAAAACAAGAAAACCTGCAATATCTGGGGATAGGGCACTAAGAGAAAAAAAGTAGATAAGTTGAATAATGAAGGACAAATATGGGAAAGATGCAAAAAGAAAAATAAGGAATGGGGTTACCCACAAGAAAAAAGGGGGAAGAAAAAAATTTAAATTAAAAAAAGAAATTGTCAATGAGGAACAGGGAAAAGAAAAAATGCTGAAAACTAGGACCTGGGAGGGGAAGATTAAGAATAAAAGTAAAAAGGGCAAAAGTATTAATAATAATAGTTTAAAACAGACAGATACAAGCAAACTAATCACCAGAAAAAAGAAAGCAAAAAAGAAAAAAAATAATAAAAGAGAAAATAAAAATCGGTGGAGGAGTTCCTGTGGCCCAGAAAGTAGATGGGAGTGTGGGATGGCCGCACCTCCATTCACCAAGTGGATGTGGGGATAAGAGTAACAAGAGGAATGTGGTACCTTTTCAGTCTTGCAGGTCCGGAGTGTCCTTGGGGTTGCTGGAAAGCAGAACGTGTTCTTAAGCCCCAGGAATCTGCGAGAGTGCTGTCTCTTTAAATATCCAAAATAGCCAAGCTGCTTTTAGACCTTCAAAATAGCGGCGCCCTCCAGACCAGCAAAAGTCCACAGCTCAGCCCGCCTTTCTCGTCACCTTCTCCGTTTATTCCCCAGCCAGCAGAGCAGTCCTGTGTACAATCCCTGACTAGCAGGGCTGATTTTTAGGTTAATTCTTAGGTCCTACCACCACTCAGGAATCTCCAAGCTTTCTATGCCATCAGGATCGCTCAGGATCGCTGCCAGATCATAGCTCTGTATGTCTCCTTTTTTGGTATTTTCTTGCAAATTCTTCTGCTAGTTGGGGTTTACTCCACTTCTACATCCTTCCCTTCAAGGCTCAGGGGTCCAAGATTATCTCCTGTGTCTGTGTTAATTGGTTTCCCTTTTCTTTGTTGAAGAGGTTCTGTGCAGTCTTTCTGCCTAGTCTGCCATCTTGCCAGAACCCTCTAAACTAAAAATCAAATTCTTATGTGCACTGAAAGTCTTCGTCAAAAGGGTAAAAAGAGAACCTACAGATCGGGAGAAAATATTTACCTATGACATATCTGAAAAGGACTTAATCTCAAAATTTATAGAAATCTTCACACCTGAACACCAAAAAGACAAATAACCCAATTCACAAATGGGCAAAAGGCTTGAACAAACACTTCACCAAGGAAGATATACAGGCAGCCAACAAACACATGAGACATTGCTCACGATCATTAATTGTGGTAGTTATGTTTGTGTGTCACCTTGGCTAGGCCTGGTTGAGTGGCTGGGCAGCTGGTGGTAGTTAATCCTCATGAGGAGACTGGCAATCAACTCCATGGTGGAATCTACCATAAGTACCTGGGTAGCTGCCTTTGGGTATGTGGTCTGCTTCTTGTATATAAGTATAAGCCTTTGGGAATGTTCTCTAGCCTATGGCACGCTTGGACCCTGCATGTAGCCGTGTCATTGCTCACACCCTGCTATACTCTGTTGACTTTGGGACTTACAGTGGACTTAAGTTAATGGCCTACTGTGTGGTTTGGTAACATTGAGACTGTGCCTTTTGACTTGTCAACCTTGGGGCTTCTCAGCCTCAGCAGCCAACAGCTGTCTGAGTGAAGAAACATCTCTAGCTCCAGTGGGCCAGGAGCAGGAGGCAGAGCTGGACCCCAAGGTTGAAGGGCTTTCACCTAGCCCCTAGACTTGGCACTTTGAACTTGGACTTAAAGCCACCAAATTGTAAGAATAAACTCCTATTTGTTCAGGCCATCCCATTTGTGGTATATTTCTTGTCAGAGTGACACTAGGTAACCAGAATATTAATTATTTGAGAGATGCAAATAAAAATAACGAGATATCATCTCACCCCAGCAATAATAGCAAAGTTAAACAAGTCAGAAAGTAACAAATGCTCCAGAGGTTGCAGAGAGATTGGAACTCTTGTGCACTGCTGGTGAGATTGTAAAATGGTACAACCATTGTGACAAAAAGTATGACATTTCTTTAAAAAACTGAAAACAGAAGTACCATTTGACCCAGCAATTCCATTACTAGGAATATATCCTAAAGAGGTGAGAGATAGTGCACGAATAGACATATGCACACCTATGTTTATTGCAGCACAGTTCACTATAGCAAAGCAATGGAAACAACCTAAATGCCCATCAACAGATGAGTGGATAACAAAATTATGATACATACACACAATGGAATACTACGCTAAATTAAAGAAGAATGAGGGATATACAAATCATCTCACAACATGGATGAACCTGGAGGACGTTATGCTGAGTGAAATGTCAATTGCAGAAAGACAAGTAGTGTATGAGCCCATTGCTGTAAAAAGTCAAAGAACGGTCTGCTTGGGAAAGGGAACTCACTTTGTAGGTTACCAGGATGGGGACGGATGGGGAGGGATTAATTTTGGGTTAGTTGAAGCCCACACACTGGCATGGGTAGTGGGAGGGATATACGGAAAGGATCTGTGATCACCATAACATTAGGAAATGGGAGGACACTGACTTGTGCACATAAGAGATAGACGACAGATGCTAATACCAAACGATGTGTCCACAATACTACACTACCGTTAACACCAAATACCACGCTACAGATAAACACATCAACACCTGAGGGAATCAGATGTGGGTCAGTGAACAGGAGGATACTCTAGACCAAGGATAGATTCAGCTGAGGCTAATCTTACACAGACACCAGTGATACAAAATACCTGCAATCCTTAAAGAAACAATAGGAGAGAGATAGAGAGTAATCCCTCACAGACATCCAGACACTATGGGAGAGAGATCCAACAGATCTACCATCTCAGGACCATAGTATTGGGGGGACACCAGACTCAATTGGCACAACAAAATACATAAAAGCCTTGTTCCACATCCTACAGTAGTGACTGGGGTCTTAAAATCTTTCAAGCAGTCATCCAAGATGCAGCTAATGGTCTCCTAGTGTCAGAAGTGAAGAAGAATGCAAAAAAAAAAAAAAAACAAGGGCATTGGGAAGCAATCAGCCCTAGGACATGATGGCCCTTGAGACCAGAAGAACTAGATGATGCCCAGCTACCAATGCCAACCAGTCAGGAAAGGATCAAGTCTGGAGATCCTGGATAGAGTGGGAGGAAAAACAGAACAAAATCCAAAAACTCAATAATGACCAGAATTCCTGGTCAGATGAAATCTGATGAAACCCCCAATTTTATGGCCCTGGAATACATTCTGCGCCTGGAATAAAACTCACCCCCAGGGCCTGGCTCTCAGCCCAAAAGTTAACAAGATGTACATGCAGATCACTCAACCCAGGATGACATGCCCACATACTCTATGGCAATACATCCCTTAGAGCAATAGACCACAGAGCAACAGAAGGGCAACATTCACACTGAGGAAATCCAGGATAAACAGGAGTGTGTAATTATGAGGGGCACGGGGCGAGGGTTACAGGATAGGGAGGGGAGGAGACTGGGTTAGGGTTGGACATGGTAAATGGGGAATTAAACTAAATAAACATGTAACGTTGAATGTAAAACAAACTCTTAAAATAAAAATAAAAGGAACTGAAAAAAAAAAACTCTATGTAGCATAGTTCTACTTTGATACACATGGGGTTACCATGAGATAGAATTGACTATTTTTTTCATTTAATCTATTTTAGAAATTTAGCTCAATTTCAGTAAAAGAGAGACTACTGGGCAATCTACTTCCATCATGATACCACCTCAGAAACCCAGAAACCCAAGGAGGGGTCGCTATGAGTCGGATCTGACTCATCAGCAGTGGGTTGGTTTTTTATATGCATTTAAACTTGTTGCTTTTTCAGAAGACCAATTACTCTGCCCAGTTCACAAAAGATTTCTCTGGATGGTAACAGGTAGCTTGGAAAAAGTACTGTATATTCCAATAAAATTTTCTGAATTTTTTCCCAAGGCTGGCCATCATTCAATGATACAGTTTTTTTTTTTTTTTTCCCCCAAACCTGGGAAGCTGAGATTGTTATATTTACAAATGTTTAAATAGTCACCCCAACCAAAATCACTCATGTCATGCAAATGAATAGAGAAAAAAAAGTCTTTTGTTGACCAAAAAAGGAGCCCTGGTGATGCAGTGGTTAAAGCACTTGCCTGGTAACCAAAATGTCATTGGCTTAAACCCACCAGCTGCTCCATGGTAGAAAGCTGTGGCATAATGCTTCTGTAGAGATTTACAGCCTTGGAAACATTAGGAGGCAGTTCTACTCCATCCTATACAGTCAGTATGAGTCAGAATCAACTTGATGGCATGAGTTTGGTTCTTTTTTGTTTTTATACTAAGACAAACTAGGAAGAAGCCATGGTGGCCTAATTCTGAGAATTAGCTAGTGGTCCAATTCTGTGTGTATAGGACTCTATGAGTTGGGACTCAACTGGATGGCAGCTTACAACTCTTCAGTAAAGTACCTGATGCATAATAAGCACTTAATGAGTTAAGCAATATGTTGTTATTGTTGTTAGGTGATGTTGAGTAAGCTCCAACTCACAGTGACCCTATGAACAATCAAAAAAAAAAAAAAAAAACACTGCCAAGTGCTGTGCCATCCTCACAATCTTTGCCATGTTTGAGCCCACGGTTGCAGCCACTGTGTCAACCCATTTTGTTGAGGGTCTTCCCTCTACTTTACCCAGCATGACACCCTTCTGCAGGGACTGGTCCATTCTGACAACATGACCCAAGTTATGTGAGATGAAGTCTGACCATTCTCGCTTCTAAGGAGCATTGTGCTGGTACTTCTTCTAAGAGAGATTTTTCATTCTTCTGATTCTGCATGGTACTTTCAATATTCTTCATCAACACAACAATTCAAATGCATTAATTCTTCTTCATCTCCTTATTCACTGTCCAGCTTTCACATGCATATGAGGCTATTGAAAGGAATATGGCAATGACTTACTTCTTGGTGATACACTTGCTCACCAAATCACTTATGCCAAAACCTTAGGGGCATATCTAACACCTGACTACCTTGATTACCAAGTTCTATCAATTTTATCTCTTAAATTTTTTTTTTCTTCATTCTCTCCTGCCATTACCTTAATTCAGGCTGATCTGGCACCAATTATAGAATTAACTTGCTCAGTGGGCTCCCTGCTTCTAGCTTTCTTCTCTCATACTTTCTTCTCCTTTGACCAATAAAAATTTAATGTCATTTTCCTGAAGGAAACATTCCTGAACACTCCTCCAATGACTTTCCCTTGTTTGTAAACTCTGTTATGTAAACTTGACCCTGCCTCTCACCTATCATCTTAACCTGTACTTTCAGCCTCAACCACATTAAACTTTTAAAAATAATATTTTATTGTGTTTTTGGTGAAAATTTACACAGCAAATTAGTTTCCCACTTGACAATTTCTATACAAACTGTTCAAAGACATCAATTATATTTTTCACAATGTGTCAACATTCTCTTTAATTGCATTCTGGTTGTTTCATTTTCAGTGCTCCTGCCTTATCTTATCCCTGCCCCCTTATCTTCTTATCTTTGCTTTAGAGTAATTGTTGACTTTTTGATCTCATATAGATTGTTTCTTAATGGATCACCTTACTCACAGGTAATATCCTTTGTTTCATGTGCTGTTCTGTTATTTCACTAAAGGTGAGCTCAGGGGCTAGTTTTGGTTCAAAGTTTAAAGAGATTTTAGAGCAATTGTCTCAGGGAGTCTAAACTGATATTTTGGTAGAGCTATGTACACACTCAGAAACTCTGGTGGCACACTGGTTAAAGCATTCAGCTGCCAACCAAAAGGTCAGTGGTTCAAACCCACCAGCTGTTCCACAAGATGAAAAAAGTCTGCTTCCGTAAAGATTTTGCAGCCTTAGAAACCCTATGAAGTCACTCCACTCTGTCCTATAAGGTTGCTATGAGGTGGCATGGACTCATTGGCAGTGGGTTTGATTTGGTTGGGTGTACGTACCATGCTGGTTTATAACTCTGTGACTCAAGTGTTTCTATCTGTCTGGAAAGCTTCTCCCTTTCTTTTCTACTGGTTGAGTTTGTGGCCTTTGGTAGGGTGAATTCCTGATTCCCACCTCTGTAATGATCTCTCTCTCTTATACATGTCACTTCCCTGAATGCATGTAGTAGACACTATGCTGTGTTTTTCTACTTACATGTCTGACTTCTTAAACAGATTTTCAGCTCTTTGTCAAAAGGAAATGAGTCTTAGTCCTCTTTGTGCACTCAATTCTTAAGTAGCACAGGATCTGTCACACGGTATTATGGATTGAATTATGTACCCCCCAAAATATGTGATGGAGTATGAACCCCTACACCTGTGGATGTAATTCTCTTTAAAAATCAGGTTGTATTATGTTAATAATGCCATTATCAGTGCACTGTGTGTCTAAATATAATCACTTCTGAGTTATGAAAGGGAGCTCTGGTGGTGTAGTACAGAAGGCTGGTGGTGAAACCCATCAGTCACTCCTTGGAAGGAAGTTTGGACAATCTACTTCCATGGTGATACCACTTTGGAAAGCCAAGGAAGGGTCACTATGAGTCAGATCCGACTTGATGGCAGTGGGTTTGGAGTTATACAAAGAGCAGATCCGAGTCAGAAGCATGCAAGTACACAGGGAGAAGGGAGAAGAAGGCAGATTCTATTTGTTGATGATAAAGGCAGATAAATCTACAAGTCCAGGAAATCCAAGGATTGTCTGCTACTAGATGTCGAAATAGACAAAGAAGGACTTTCCCTAAAAGCACACACTGAATTCAGATTTCTAAGTTTCTAAACTGTAGGAAACTAAACTTCTGCTCCTTAAATGCTTGTGATATTTCTTTTACAGTTGTTAGGTGTCATCAGGTCAGTTCCAACTCATGGTGACCCTATGTACAAGAGAATGAAACACTGCCCAGTCCTGTGCCATCCTCACAATGATTGCTGTATTTGAGCCCATTGTTGCAGCCACTGTGCCAATCCATCTTGTTGAGAGTCTTCTTCTTTTTCAATGACTCTCCATTTTACCAAACATGGTCCTTCTCCTGGGACTGGTCCCGCCTGATGTTTGTTGTTGTTAGGTGCTGTCAAGTTGTCTCCGAATCAGAGTGACCCTATGAACAGCAGAATGAAACACTGCCCAGTCCCATGCCAGCTCCATGATCTTTGCTATACTTGAGCCCATCACCACAGCCACTGTGTCAATCCATCTCATTGAGGGCCTTTCCCTCTTTCATCAACCCTCCTGAAAACATGTCCAAATTATGTCAGATAAAGTCTTGCCATCCTCACTTCTAAGGAGAATTCTGGTTGCAATTCTTCCAAGACACATTTGTTCGTTCTTCTGAAAGTCCATGTTATTTTCAGTATTCTTCACCAACTCCACAATTAAAATGCATTGAGTGCTTCAAGTCATCTTCACTTTCAGCAAGCAAGGTTGTGTCATCTGCATATGGCAGCTTTTAATGGTTCTCTCTCCACTCCTGATGCCACATTCTTCTTCGTATAGTCCAGTTTCTCAGATCATTTGCTCAGCATACAGATTATATAAGTATGATGGAAGGATACAACCCTGATGTATACCCTTCCTGCTTTTAAACCATGCAGTATCCCCTTGTTCTGTTTGAATGACAGCCTCTTAGACTATGTGCAGGTTGCTCAAGAGCACAATTAAGTGTTCTGGAATTCCCATCTCCGCAATGTTATTCATAATTTGTTATGATCCGCACAGTCAAATCCTTTTAGCACAGCTAATAACTCATAGGTAGACATCTTTCTGGTATTCTTTGCTTTTGGCCCAGATCCATCTGATATCAGCAGTGATAACTCTTGTTCCACATTCTCTTCTGAATCTAGCTTGTGTTTCTGGAAATTCCCTGTCAATATACTACTGCAACCATTTTTTAATTATCTTCAGCAATATTTTACTTGTGTGTGATATCAATGATACTATTCAATAATTTCCACATTCTGTTGGATCACCTGTTTTTGAATTGGGCACAAACATCAATCTCTTCAAGTCAACTAGCCAGGTAGCTAGCTGTCTTCCAAATTTCTTGGCATAAAGTTCTGGACTTAATATTACTATTCTAGTGTGATCACTTCTATTCTAGTTCAGACTAATTAAAACACAATTGGAATTTTTTCCCCATACATTTCATATCAGTCAAGACATTTTATATCAGGTTCCTTTGAAAGGTAACATGAAGGACTTTTTTAAATGCATAGTTTTGCAAAGTTATTTTAGGGGAAAAGGAAGCCTTGGAGATTTGATTCTGAATACCCATTCTGGGAAAGTAGTATTTAGCATAAAATAACCACAATTCATGCTTGCCATTCAGAAAGGAAGTGGTTAGATTAATAGTTTAGCAGATGTTTGGTGAGGGCTGAAATAACATACTATGTATTACCACTCTGATAGGTCAGTCACAACTAGAAAAGGCAAGCCAGAGTCACCTACATCTTAATGTTTACTCTTTTCTTAAAGGTGAGCATGATTAATAAAGTAATAGATAAATTTAATGAATCACAGTATTTATAACAGAAACATGTCCTAAAATATCATCAGTTTTTGTCAGAAGGCACCAAACAATGCTCATAAATGCTAAAGACAAACAAACAAGTTACCTTTAACAAAGGAAACAATTTTATTGCATGTTATTATATTTAATGATTTAGAACCACACAAAATTCTCACTTCTTGGGCAGAAACATAATTTGAATTAGCAGAAATTTTAATACTATTTCAAAATTTCATTTAGAAACTACTACATTATGAATGAGGTGCTCTAAAATACTCACTTTTTGTTATTGTTATGAGACAATGAAAATTGCTGTTAGGAAAACAAGTTGCTGCTTACATATATAAACTTTTTAGTACTCTGAGAAGGAAGGAAATGTAGCTGGTGGGAAAGACCACTATGGAAGCAGGTGACCTTTGGAGATTATCTTCTTGATTCAGTCATCTCCTCCACAGATCTTTAGAAGTGTGATTTCATAGTTTCCAGAAGTATCCGACTGCAAAGGACAATGAAGAGAAGAACAGATACAGCATTAATAATGAAGGGCCATAAATGTATCAACTCCCATAGCACTAGGGACTTCACTACTGTGTGATACTCATGACCTGTACCATTTCATAAAACACACCTCTAATACCATCATTCATCCATATTGTTGTTAGTAGCCATCAAATCAGCTCTGGCTCATGGCAACCCACTGTTCAACAAAATGAAACACTGCCCAGTCCCATGCCTTCTTTGCAATCATTGGTATGCTCAAGTCCACTGCTGTGGTGACTGTGTATTTTGAGTGCCTTCTAGAATAGGGAAGGAGCTCTGATGATACAGTGGTTAAGACATTTGGCTGCTAACCAAAAGATCAGTGGTTCAAACCTACTAGCTGCTCCATGGAAGAAAGATGTGGAGCAGTCTGCTTCCATAAAGATTTACAGCCTTGGAAACCTTACGGGAGTTGCTATGAGTTGGAACTGACTAAATGGCAATGAGTAAGCCCAATGTAGGGGCCTCATCTTGTAGCACTATATTAGACATTTTTCTGTAGTAATCCATGTGTTTTTCACTAGCTATTTTGAGAAGTAGATCACCAGGCCTTTCTCCCTAGTCTTAGTCTGGAAGCTCTACTGAAACCTGTCCACCCAGATTGACCCCACTGTATTTGAAACACTGACGGCACACCTTTCATCATTACAGCAACATGCAAGCCACCACAGTGCAACAAACTGACAGATGGGTGGTGGATCATTCATTATATTCATTCACTGAGTATAATTATGTTCCAGCCTGGCCTCTCCTTTACAAAGCATCATATTTAAAGACTTCCTGATATATTGCAATTAAATTTCAATTTGTGTTAAAAAACTAATATTACATTAATTATATAATAATAATGTTTAACAAAACTTTAAAACATATAGTTATTATTAAATTAATTAACATTTATTATTATGAAAACATATATAATTATTATTATTATGCTTTGGGTACAAATTCACAGAGCAGAATTTGTTTTACATTCAACAGTTTGTGCACATTTGGTTTCACTCCCCAATTACCTTCCCCAACCCTAACCCACTCTGTTCCTCTCTCTTCTCTTTGACACCCCCTTCCTGTGCCCTTCTTAATTATGCACTCCAGTCTGTATATACGATTTGCTCTTGGCTACTGACGTTGGCAGTTGGAATGTATCCAGCAGCACTGTGGAAGAAAAGTCTGGCAAACTTCTTTCATAAGATTACATCCATTGAACGCTTTATAAAACATTCTATTGTGTGATGTGGGAGCTCTGGTAGCGTAGTGCCTAAGGCACTTGACTGCTAACCAAAGGGCTGGTGGTTCAAACCCACTAGCCACTCCTCGGAAGGAAGATGGGGCAATCTACTTCTGTAGTGATACTGCCTCAGAAACCCAAGGAGGGGTCGCTATAATTGTGTGATGTGTGGGGTCACCACGAGTCAGAATTGACTTGAAAGCATTGGGTTTGAAATGTGTATTAACGATTTCAGTCCTTACAATATTTCTATGCAACAAGTACCACAATTATTTTTTACACCATCTCTTTTCAGTTTGTCATCCCCAGCATAGTAGACCACATGACTGCCTGATTAAAATGGACAATACCAGTTCATTTCAGCTCAGTAATGCATAGGATATCAATCTTTATGCATTCCATTTCAATTTTGACAACTTCTAATTTTCCTAGATTCATACATTCCACTTTCTGATTATTAATGGATGTTTGCAGCTGTTCTTCTCAGTTTGAGTTATATCACATCAGCAAATGAAGGTCCCAAAGGATTTTTTCCATCATTTCATTAAGATCAACTCTACCTTCAGTAGGCAGCTCTTCTCTAGTCATATTTTGGGTACCTTCTAACCTAAGGGGCTCATCTTCTGACACTAATTCAATGCTCCACTGTTATTTATAAGATTCTCACTGGCCACATTTTTTTTTAGCAATAGATTGCCAGGTCATTCCTCCTAGTTTGTGTTAGTCTGGCAGCTCCACTGGAAACAGCCCACTATGGGAGACACCCTACTAGTATTTCAAGTACCAGTGGCATAGTTTCCAGCATCAGAACAACACACAAACCACCACAATACAACAAACTGACAGATGAATATCACATATTACTCCATATTATTTTTACATATTATTCTATGGTTAAAATTGATAATAAATAATACTAAGGATTCTGTATGATCTGGTATGGGAAGAAGGCCATGTCAGTGGTTGGTGACACCATGAGCTATTGCACTGGGGGACACTAACTCTTTTGATGTCACTGCTCTCTGCCTCATATCCTAGTATTTAATATATTGTTTCACAGTCCAAAAAACAGACTCACTGCTGTCGAGTCAAACTGACTTATAGCAACTCCTCTTTGGGTTTCCGAGGCAGTATCTCTATGGAAGTAGATTGCCCAATCTTCCTTCCAGGGAGTGGCTGGTGGGTTTGAACTGCCAGCCTTCTGGTTACCAGTCAGATGCCTTAGGCACTACACTATCAGAGCTCCCACTGTTTCAGATTATCATCCTTTCATTATTTTATTTATGCCCACTTCAAGTGTCCACATAGATTTTGATTTCATGGAGAGTAACTTTCCATTAAAGAGCCTGGAATTATGGTAATTATTTCTTAAATAGGTGCTTAATTATTTGATCAGAGAAATCTACAAAAAATGTAGTTATATTCAAATATTCCATTAATATCTTATTAAGTAATTGGAGAGACACATTTGTTTTTTCACTTCTCTTTTTTCCCCCTCTCTTCTCCTCCCCACCAATAGTCACTAGCAAAAGGTGTTAATGAGCAGTAAAATCCTTAAACAATAGGCAGAAGAAAGATGAAGACAGAACCAAAGGCCAGGATCATGTACAAAATGAATCTCTATCCCCTAAATGAATGAAATTTAACTGTCTGACAAGACCTCATTCATCAGTAGCAAACACAAAATAATATGACTTAATAATGCAGGTTAGGTGGTAGAAATGAAGAAATCTTATATTGCTTCAAATTACAAATGAAACTCTCCAGCAATGGATTTTTCAATTCTATTAAAATACACATAGTTTAAATGTTTTCTAATACAATAAGCCTCAATTATCCAGACCACTGAGGGACAGAGAGCTTCTAGTTAATTTAATTTTCTGGTTTGCGGAGGGTAAACCAAAAGCCCTTTTTGTGTTTCAATCTTGTTACTGACAATCTTTATAAAATATATGAGTCTACTTTCTGCCTTAGTAAGTACAATATGGTTAATGTTATTAAATCTTTCTCTGATGATTGAAGCTATTGTAATGTGCCAGGATCAATTCAAATAGAATTGAGTGTGAGCAGTTGACCAAATATGTGCTAAGCCACAGGGAAAATCTGAGAGTTGCCTTTTTGAGTAAGTTCCCTATTTCACTTCATTGCCTTATGTGTGCATCTCTTTCTGCAGCAGTTTTGTGCAAGAACAAATGCTTGGGTCTATATATATAGTTTTTTTTGGTAGACAGATCTAGTTGACTAATCTTTCTTCATTCATTCATTCATGCATGCATTCAGAAACTATTTGTGGAGGGAAGACTGAGAGATCTACTTCCGTAGAGATACCGCCTTGGAAACACAAGGAGGGGCTATGAATTGGATTCAACTCGTCGGCAGTGAGTTTGGTTTGGGTTTGGTTTAGGAGGGAATATTCTTAAGATGTTGCAGAAAGTCCTAGGCCAACATTTAGTGCTGGTTGAGGGTGGCTTCCATGAGTTGTACAACAGGGAAGCCTCCAGCTGCTCCTTGTGAGGCTGGAATGCAAACCAAGGCTCCCTAGTGGCCATGTAGCACCTTCACATGAGGCCACACTCCAGTCTCTGAAGGGACTGAGAAGGTTGCTGCCAGGATCCTCCCAGTGCATAAATAACCCCACTGGCCAGGACTGGAGCATCTGAGCAGGGACAACTCCATGCCTGGCTTTGGACCCTCAGCTCCCAGGGAGAACACATCTTGTGTCTCAGCTTGGCTGTTGCTGCCCACTTGGCTTTGTACCACCTTCCAAGTCATATCTCCCAGGTTGCTTCCCCATTCTCATCTCCAGCCTCAGCAGCCTCAGTAATTCTGCAGTAACTCAGATCCACCTAGCTCTACATCTCATCCTGTCTCCTATGTTGATTTTCCACAGACATTTCATAGTGTGGATGAAGTGGCTGAAGAATGAAAAGATACTCACAACACTGAATGTGGGAGATCTGTACAGTCAATTCTAGGACTACATCTTTTTACTAACCAGTGTGGGCCTGGTAGTTGGGTCAGATGACCTCACACAACAACCTCAGCTCCAGAGAACTAGCTTAGACTAACACCCTCTTATCATTCATTTAATGGAGACTTTCACACGTGATCTCAAAAGCTGAGGTAGTAAAATAATCTTCAATGGAAAACAGTTGGGCAGGTCTGAGACCAATCCTTTACTGTTTACTAGTTGTCATATTCCTGTTGAGATTATTATTATTGCAACCATGAGCTACAATATATCACACAATATTTGCCAGTCTTATTAACTCAAATAATTTGTAATTTATTTGGAGATTTCTATGTGCATACCCATATGAACTGAGAACTGACAAGAGTGAAAATTGGTTTCATTCTTTAAAACAGAAAGGAGGCAAATGTAAGAAATTTTAGAAACAGTCTTATTCAGAGTAATAGAAGGACAAAGGACAATAAAAAAAAGGGAAAGAAAAACACCAAACACCCTTCAAGAAAAGACTGACAAATTCATTTAAACGATATAAAATTTTTGCATGAGCAAACTCAGATAGTCCCCAACATACACTGTACTTTAGTTATGACAAACCACATTTATTACCATCTATTTTGTTATGATTTGTGCATATTTTATATATTAAAATATATCTGTGACTTTTTATGTAATCTTTTCAACCCCGAAACACAAATAAAGATAAGATTTATAAAGATACTTATAATAAAAGGCAGTAATAATGAAAACTAAAAAAAAGAAGGAATTCAACACAAGAACTAACTTATGATGGAGTCATTAGAATACAACTGCATTGTAAATTGGAGACCACCTATTCCTTAAGCTAAGTTAATGAACAAATAATGTTCTGGGAAAAAATATTTACAACTTATATCAGACAAAAGGTTAATATGCCTTATATGAAAAGAAGTCTTAGAAATTAACCAATACAGAACAAAAAGCCAGTAAAATAATGGGGGAGGCCAATCTACTTCCATAGTGATACTGCCTCAGAAACCCAAGGAGGGGTCACTATGAGTTGGGTCCGACTTGACGGCATATAACAACAACAACAACAACATAGAAAAAGAACTACCAGTGGCACTTAGAACATAAAAATACATAAGTCTTGTTCATACTAAGCAATATTTATATTTAAACTACACTGAGGACATAAAGCAAGATGCAGAAGTGAGTAGAAGCTCTCATTTACTCCTCAAGCAATTAATCCACTAAGCAACAAATAAAAATAAGCACATACTGAGATCCCAGCACTACAGATGGAAGCTGAAATGTTGGAGAATAGAAGTGAGTCCAGAAGTGGGGGAGAGGAAGAGCAGTGATGGCATAGAAGCAGGGAGAACCTACCCACCAAAATCAGGGGTACTTGCCCAATGCAGCCATTTTGGAATGGGGCTGGGTAACAACTCAAACATGGAACACAGAAAAAGTGTTAATCTGAGGAAGCTGTAGCCCAGCTTTTTTTTTTTAAAAGTGGCACAAAGTGGCTGTGGGAGTTTGTGGGCTATGCAATTGGGAGGGGGACAAGGGAGACTGTGATGCTGTGAAAGAAAGCTGTTAACTCTCACTGAGGCCTATGACTTATGGGCTCTAGGACTGGGAAGAGCAGCAAGGCAAGGGGAATACTTCAATACTTCAGACTGATGGGGTGACACAGAGGGAAAATGGCCCACAGCAGGAAACTGTGAGTGAGCCTGGCAAGGGCACCCATTACAGAAAGAAATAGAATGCCTCCTACCTTTGCCACAGGAAAATCGAATCATACCAGTAACATCAGCTTCTGCAAGTAACTAATCCTGCCTCCCATGCATGTATATTGAATTTCAGAGATCAAACATCCAGAACTCCTGAATTGACACTGACAAAAACTTAAATACAAGAACTATAAAAGTTCTCAGAAGAAGATACTAAGGCTGCTGATGCTAGGCATATGCTGACCTTGATGAGGCAGAGCGGAGCTGCCCCACAGGGTTTCTTTGTTCCACAGAGTGTCTGGTGGGTATAAACTCCAGTCTTTTGGGCTGGCAGCTGGGTGCTTGTGTGAACAGGGGGTCCAATCAGAAAGTTTTCCCACAAAAACAAGAATACACAATGTAAAAGAAAAAAAAGAAATAACAAACTGGCCCAAGTTCAACAAAAAGCAGTAAAACACACAAAATCACATGAGAAGAAGGATTAGCTGGAAGCAAAACATGAAGAGGAAATTTTTCCTACTGAGGCCAGAATAATGAAAATAACTGATAATTTTCAGGCTATGGTGCTAAATATGTTTAAATAAAGCAAAAAGCACACACAAAAGAAAAACTAGTATAGATCAGGAAACAAATGGAGGAACAAAATAAGAGACTCAATGTCAAAACTGAAAACATCAAAAAACAAAAAAAGAAGAGAACAACAGACACTGAATAAAACAATTGAATTAGAAGAACTAAGAGAAACAGTCAACAATAGAGTCAAGCAAGCAGAAAGTAGCATAAAGGAACTTGAAGATAAAATAATTGAACTTGTCAAGTCTCAAAGGAAATGAGAATAAAAAAAAAAAAAAAAAGCAAACAAACCCAGGAGTAAATTCAAAGAAAAAAATCTAACATTAGAATTACTGGAATCACAGAGCACTATGACTATAACAGAGGCATAGAAACAATTTTCCAAGAGATAATCGGAGAGAATTTTCAAGATCTGTATAGAAAACAAAGCCTGCAAAGGTAGGAAACTACACAAACCCCAATTAAAAGAGACACAAAAAGATCAACTCTGTACCATATCCTAATAAGATTCCTGAAAATCAGAGACAAGGAGAGAATTCTAAAAGCAGCAAGTAAAAAAACACAATATAACATACCAAGGAATGTCCATAGAATCAATAAGATTTCTCCCCAGAAACTCTTGAGGCCAGAAGACAATGGAGTGACTTTTATATAAAATACTGAAATATAACAATTGCTAACCAAGAATTTTTTTACTCAGCCAACTGTCATTCATAAGTGAGTAAGTAATCAAGATATTCCAAAACAAACAGAAGCTCTGGGAATTAGCTACCATCAGACCTGAGGGGAGCCCCAGGCAGGAAGTGGGAGCCAGGCCCATGGTGGGAACAAGGGAGAGGAGAGCCCCAGGCAGGAAGCGGGAGCCATGAGATGGCCAGAACAGGTAGAGGGAAGGCCAGGAAGTGAGTGGAGCAGTTTGGAACAGCTAAAGGAGACGAACTTGTCTGTCACTTTGTCATACTCTGGTGGCTTGTCTGTTGCAGTGAGGCTGGAGGCTTTGCCATCAGTGTTTCAAACATCAGCAGGGTTGCCCATGGTGGACAGGGTTCAGCAGAGCTTCTAGACTGAGATGGACTAGGAAAAAGGAAAAGGCCATCCACTTCTCAAAGAACTGGCCAGTGAAAACCTCATGAATAGCAAAGAACCACTGTCTCATATATTACTGGAAAACTTTATGAATACCCTTGAAACACTGTCTGATACAGTGCCAGAAGATGAACTTTTCAGGTTGGAAGGCACTCAAAATATGACTGGGAAAGAGCTGCCTCATCAGAGTAGAGCCAACCTTAACAATGTGGATAAAGTAGGGCTTTTGGGGCCTCCATTTGCTGGTGGGGCATGACTCAACATGAGAAGAAACATCTGCAAACATTCATTAATAATTGAAACATGGAATGTACAAAGTAAGAATTTAGGAAACTTGGAAGTTGTCAAAAATGAAACAGAACACATAAAGATTGATATTCTAGGCATTAGTGAGGTAAAATGGACTGGTTTTGTCCATTTCGAATCCAACAAACATATGATCTACTATGACTGCAATGACAAATTGAGGAGGAATGGTGTGGCATTCATCATCACAAAGAATTTTTCAAGATCTAGCCTGAAGTATAATGCTGTCAGTGATAGGATAAGATCCATACCTCTACAAGGAAGGCCAGTTAATACTACTATTATTCAAATTTATGCACTAACCACCCAAGCCAAAGATGAGGAAATTGAAGATTTTTGCCAACTTCTGCAGTCTGAAATTCACCAAACATGCAGTCAAGATGTGCTGATTATCACTGGTGATTGGAATGCAATAGTTGGAAACAAAGAAGAATCACCAGTAGTTGGAAAATTTGGTCTTGGTGATAGAAATAGCACTGGAGATTGAATGATAGAATTTTGCAAGACCAATGACTTATTCATTGCAAATACCTTTTTTCAATGACACAAATGGTGGCTATACACATGGACTTCATCAGACAGAGTACACAGGAATCAGACTAGTCTGGCAAGAAGCTCAATATCTTCACCCAAAACAAGACCAGGAGCTGACTGTGAAACAGATCATCAAGTGCTCATATGCAAGTTCAAGTCGAAGTTGAAGACAATTAAAAGAAGTCCTGGAGAGTCAAAACATGATCTTCAATATATCCCTCCTGAATTGAGCGACCATCTGAAGAATGGATTTGATGCATTGAACATCGGTGAGCGAAAACCAGAGGAATTGTGGGATGACATCAAGAACATCATCCATGAAGAAAGCAAAATGTCATTCAAAAGACAGGAAAGGAAGAAAAGACCAAAATAGATGTCAGAAGAGACTGTGATACTTGCCCTTGAATGGAAAGTAGCAAAAGCAAATGGAAGAAATGACCAGATAAAAGAGCTGAACAGAAGATTTCAAAGAGCAGCTCCAGAAGGCAAAGTCAATTACTATAATGAAATGTGCAAAGTCATGGAGTTGGAAAGCCAAGATGGAAGAACATGCTTGGCATTTCTTAAGTTCAAAGAACAGAGGAAAAAATTTAAGCCTCGAGTTGCAATACTGAAAGATTCTATGGACAAAATATTCAGTGATATAGGAAACATCAAAAGAAGATGGAAGGAATACACAGAGTCACTGTACCAAAAAGAACTGGTTGATGTTCATCCATTTCATGAGGTGGCATATGATCAAAAACCAATGGTATTGAAGGAAGAAGTCAAAGCTGCACTGAAGGAATTGGCAACAAACAAGGCTCCAAGAATTGATCGAATACCCATTGACATGTTTCAACAAATGGATGCCCCACTGGAGGCACTCATTCAGCTATGCCAAGAGATTTGGAAAACAGCTACCTGGCCAACTGACTGGAAAAGATCCATATTTGTACCAATTCCAAAGAAAGGCAATCCCACAGGATGTGGAAATTATTGACCAATATCATTAATACCGCACATAAGTAAAATCTTACTGAAGATAATTCAAAAACAGTTGCAGCAGTATATTGACAGAGAGCTTCCAGAAATGCAACCTGGAAGAGGATGTAGAACAATGGATATCATTGCTGATATCAGATGGATCTTGGCTGAAAGCAAAGAATTTCAGAAAGACATTTACTTATGTTTTATTGACTATGCAAAAGCATTTGATTGTGTGGATCATAACAAATTATAGATAACATTGAGAACAATGGGAACTCCAGAACACTTTATTGTACTCATGAGGAACCTGTTCATAGACCAGGAGGCTGTCATTCAAGCAGAACAAGGGGATACTGCATGGTTTAAAATCAGGAAGGAAGTGCATCAGAGTTGTATCCTTTCACTATACTTTATCAATTTGTATGTTGAGCGAATAATCCAAGAAGCTGCACTATATGAACAAGAATGTGACATCAGGATTGGTGGAAGGCTCACTAACAACTTGCAATACACTCATGTCACAACTTTGAGGATGATTTGAAGTACTTACTGATGAAGACTGAAGACTACAGTATGCAGTATGGATCACAGCTCAATATAAAGAAAACAGAAATCCTCACAACTGGACCAATAAGCAACATCATGATAAATGGAGAACAGACTGAAGTTGTCAAAGACATATTACTAGGTTCTACAATCAACGCCAATGGAAGCATTAGTCAAGATATCTGAAGACGTATTGCATTGGGCAAATCTGCTGCAAAAGACCTCTTTCAAGTGGTGAAGAACAAAGATGTCTCCTGGAAGACTAAGGTGCACCTGACACAAGCCATAGTATTTTCAATTGTCTCGTATCCATGTGAGAGCCGGACAATGAATAAGGAAGATTGAAGAAGAGTCGATGTTTTTGAGTTGTGGTGTTGGCAAAGACTGCTGAAAGTACCATGGACTGCTAAAAGAACTAACAACTCTGAAAGAAGAGCAGCTGGAATGCTCTTTGGAAGCAAGAATGGCCATATTTCGTCTCACCTACTTTGGTCACGTTGTAAGAAGGGACCATTCCCTGGAGAGTGATATCATGCTTGGTAAAGTGGAGGGTCAACAAAAAAAGGGGCAGGCCCACAATGAGATGGATTGACACAGTGGCTACAACGATGGGCTCAGGTATAGCGAGAATCATGAGGCTGGCACAAGTTGGGGCATTGTGTTGTTCTGCTGTACATAGGGTCGCTATTAGAGATGACTTGATGACACCTAACAACTACAAGAAGTCCAGCTCTCTAAGTATTACCCAAGGAAGTACTCCAAATGGAAAGGCAAGAGTGTTAAATAAATAGTAATTTCTATATACAAGAAAAAAATTAAAAATGAGAGAAATCTCTAAAAACTGCAACAACATAGGGACTAACAATATAAGGACTAAGTATAAATTTTCAGGGAATAGCACAATAATTACATCTCACAAAAGACACAACATCAAGTGTATAAGATAAGTGCAAAGTAAACACATCAAATATACGTTGTATATTGATATTAATGGAAACACACCAACAGAAATGGGGGAAGAGAGGAGCATATAAGTATAGATTTATTATATTAATGTTGCAAGTTAACTGTTGTTCATATGTTAAACATTATTGCAATTGTAAGTTGTGTAATACAAGATATGTGGTAACGATTAAGAAATATACCAAGAAGAAACCATCGCAAGAAAAGAAGGAAGTTAGCAAAAAGGCTCATCACAAGAAAGCACCCACATAGACAAAAAAAAAGAAGATAGGAAACACTAAAAAAAATAAATAGCAAAATGAGTGAGGTAGACAGTTTTCAAAAATAATCTTAGATATAAATAGTCTAAATAACACATGAAAAAAGCAGACAGTATTGGAATGGATTAAAAAACATATGATCTATTCATTTGTTCTTTACAAGAAATACATCTTAGACATAAGACACAAATAACTGAAAATAAAGAGATAGAGAAAAATATTCCGTGAAACTACCAAACAAAAAAAGCCATACTGATATCAGGTAAAATAGACTTTAAATCAAATTCTATTATAAGAGATAAGAAAAGACATTAAATAATAATAAAAGGATCACTTTAACAAGAAGACATGACAGTTATAAATATATATTCACCTAAAAGAAATGCAACAAAATGCATGAAACAAATACTGAGCAGTATGAAAGGGGAAATTGACAACTCCATGATAATATTAGTAGACTTCTGCAGTGTAGTAAATTACATAGTGTGGCTTTTCTAACCATAAGTCTTTTTAAACTCCATGGTGGAATTTGCCATGAGCAACTGAGAAGCTCCTGATTGTTAAGTTATCCACCTGGGGTATTTCTGTTGGGAGCAGCACAAAGCAGTTTTCTGGGAAGTTCGCTCTCTCTCAGGTGTATAGATTTATGATGTTGGGATTGGTTAGTTTGGCCACTCTGTCAGGCTCAAAAGGAGCCCTCCTAGGGGGAATCTCTCACTGCTGGCTGAGAGACACTCAGCATTGCTGAGAGATGCAAGAGACACACACTTCTGAGGGAGACACTGAGAGATGTGCACTGCTGAGAGAGAGACAGAGAGACTGTTGGCTGAGAGACAACTGAGGGCTGAGACCGAGCGTGTTCCTGACCTTGAACTGTAGCCTGTTGCTTCCCTAATAAACCCCATAACCTGTGAGTTCTGTGTGGTCACTGCGGTGAATTATTGAACCCAGCAAAGAGGTGATGGGGACTGCAGGAGGAACAGTTGGTGTCAGGGTTGATGAAAGGGCTAGAGGGAGGCAGCATGTCTGGCCTTGCAGGGATAGGCCTTGGACTACTAATAGTGATTCTGTGTTCCTCTTGTGGGGTTAGAGGAGGTCAGAAGATGCCACCTCCCTGCCCCTTTGGCAATTGGTGTCAGAAGTAGTGGAATTCACTGCAGTGGCTCCGGACACATTGAAGCATGGGACTTTGTAAAAGAAAGAAGGAAGGGGCCTGGGAAGTGAAATTTGGATTATTAGGTAGTTACTTTGGTTGGTGTTACCTATTAAAGGAATTCCTCCAGGGGCCAGGGCTTTTGGTTATACCCAGCCAAAGGCCAGGCCATATACACAGAATGGGAAGATCATCAAGGTTAAAGGATGAAACTGGAATGTCTTAAAAAGGATTATGTATTTATCTGAATGAACTATGGATGCTTTCTCTTGAACTATGGATGCTGTTTGTTCTCTTACCTAGTTGTACATTAGAAATGATTACGGGGTATGGATAACAGATACTGTGTGAGTCTGCCTTCAGCTGATACTTGATTGAATATGTTAAAAGGAGAAACAGAATTTGCACAGAAGAAACACAGGCTTTTGTTTCAAACCCCATTTGTAGATTATAGAGGGCTTAGATAGAAAACCTGAGCCCCACTCAGAATTTGAGTAAGAAAATTTCCAGACAAGACAGAGAGATAGAGAGAGAGAGAGAGAGAAATGGCTGTTTGACTTTTTGAATTTTGAGCAAGCAGATAGGCTTTGGGTACATAGAGGCAGGAAAGTCATGGTCCATGAGAGAAACCCCTTCCTGGACTGAAAGTTAAAGGAAGCCAGCAAGTAGTAGGCTTGTATGCTGCTCACTTATAACCACCTGGGTCCACTTGAGTGGAAATGGGGGAAGAGCAGCAATGAAGAAATGGGCTGAGTTTGGTACTTTTGACCTAGGCCATGGAAGCTGGGCATGAGAGGATGGGTTGGCTGGTCTGAAGTGCAAGGAGTTGTGAGCCTATGGGCATTGAAATACTCCCTGAGGACTAAGGATGTAAAAGAAGGTGCTCACTGGTCTGAAGGGAAGAATGTGACTGCCAAACTTGGCAGCTGGAAACCATGACCTAGTTGGGATGGCTAGGGCTGAGCTGACCAGAACCTGACCAAACAAAGAAGAAGATGTTTGACACTGAGCTGGTGTTAAGTTGCTGCAATTTGGTGGCTTGCATTGGGCTGGACTTTGCTTGTTTATAGATGCAGATGTCCAAAGTTTCCAAGCAGAACAGAAGATTCCTCAGTGAGAAAGCACCATGCTTGTCTCTTCAGAGTACTGGTTTGATTGTTGTTGTTGTTGTTGTTATGTGCCATCATAGGGATGGGCAAATTAGAAATTGGCTATCTAAAATGGAGGAAGATAAAGGCATGAAGTGGGCTGGCTTACACACTTTCATGGGTGTGGTTATTCTTAAACTGATGGTGAAGAGTATGTTAATTTTTGAAGTATAAAAGGGATAATGGCTAGAAAAGCCAGAGGGTGCCCTGGGGTGTAGTAAATTACACAGTGTGGCTTTTCTAGCCATAAGTCTTTGTAAACTCCCTGGTGGAATTTGCCATAAGCAAATTCTGAGTAATTCCTGATGGTTACAGTTATCCACCTGGGTTATTTCTGTTGGGAGCAGCACAAAGTAATTTTGGAGGAAGTCAGCTCTCTCTCAAGTGTATAGAATTCTGATGTTGGGATTGGTTAGTTTGGCTACTCTGCCAAGCTCAAAAGGAACCCTCCTAGGGGCAGAAGGAATCTCTCACTGCCAGCTGAGAGACATGAGTTGCTGTGAGAGACACACATTGCTGAAAGAGAGATGCAAGAGATACACACTGCTGAGAGAGACACCAAGAGACACACACTGCTGAGAGAAAGAGACACCAAGAGACACGCACTTCTGGGAGAGAGACTGTTGTCTGAAAGACGGTGGGCTGAGAGAGACTGAGCATGTTTGTGAACTTGAATTATAGCCTGTTGCTTCCCTAATAAACTCCATAATCTGAGTTCTGTGTGGCCACTGCAGTGAATTATCGAACCCAGCATAGAGGTGGTGGGTGCTGTGGGAAGAATGGTTGGTGTCAGGGTTGATGAAAGGGCTGGAGGAAGACAGCATGCCTGGCCTCACAGGAATAGGCCTTGGGCTACTGACACTGATTCTATCTTCATCTTGTGAGGCTAGAGGAGTTCAGAAGATACCACTTCCCAGCCCCTTTGGCAACTTCAATACACCACTTCCAATTATAGACAGAAGATCTAAAAAGTTCACCAAGGACACTGAGAACTTAAATAAAATCATAAGCCAAATGGACATAATGGATTTATATAGGATACTCCACTCAGCATCAGAACAGTAAACATTCTTCTACAGAGCAGTTGCATCATTTCCCACAATAAATCATATGCTAGGACACAAAAGAAGTCTTAATGAATTTAAAAAGATTAAAATCATGCAAAGCATTGTCTCTGGCCATAATGGTATAAAGCTAGAAATCAAAAACAGGATAAATTGGGAAAAAAGAATAAATATGTAAAACCTAAATATACCACCAAAAAACTATTGGGTCACAGAAGAAATCAAAAGTGAATTTAAAAGTTCTTAGAATCAAATGAAAATGAAAACACAACATATGGAAACCTTTGGGACAGAGCAAAAGCTATACTCAGAAGGAAATTTATAGCAATGGATGCCTACATTAGAAAAGAAGAAAGATCCCAAATCATTAACATAAATCACCTACTTGAACAAATTAGAAAATGAAGAGCAAAAGAAACCAAAAGCTACCAGAAAAAGGAAAATAATAAGGATCAGGGCAAAAATAAATGAAATAAAAAATAGAAAAACAATAGAAAGAATCAAAATCAGAAGATGGCTGTTTGAAAGGATCAATAAAATAACAAACTACTGGGTAGATTAAAAAAAAAAAAAAAACAGAAGAGGCAAATAACCAAATTTGGAAATGAATTCAGTGACATTTCAAGTGATCTAACAGAGGTAATTATCATAACTGAATACTATGAAAAATTGTACTCCAACAAATTTTAAAGCCTAGATGAAACAGACAAGCTCCAAGAAACACATTCTTTACCCAAATTAACACAAACATTGGTAGGTAATTAAAAGACTCATTACAAAGGAAAAGATAGAAGGTGTCATGAAACTACTGCCAATAACAACAAAAAATGCCCAGGGCCAGTGCATGTTAATCTTCAAATTGACATCTTTACTCTTTAACACTTTAAAGACTCTTTTGCAGAAGATTTGCCAATGCTATATGTCATTTGATTTCTTGACTACGCTTCCATGGATGTTGATTGGAGATCCAAGAAAAATTAAATCTTGGACAAGTTCACTATTTTCTCCATTTATCATGATGGTGCTTATTGATCCAGTTGTGAGGACTTTTGTTTTCTTTATGTTGAGGTATAATCCATACTGAAGGCTGTAGTCATTGATCTCAGTGCCAAAGGGGCAAGGAGGCTGTACCTTCTGACCTCCTCTAACCCCACAAGAGGAAGATAGAATCACCATCAGTAGCCCAAGGACTATTCCTGTGAGGCCAGACATGCTGCCTTCCTCCAGCCCTTTCAAAAATCCTGACACCAACCATTCCTCCTGCAGCACCCACCACCTCTCTGTTGCTGCTGTTGTTGTTGTTATTTGCCGTCATGTCAGACCTGACTCATAGCGACCCTTCCTTGGGTTTCTGAGGCAGTATCACTACAGAAGTAGATTGCCCAACCTTCCTTCCGAGGAGTGCCTGGTGGGTTTGAACTGCCAGACTTCTGGTTAGCAGTCAAGTGCCTTTGCTGCTGTGGCCTTACAGAACTCGTAGATTATGGGGTTTATTAGGGAAGCAGCAGGCTATAAATCAAGTTCAGGAACACACTTAGTCTCCAGCCCGCCGTCTCTCAGCTGACAGTCTATCTCAGTCTCTCTTCCAGCAGTGAGTATCTCTCGGTGTCTCTTTCAGCAGTATGTGCCTCTTGTGTCTCTCTCTCAATGCGTGTCTCTCGCATTTCTCAGCCAGCAGTGAGAGAACCCTTCTGCCTCTAGGAGGGCTCCTTTTGAGCCTGGCAGAGTGGCCAAACCAACCAAACTCAACATCAGAATTCTACACACCTGGAAGCAAACTTCCCAGAAAATTACTTTGTGCTGCTCCCAACAGAAATACCCCAGGTGGATAACTTTAACAATCAGGAGCTATTCAGTTGCTCGTGGCAAATTCCACCAGGGAGTTTACAAAGACATGACTAGAAAAGCCACACTATGGAATTTGCTACATTGCAATTGTTAAGTGCTTCAAGTTCTCTTCACTTTTAGTAAGAAGATTGTGTCACCTGCATATGACAGGTTATTAATGAGTCTTCCTCCAATTCTGATGTTGTGTTCATCTTCATACAGTCCAGCTTCTTGGATTATTTGCTCAGCATACAGATTGAGTAAGTATGATGAAAGGATATAGCCCTGACACACATCTTTCCTGATTTTAAACTATACAATATCCCCTTGTTCTGTTTGAACAACTGCCTCTTGGTCTGTGAACAGGTTCCTCATGAGCACAGTTAAGTTTTCTGGAATTTCCATTCTTCTCAATGTTATCAATAATTTGTTATAGTCCACACAGTCAAATGCTTTTGCATAGTCAATAAAACAAGGAGTGGCTGGTGGATATGGGTATGTGTAAATACAAACATATTCAGGCACATAAATGCATTAAAGACATAAATATGGAAACTCCTCAGACACAACTAAGCACCTTTCAATATTGGTTTCCTTGATTTGAAGGCTTAAGACCATAGTCTTATGTACAACTCAGTCAATTGGCATAATATAGTTCACAACAATCATGATCTGCATCCTAGCGATGTGAGTAGCATCTGGGGTCTTTTAAAAGCTTGCCAGTAGCCATCTAAGATTTGCCAGAAGCAAAACAGCAAGAAGGTAACCGAAAGCACAGAGAAGAAACAAGTCTACAAGAGCTACAATCTCATCTACCCTGGGACCAGAATAATTAGATGGTGCCCAGCTACCCCCTTACCCAGACCATTCTGAACAGGGACACAATCCTAGGCTGAATGGCAGAAAAATATAGAGTAGAACTCAAACTGTTATTTAAAAAAAAAAAAAAAAAAAGACAAACTGGAACAGTAGAAAACAGAGGACTTCCTAAGTTTATCACTCTGAGATGTTCTGTAAATCTAGAACAAAGACTATCCCCTGAGATCAACTTTTAGTGAAATAGCAGAGTGGTACACAAAATAAAGGATATTACCTATAAGATCAGTGCTCTACATAAAAATCATCACTAGGAAACCAAAAGGTCAACAATTACTCAAAAGCAAAGATGAGAAGTTAAGGGGGCAGGTAGACTAGAATACTGGAAAGGTAACAAACAGAACACAATTAAAGAAAATGTTGACACACGGTGACAAATGTAACTAATGTCATCAAACAGCTTGTATGGACATTGTCAAATAGGAGCTTAAATTGCTGTGTACACTTTCACTAAAAAGTCAATTAAAAAAAAAAAAAAAAACCTACCAATGCCTCACCTATCAGATTGTAAACACCCAAGTTTGAAAACACCCTGTCTACCAAGTGCCTGTGGCTAAACAGGCACTTACACATTCTCATGGAAGTGCAAAATATTTGTAACATTTATCAAAATTATAAATCCATTAACATCTGTTTCAGCAGCGCTACTTTTGAGAATTTATCGCTCAGAGCCACCTGTGCTTATGAAATTGTGTATGTATATTGCAGCATTTTTTGTAATAGTAAGAAACTGGAAATAATCTGTTAACATGTTGGGTACAAATATACAAATAAGAAATGACATGCAGCTGTTAAGAAGAATGAGAAAGCTTCTTATGGACTGAAATAAAAAGAATTCCAAGCTGCAGAATGATTTTGTCTTTTATGTAAAAGAGGAAATTAAGAAAATGTAAACTAACAAATGTTAAGAAAGAAAAAAGAAAGATTAAAAATACATAATTTTCTTTTCATATATTATTATAAAGAAATGCTGAAATAAAAATACTGAAATATAAATAAAATAGCTAAAAAATGGCATTTTCAATCCATAAGAGAAGAAAAATTAATGGTCAATAAACCTAACAACAAAAAAATGCTGAGTATCTATTATGTGCCAGGGATTTTAGAGCTAAAAATTTGTCAATACTTTCACAGGGTATTTTGCTGTTACTATTTTAAACTCAGAAAACACATCTGCATACTAACAAAGAGAAAGACATCTAAGTCACATATCTCTGTTTTAAGGGATAAAAAGGCAAGAGGATAGGTAGGAAAAGGAAAATGTGTTTTGCTATTATTAAGAGGAAACTTACTTTAATAGCTGAATATAGGGAATAGCCGTAATGCTTTTTGAACTCTGCTCGAATGTCCAAAAGGTCAATTTCTGATCTGGAAACCATTATTCTGTTCAGAGTAAATTCATCAGTTCCAGCACCCTGTTAAAAAATGCAGATGTTCACAATATAAATCTCATTGATCATAAAACAACAT
Source organism: Orycteropus afer afer (assembly GCF_000298275.1). Classification (NCBI taxonomy): domain Eukaryota; kingdom Metazoa; phylum Chordata; class Mammalia; order Tubulidentata; family Orycteropodidae; genus Orycteropus; species Orycteropus afer. The sequence goes on along the minus strand of NW_006921857.1, from coordinate 1,473,713 downwards.
ATAGGCTTACATTTATGATAAATATGTAATGGTATACAAAATATTCAAGTACAGTGACTCTCATCCATTTATCATCAAACTTCATAATTTATTTATTCAAGAAATATTTATTAAACACCTACTTTATAGCAGCACAAGGCTAAATGCAGAAAAACAGAGATGAAATATCTTTGTCAAGCTTCCAATTTTTTAAAGGACACAAGTAATAAAGCTGACCACTATAATATAATTTGATCTACAGTACATATTGAGTGCTATGGTTGCAAGCAGAGAATACCAGAAAGACATTTGTGTTTTATTAACTATGCAAAAGCATTCAACTGTGTAGATCATAACAAATTATGGAAAACATTGCAAAGAATGGGAATTCCAGAACACTTAATTGTGCTCATAAGGAACTTGTATATAGATAAGATATAGGTGTTCAAACACACACTTGTATATAGATAAGATATAGGTGTTCAAACACAACAAGGAGATATTACATGCTTTAAAATTGGGGAAAGTGTATATCAGGGTTGTATCCTTTCACCATACTATTCAATTTGTATGTTTAATAAATAATCTGAGAAGCTGGACTATCTGAAGAAGAATGCAGCATCAAGGTTGGAGGAAGACTCATTAATAACCTTCGATATGTAGATGACACAAACCTGCTTGCTGAAAGAGAAGAGGACTTGAAGCATTTACTGATGAAAATCAAAGACTACAGCTTTCAGTATGGATTATACCTCAACAGAAAGATAACAAAAATCCTCACAACTGAACCAATAAGTACCATCATGACAAATGGAGAAAATATTGAAGTTGTCAAAGATTTCATTTTACTTGAATTCACAATCAACAGACTGGAAGCAGCAGTCAAGAAATCAAACAACATTGCACTGGGTAAATCAGCTTCAAAGGACCTCTTTATAGTGTTAAAGAGTGAAGATGTCACTCTGAAGACTAAGGTATGCCTGATCCATTCCATGGTATTTTCAGTCACCTCATATGCATGTGTAAGTCAGACCACAAATAAGGAAAATTGAAGGAAAACTAATGCCTTTGAATTATGTTGGCATACCATATTGAGCGTACTGCCAGAAAAACTGCCAGAAGAACGAATATATCTGTCTTGAAAACACAGTCAGAAGGCTCCTTGGAAGTGAGGATAGCAAGATTTCATCTCACATAGTTGGACATGTTATCAGGAGGATCCAGTCCCTGAAGAAGGCCACCATGCTTAGTAAAGTAGAGGTCAGCAAAAAAGAAGAAGACCCTCGAGGAGATGGATTGACACAATGGCTTTGACAATGGCCTCAGCATTGCAATGACTGTGAGGATGGCACAAGACTGGGCAGTGTTTCATTCTGTTGTACACAGGGTCACCACGAGTCAGAATTGACTCAATGGTCCTTAATAACAACAACAATGGGAACATGTATCAGGGAAGCACAAACTGGGTTGAGGATTAGGCAAGGCCTGCCTGAGAAAGTGACTGAGACCTAAATATAAGCTTGGGGATGCAGAGGTGGGATTCAGAGAGAGAAGAAATAATAATCCAATTAGAAGAAATAGCACGTGCAAATGTTTAGAGCAAGAGAAAGTGCCACATTCAAGACACATAAATAATGAGTAGGAGTAAGTAACGATGGGTCAGGAAAGGCCAGATCTTGTAAATCATGAAATGAAATTCTGACGTTATCCCAAGTGCGGAGAACTACTGTAATCTTTTAAATGTGAGAATGTTGAGATCAGATCAGATTTGTGGTTTCTAAAGATCACTTTGACTGCAGAATGGGGAATAGTGTGCAGGGTAGGAGTGGGGTTGCGGTGTAGCAAATTACTTAGTGTGGCTTTTCTACCCATAACTCTTTGTAAACTCCAAGGTGGGAATTGTTATTAGCAACTGAGGAGATCCTGATTGCTAAAGTCGCCCACCTGGTTTATTTCTGTTGGGCGTGGCACAATACAATGTTCTGGGAGGTTCCCACTCTCTCTCATGTGCTTAGAGTTCTGATGCTATTATGACTGGCTAGTTTGACCATTCTGCCGGGCTCAAAAGGAGGCCTCCTAGAGGCAAAACGCTCTCTGACTGCTGGTTGAGGAAGACATGCTGCTGCAAGAGACATGCACCCCGGAAAGAGACACGTGCTGCTGGGAAAGAGATGCAAGAGACATACATTGCTGAGTGAGACACCGAGGGACCAGCACTGCTGGGAAAGAGACTGTGAGAGACTGTTGGCTGAGGGGCAGGGGGCTGGGAGAGAGACTGAGCATTTTTCCTGAACTTGAATTGTAGCCTGTGGTGCGCTTCCCTAATAAATCCCATAATCTGTGAGCTCTGTGTGGCCACTGCAGCGAATTATCGAACCCAAGAGAGGTGGTGGGTGCTTTGGGAGGAACAGTTGATGAAAGGGCTGGAGGGAGGCAGCATGTCTGGCCTTGCAGTAATAGACCTTGGGTTACTGCTGGTAATCCTGTCTTCCTCTTGTGGGATTAGAGGAGGTCAGAAGATGTGGCCTCTTGCAGGGGTGAAGATAAGGGAATAAGATTAGAGGCTTTGGGAACTATACAGAAGTGATTGCAGTAATAAAAAAAGAGATGATGCTGGCTTGAAGTAAAATAGTGGCAATTAGGATGCAAAAGATGGATGGATCTGAAAGATGTTGATGCAGGTGAATTGACAAGACTTAATGATGTATCCAGACAGTCTAAAGCCTTTATATGGTTAATAAAACACAGGTATTGTTTTATTCTGGTATTCTCTGTTTTCAGCCAAGATCCATCTTACATCAGCAAGGACTAGGCTAGTCCCTGGAGAAGGATATCATGCTGGGTAAAGTAGAGAATAAGTGAAAAAGAAGACCCTCAGTGAGACGGATTGACATGGTGGCTGCAACAATGTGCTCAAACACAGCGATGATTGAGAGGATGGCACAGGACCTCACAGTGTTTTGTTTTGTTGTATGCAGGGTTGCTGTGAGTTGGCAATAGCACCTAACAACAATAACAATGATGTATCATTTGAGGAGAATGATGGAGAGGGAGAAATGTATGATTCCTTGCTGGGCAATTAGGTGGATGTTGACCCTATTTATTCATTCATTCAATAAATGTTCATTAAGCATCAACTATTTGCCAAGCATTGTTCCAGGTGTTATGGATATGATGGTGAACAACAGAGATAATATCTCTGTCCTCTTTGCCGTTTAGTAGATGATGACAGACAGTATGGCAGCTAATTATTTGATTAAATAGAAATAGGTGCGATGAAGAAAACAGGGAAATGGAGAGTCACTGAAAGTAGCTAACTTACCTAATGTAGTTATGGAAGGTCTCTCTCAAGTGGTGAGATTTGAACAGAAACCTGAAGACGAGAAGGAGCCAGCCACATGTAGAAGTGGAGGAGGTACATTTTTAGCAGAGAAGATAAGAAATGTAAAGATTTTGAGGTGAACAAGACCTGACAGAGCCAAGAAAGAGAAAGGAAATTAAGATGGGTAAAGAATAGTGAACAACCTCTGGTAGCATAGTGCCTAAGGCACTTGACTGCTAACCAGAGGCTGGTGGTTCAAATCCACCAGCCACTCCTCAGAAGGAACGTTGGGCAATCTACTTCCATAGCGATATCACCTCAGAAACCCAAGGAGGGGTCGCTATGAGTTGGATCCGACTTGATGGCAGTGCGTTTTGTTTGGTTTATTGTTGGAATCGTATGACTTCAGAGAGAGTTGGGCAACGGTATCCATTGAAGCCATCCACTGAGATGACTGAACACAGGAGCAGGAGTGCTTCATGTTATAAATCTCAGAGCCCACTATTCTTTCTTCAACAATGAGGCTATAAAAAAATCCTTACTTTTCACTTCTTTGTTCAGGTCGGACACCAGCTGCCTATGCAGCACTTATTTCTCTGACCCTAGCCACCCAGAGGTAAATCAGATCTCACAAATTAAAGGACATTGTCCTTCAGACTGCCAAATAAACAGACACGAGTCACAAGTTTGAAGTACACACAGCATCCTAACTTCTGACTTGCTGGCTACAAATTCGGAGTTTCCCACTACCTCTTCAGGATGCCAACTACAACCTTGGCTCCCTCACTCTGGCCTGTTTGCTCACACTTCATTATTTACTAGAATGACTCAGAAACTCATGAAAAGTGCTATACTTACTACCACAGCTTTATTATAGAACATATACAAGCAAACAACACATAAGGCAAGGTCAAGGTAGGTTTCTAGTGCTATACTTCCATGTCCCAAAAGACTTGCTAATCTCTCAAATACATCAATATCTTTCACCAGCCAGAAAGCCCTTGGAGCTTCTGGATCTAGAGTTTTTACTGGGGCCTCATTGCATAGGCATGATTAATTCATGTTCACCCCCTTCCTGAGGTCAGCTGATAACAGGCTAGCAGTGGTCTTTCTGGTCAGCCAGCCCCCACCAATTAGCACAAACCCTCAGGTGTTGTCTAGATAACAAAGGCACTTTAATCATCATATTTTTTTTTTCTCATATAACACACCCATGTGCCCATGCATATAATGCACTTAGTACATATAAGAACTAATGCACAAGGGGTTGCTTGGTTTAAAAAAAACTGTATAACACGTGCGTTATTTGTGTAAAAATGTGGTACTCGAGAAATTCCAAGGATTTAGAATGATCTCTCAGGAAACAAAGGCAAAAACCGAACTGCTTTGGGTACAGTTGAATTCTTTCCCTCACAGGGAGGATACAGGGTATGGGGGAAGGAAATGATATGTTCACTGTGCACATAACTATGAAGGTACCTGTGAGACCTCCACAGGATATGGCCAATAAAGAAATTGAGATAAGCGTCTTCTATGTGCCAACCCTGTGCTAGGGTCTGAAGATATAAAAGAGCAAGAAAAATCTCCTCACCATCAATCAGCCATGACAGAGAAAAAAACACGGGGTTACAATATAGTATCAAGGTTACTGATTCAGGTCAGTTTATTTTAAGTAAAATAACAGCTTTCAGGGCCCACTGGGCCTAATGGGTCAAGCTTGAGTTTTGGTGTTCTAATACAAGTTCTAGGAGCTCTGGTAGCATAGTGGCTAAAGCACTTGACTGCTAACCAGAAGGCTGGCGGTTCAAACCCACCAGCCACTCCTCGGAAGGAAGGTTGGGCAATCTTACTTCCGTAGTGATACTGCCTCGGAAACCCAAGGAGGGGTCGCTATGAGTCGGGGCCGACTCGACGGCACATAACAACAACAACAACAACAACAATACAAGTTCTATTGTTTACACTTACTATAAAGTGGGGGAATAATTTAGTCAACACTGCACTGTGCCTATCTTTATGTTGAGACATATATCCCACGAGCAACCAAGAAGAGACAATTAGTAGGCAAATAAGTTACAAAAGAGAACTCATCCAACTGGAAAAGTAATGTGAAATATCATCAATATCGAGGGAGAACCTAAGAATGCATATGAAATTTCCAGACCAACCTTCAAAGCTCGATGCAGTCTTTCAGCCAAAAAGGCAGGTGTGTTCCTCACGCAATGAACTGTCATAAAAAGCAAAACAATGCTCAGTTTCATTTAATTGAAATTGGGTTATAACAGAAATTGGGTTAATCTACAGTAATATGTTAAAAAAAAAAAAAATCCCTAGGGTTCTACCCCTCCCCACTACTGTCTTTTATTTAAAATGAAAGAATGAGTGCTTAACCTGAATTTCAAAGCTTATAACGTCACATTTACACGGAACTTCAGCACAATAATCATCTTCAGCCACAGGGAAAATAAAAGTACCTGCCAAAGAAACTCCCACAGCTACTGACTCATCTGCAGCTCCCAGACACACTAAACACCTACGCTTCCATCGGTAACTCCCTGGGGTGTAGCTCTTTTTCTAACATCTGTGGCTGCAGATGAAGTCTAAAGATTGCAGAGATGTTGCTCCAAATAATTCATTAGGTAAGAAGGGGCATTGGAGTTCAATTTAAAAGCAATTTTTCCAGTGGCAAGATTTTCTCTGAAGTGACTGGATTAGAGTTTATAGACTGGCTTGAGTAATGACATTAGAACCAGCTCCTGGAATCTAAATCCAGTCATCCAAAAAATACTATCATCATTTCATTTTTATTTTGAAATAACAAGTAAAGCAGAAATAGAACAAGAAAAAGAATATTGGCAAATATGTGAATAAATTAATTATCCCTTAAATGAAGTGAAAATAGTCAGATATAGAAAATTCCACGGGCAACAAATCTACTTATTGCAACGCAATTACTTTCCTAATCTTAAACCTGATCTGTAGGGAGGAATCTGACCAAAAGTGAATGGATTTTACAATGAAGTTTGGAGATCAGGAAAAGAATAAGTGACTTTCTTGACTCTCTTAAGGATAGCTACAAGGCTTTTTGTTTATGTAAGTGATTTGAAGAAAACAGGAGAACTGTATTAGAAATACAAACAAGGAAATCTGGGAACAAACCATGAAAACAGTATTATATGTGAAGTCATTTGAGAAGAGACAAATCATCCAAATTTGTAAGTACCTAATTTTCCCGAGCAAAAAAAACCAAACCAAACTCACTGCCACTGAGTTGTTTCCAACTCATAGCAACCCCATTGGGTTTCCGAGGCTGTAAATCTTTACAGTAGTAGATCGCTCAGTCTTCCTTCCATGGAGTGGTTGGTGGGTTTGAACTCCTGATCATACAGTTAGCAGTCAAGTATCTTATCAGCTACACCACCAGAGCTCCTAATTTTTTTTTTCCCCTGATGTTCATGTTAAATAAGTCTTAATGATCTGATCAAAAATTATTATGCCCTACCAACCATACTAATGGAGCTCTGGTGGTATAGTGGTTAAGGCATTCAGCTGTTAATCAAAAAGTTGGCAGTTTGAACATCTCACCTGCTCCATGGGAGAAGGATGAGGCAATCTGCTTCCATAAAGATCTACAGACTTGGAAACCCTATGGTGCAGTTTTACTCTATCTTATAGGGTTGCTATGAGTTGGAATCAACTTGATAGCAGTGGGTATTTTTGGTTTACCAACCATTCTGTCCGGGGACACAATAGATGGTCTCTTACCGAACGAGAGAAAAAAGCTCAACAAAACCAAAATTCTTAATGAAGGCCAGACTTACTGGACTGGTAGAGACTAGAGGAACCTCTGAGACTACTGCCCTGAGATATACTTTAAACTTTGAACTGAAACCACTCCTGGAGCTCACTTTTCAGCTAAGCAACAGATTGACTCATAAATAAACAGTATCACCCATGAGTAGCATGCTCCTTTAAAAAAAACACAAAAAACCATCTATATGAGACAAATGATCAATAGTTACCCTAAAGCAAAGATGAGAAGGTAAAAGGGGAAAGGGAAGCTCGATTAATGGAAATAGAACAACCAGAATGGAAATAATGAGAATATTGACACATTGTGAATAATGTAACCAACGTCACTGATAGAAATTGTTAAACAGGAGCCTAGTGTGCTACATACACTTTCACCAAAAACACACTAAAATATTATTAAATAAATATTACTCCCACTTACATTTTACTAAGCTTCTGAATCATCTTTCCTCACTAACTACATTTATGGTAGGAGTCCCTGGGAGGTGCAAGTAGTTAGCCAAAAGTTTGGAGGTCTGAGTCCACTCAGAAGCATCTCAGAAGAAAGTCTTGGCGATCTGCTTCTGAGGAATCACCCGCTGAAAACGCTGTGGAGCACACGCTACTCTGACACACAGAGGGTCACTGGGAGTCAGGATCAACTGGACGGCAACTGTTTTATTTTTTAGACAGGAAGTATTTTTTCTTTTTATAGCCCTTTCTCCCTGTTTAGCTTGTCTTCTGCTTTATGGTGCTAATTATCAGGCCTGTTCTTCATGTCTGAAAATTTGGGGAGGCAGTGGTATATTTTAGTGGGAAGGAAACTTGCTTTAGTACCTAGTACTAAAAGTTTATTACTGTGACCAAGTGTTCACAATACCCATTTCTCAACCCTGTTAACCTTAACCTTTAACCTTGAGCACACTAGTCAAGTTTCTCTCCTCTGCAGAGGCCCCTGAACTCTGACTTGCCCCCAAGCCTGAGCCAGCCCAAAGTGCAGAACATGCCCCTTTTCAGCTTATCCTGAGAATAACTTCACCCATCACGCCCCTTGGCTTGCCCAAATTCCCCTTAGAAATTTCTGCTAAAGTCTGCTTAAAACCAAAACCAAATCCATCATCATCGAATTGATTCCGACTCATAGAAACCCTATAGGACAGGGTAGAAATGCCCCACAGGGTTTAATCTTTACAGAAGCAGATTGCCACAACTTTCTCCTGTGGAGTGGCTGGTGGGTTCAAATCACTGACCTTTTAGTTAGCAGCCAAGTGCTTAACCACTGTGCCACCAAACAAAAAACAAAGGCCAAACTCTGCTGTCGAATCAATTTCAACTCATAGCAACCTTATAGGGCAGAGTAGAACTGCCCCATAGGGTTTCTAAGGTTGTAATCTTTATAGAAGCAGACTGTCACAGCTTTATCCCATGGAGTGGATGCTGGGTTCAAACCACTGACCTTTAGATTAGCAGCTGACCATTTTAACCAGACCACCAGGGGTCCTTAGTGACTGTATGTTGTTGTTATGTGCTTTTGAGTCAGACCCAACGCATAGCAACCCCTCCTTGGGTTGCCAAGGCAATATCACTATGGAAGTAGATTGCCCAACCTTCCTTCCGAGGAGTAGCTATATAGGGCTCCTTAAAATGTGCTTACTTCTCTCCACAAAAGAAATGCCTTTCTGTTTGAGATACTTGTAGATTTCTGAGATCAGAGTATTCTTCCTATTGCAGTAGTATTTTAAATAAACTCTCTCCTCAAGACTGGTTTTGTCTTTATTTGATAACTACTATGTTCTTATTTAAGGTGCTCTGGTGGTGTAGTGCCTAAAGCATTTGACTGCTAACCAGAAGGTTGGTGGTTCAAACCCACCAGCCACTCTGCAGAAGGAAGACTGGGCAATCTACTTCTGTAAAGATTTATTACCTCGGGAACCCAAAGGAGGTTGCTATGAATTGGAATTGACTCCACGGCAGTGAGTTTTATATATATACACACACACATACATATATATATATATATATACACACATATATACATATACATACATGCATACACATATTGTTATTCAATGAGTCCTGGTAGCACAGTGGTTAAGCACTTGGTGACTAACCAAAAAGTCAGCAGTTTGAACCTACCAGCCATCTGTGGGAGAAAGATATGGCAGTCTGCTTCTGTAAAGATTTAAAACATTGGAAACCCTGTGGAGTAATATACTCTGTCCTATAGGGTCATTATAAGTTGGAATCAATTTGATAGCAGTGTTTATTTTATTTTATGTTCCTATTATGTATTTCTAAGATAATCCAGAACAGATGGTTTCTCATGCCAAAAATTGTGTTGACATATTGTATGATTCCATTTATACAGAATGGAATAAGCAAAGGTAAAGACAGAAAGGAGATTAGTAGTTGCCAGGGAGTTTTGGAAAGGGGAGTGGCTGCAAATGGGTATGGGTGATTCTTTTGGGAGATGATAGAAATGTCCAAAACATAAATTATGGTGATCTGCACAATTTCATGAATATACTAAAAAGGACTGAACTTTTCAATGGTTGAGTATTTAAGGTACATAAATTCTATTTCAATAAAGATGTTTAAAAAACTATTGTTAAAAAACTTGTTAACAATAAAGTTGCTAAAAAAACCCCACATTTTCTGTTCCAGTGGTAGACTGAAATAGAAAATGAAAGTGTGTGCGGTGTAGTAAATTACTTAGTGTGGCTTTTCTAGCCATAAGTCTTTGTAAACTGTGGTGGAATTTGCTGTGAGCAACTGAGGAGCTCCTGACTGTAAAAGTTATCCACCTGGGGTATTTCTGTTGGGCGCAACACAAAGCAATGTTCTGGGAGGTTCTTGCTCTCTCTCAGGTGCTTAGAATTCTGATGTTATGATTGGTAAGTTTGGCCACTCTGCCAGGCTCAAAAGGAGGCCTCCTAGAGGCAGAAGAAGTCTCTCTCTGACTGCTGGTTGGGGAACATGCGCTCCTGAAAAAGACACGTGCTGCTGGGAAAGAGCTGCAAGAAAAATGCATTGCTGAGTGAGACACCGAGGGACATGCCCTATTGGGAGAGAGACTGTGAGCTGGGAGAGAGACTGAGCGTTTTTCCTGAACTTGAATTGTAGCCTGGTGCTTCCCTAATAAATCCCATAATCTGTGAGTTCTGTGTGGCCACTGCTGTGAATTATCGAACCCGGGAGAGAGGTGGTGGGTGCTTTGGGAGGAATGGTTGGTGAAAGGGCTAGAGGGAGGCAGCATGTCTGGCCTTGCAGGAATAGGCCTTGGGCTATTGATGGTGATTCTGTCCTCCTCTTGTGGGGTTAGAGGAGGTCAGAACATGTGGCCTCCCTGCCCTTTTAGCAGTGTGATACATCTTGAATTTCCAATTAGTTGAATTATAAGGTCTCTATTTGATAAAATGATATATATTGTAGTCACAATTTAATGGATAATCCAGTGCTATTTCTAAGAATGCTTTAGCTCAATGAGTGAGACTTTGTATATCTCAATATATTTTTCAAATGTGTCAGTTTAATAAAGATATGCACAATTGATGTAAAATTAGCAATATGAGATAGAAAAAATTAACTGGCTATATCATAAGAATAGTCTCAGAACTAATTATGGAGACTGATTTCAATTCCTTTTTTTAAAAAAAAGGAAGAAAAAGCCCTTTTTTCAGCCTATGTCTTAGGAATTCAATCAGAATGAACAGCTTTTTTTGGGCGGAGGGCAGCAGTTAAAGAGCTCTATTCATGGCATGGAGAAAATCAGAAGTTAAGTGAAATAACATTAGTGGAGTTAGCACTTAGAATATGACCTGGAACTTAGTGAGTGCTTGTTCCCTGGCATATTTTCTGTATTTTACTTTAAAATACCTCAGCATAGACCACGGGCTCACTGAAGCATGCACAATAACTGGTTAATATCAGAGACTATGAAACCCAACTGCCTAGATTAGAATCCCAGCTCTAGCAGGTACTCCCTGTGTAACCTTGGGAAGTAATTTAACCTCTTTGTGGCTCAGGTTTACCAACCATACCAAGGGGATGGATTCTCTGGGTGGTGCAAATAGTGAATGTACTCTGCTGCTAACTGAGAGGTTTGAGTCCACCCAGAGGCACCTCAGAAGAAAGCCTTGGTGATCTGCTTCTGAAAACCCCGTGGAACACAGTGCTATGCTGACACACCAGGGGTCACCATGAATTGGAACTTACTCAATAGCAACTGTTTTTCTTTCTTATTTTTCAAATCAAAGGAATAATGATAGTGCTTAGTTCATAGGATTATTATAAGGTTTAAACAAGTTGATATTTTCAAAGGGTTTAGCACAGTGCCTAGCACATATAAGTTCCACATAAGTGTTATTTACCCTGATTGGTGATTCACTCACTGGAGGCAGTAAGATGTGAAAGACTAGTGGGAGACTCTACTCGAGAGGAGGTCACTCTTAGGCATCTTATATCACTAAAGGCCTTATTAATTATTACAATAGTTATTAGACATGATTTTTCATTGATGAAATGAAATGACAAGATGTTGGACTTGTCCAAGATGTTAGACTGTTACATTATACAGGTACTACTTGCTGTTGTTGTTGTGTGCTGTTGAGTCAATTCCAACTCACAGAGATCCTATAGGACAGAGTAGAGCTGCTCTATAGTGTTTCTTAGGCTGTAATTTTTATAGGAGCAGATTGCCAGGTCTTTTCTCTCAAAGAGTGACTGGTAGGTTCAAGCTGTTGACCACTGAGCCACCTGCATTAATAGAGTATAAGTCTGTAGCAGTCCCAACAGCCTTCCTAACCCCTTTATAGTGGTTTAGGATTCTGAACAATCCTGTGTGTATACAAGCACTTAACAAAAGATTTGTTATCTGATGCTAACAAGAAGGGCCACTGAATCCTGTCATTGAATTGTATCTCATTCTTTTGAATTCACCTTCCTTACAAGGTACTGTCCTGGTGCCTAAAAGGACAGACATTTGAGATCTCATATAACTGTGTTTTTGCCTGCTTGTCAGATGGGACATTTACATGGGGATGGATCCAATCGGAGACTTGTTTCCATTTTGACATACCACTTGCTAACACAGCCAAAGCAGAGGCTTACCTAGCCTTACTTTTGGGAGGCTACTGATTGGGAGGCTACTGACATCTTCCAAAAATAACCAAATACAGTGTATAACCAAATTGGTTTAGGTGTCAATATTCAACAAGGCTCAATAAAAATGCCAGCAGAAATGAAATATTTCAGTTCTTAAGGAGAGTATAGTACAAACAAAATGACAAACCAAATACAAATTTAAAAGGCAAAGTAAGACATCAAAAGATAACTTCTCAATGGATCAACTTGAGAATATTTGTTGAGAATATTGTCTGTACCAAGGACTGTGCTGGTGGCTGCAGGGAACAGAAAGATGGAACAGTCAGGATTCTTACATGAAAGGAGCTTTTCTTGACATTGATTTAGAACAAGTACAAAATAACTTGGTTTATAAGTGCTTAAGGGCTTACCTATGGCCAGCAGTAAGTCTTCCAAATGCCCAGATAATTCTCCTTTTATGCTGTCCTCAATGTCCTTCTGGCTGATATTTCTATATTCATCAAATGCTACAAAGTAGCACCACAAAAATATTTAAATCATCCCAGTTGACCACACTTGAACACATCCCAGTTTTAGATTAGACAAGCAGCAGATCAAGTTGTTTAGTAGTAACTCAGAAACTCCTTCCTTAAACTACCAACAGTTGAGCATAGAAGTTTTTGTCTCCTCATTTATTTATTTATTATTGTGCTTTGGGTGCAAATTTACAGAGCAGAATTTGTTTTACATTCAACAAGTTTGTGTACATTTGGTTTCACTCCCCAGTTACCATGCCAACCCTAATCCACTCTCCTCCCCTCCCTTCCCTGTGAGCCCCCTCCTCGTGCCCTTCTTAACCATGTACTCCTATCTGTCCAGTTTCCCTCCATGTGAATGCTGCCCTTCTGGTGCCCCATGGGCGGCTGCTCCAAGGGGTATATCCCCATAGAGTAGGTGGGTGCATTGCTCTGGGCTGAGTGTTCTGCATGTTCGTTTCATTTATTTTAAAAAAAATAATAATTCGCAATAAAACCTGAGCTTCATAGGCCATTTTTACTGATGATCTCTCTGTTCCTCTTTCCAAGCTGTTAGCACTTGAAATAGGCTGAAGGGTTATAAAACCAATGATAAATAATTTATCTAGTGATACAGGCTATTTTTAAGTTATAGTAGCACCTGGGAAACCATAGTGTGGCCATTAGTCAAATATGTTTAATCTGCTAAAGACATCTTAATTGTTACGCTGAGTAAATCATTCCCCAAGGGAGCATGACCTACTTCATACCTACCAGAAGGCATCCTGTATCTTCATATTTTCCCAAAAGCAGAACTTGCATATATGTCACCAAGTATACAAATATATTTTGTAAGTCGAGCACATTTTTTCCAGGTAAATTTTGGAGACAGAACTAGGGTGAGTTGTTTGTTTTTTTTCCCACGTAAGTACCTTAATAAACTATCATATACTGTAAGGAGCCATGGTAGCTCAATGGTTAAGCATTCAGTTGTTAACCAAAAGGTCAGTGGTTTAAACACATCAACCACTCTTCTGGAGAAAAGAACTGGCAATCTGCTTCCATAAAGATTACACCTACAAAACTCTATATGGAAGTTCTACTCTGTCATGAGGTCACTATGAGTCAGAACTGACTCGATGGCATACAACCACCACCACATCATACACTATTAGCATTATTTGATAAAATCATTGTAATTTTAATGGGAAAATCAAGGAAGGATAATCTCAGAATTAAAGGCACAGTATTGTCCTTATGTTTCCTGACTTGTCCATGACCTTGGCATAAACTTATAGTCATGTACTGGGGCTGTTCTCTAGTTCAGCACCTGCAAGCCGTTCATTATAAATGGAGTTCTGGGTGTGTGGGCGCTGTTGTTTCCAGAACACCTCAGAGAGACATAGTGTCAATGTGGATGAGTGAGCAGTGGGTGCTTAGCAGCTCTATGTAATTTGGTCTGACAAGAAAGCTGTTTTGTATTTTTTTTTTTTTAATTTTTTCTTCTTACTTTTATATCAGAAAGAGCTGAATGTTAATTGGTACTAATACATTAACACAAACTCACCAGCAATGTTTAATTTTCCTGGGAAGTGGCTAGGTGGTAAGAGATGAAGCGGAAGCAATGCAGCCAAACCCCTTTACCCCACAGGAAACTCTTTCTGCCATCACTCAAAAGGGCTGCCCTCTTTCTTCTCTCTGTCACAATTCCTCCCCTGCCACCTGTTACTCACTGGATAAGGTACTCAGTTTCCAGGGAAAAGCAAGAGAAGTGTCACTACTGCTTTGAGCTAAAATATAGTTTCCCCATTTTGCATCTTGAAAAGCTTCTAGATAAAATGGAATAGCCTTCGCAATTCTTAACTTCATTTTCCAGAGCTTTGTATATTAAATCTAAGGCTATTTGCAAACACACACACACACACACACGCACACACAAAGATTGTAGTGCAGTCAAAAATGAATTGAGTTCATACTTAGTTTCAGTTGAGGAAAGCTCCTTAAACACAGGATCTCGATGAATTTATCCTCATCCGTGCCCCATCTCTTCTCACCAGCATTATAGAGAATCTATTGGATAAGGGGAAGAGAGACATTGTTACTAAACTGACATAATTCCCTCTCTCTTTTTTTGTAGGGGCAGAATGAGAAAAATGGGCAGTTTCATTTGAGAGTTAGTCTGACAATCTATTATGTAAGTCTTTTACTTCTACCAGACTAGGAATTTGAGACTTGGGACAGCAGGAGACAGGGGAATGATGACTGCCACTAGAGAAAGCAGAAAGCTGGGGTTGGGTGATAGCTTGTTGTTTTGGATGGAATTGTGGCCCTCCAAAGTATATGCTGGAACATTAACCCCCATACCTACA
The DNA here is from genome assembly GCF_000298275.1 of Orycteropus afer afer. NCBI lineage: Eukaryota > Metazoa > Chordata > Mammalia > Tubulidentata > Orycteropodidae > Orycteropus > Orycteropus afer. The sequence continues at coordinate 1,458,654 of NW_006921857.1, read as the reverse complement.
AATGTAATCAAAGATGGCGACATTGCCTTTCCTCATTACTGACCTGAGCATCCTTTTTAGCCAGATGTTCATCTACTTTCAGAGTTTCATCTCTTCTTCCCTAAACAGGAAAGACACAGTCTTTTTAAAGGCAGAAGATTTTTAACACTCACTCACCAATCTCTAATGCAACTGTTACAAAGGACACTTGGATTCACTTGTTTAAAATACTTCAACCAGCAGGACACTTCAGAGGTTTTCTCCAATGAAGGCCAGGTAGCAAAGAGAGAAGACTACTGGCAGAGGATTCCACTCTGGATTCTAGTTCTGGCTCTGCTATGAAATGTACTGGAAATCACACAGTTCTTTGGCCTTCAGCTGCCTCCTCTGAAAATTCTGAAGTCCACACAAACTCCAGTGTTGAAGGCTCTGTAATTCTATGTGTGGGTGTGTACGTGTGTGCACACACGCATGCATGAATGCTTCAACACACTATAAAAATATAGAAAACAGGAGAAGGGGAAAAAGCAAGATGTCTAAATTATTTTGAGAAGTACAAGTGGATGAAGCATTTGGCTAAAATATGTTTAAAATAAAATTTTCAAATTGAAAAATCTTATTTTCAAGCCCTAGATTCTTGCATGCATGCCTGATTTTTGTACGGCTTCATTTCTTTCTTTCTCTTCAGTGCTGCTGCTCCTCAGCTGCTATTAGTTGGCTTTCTTCTCTTTCATTGTGCACTGAGCTACAATAATACACATGCTAATAATAACAACCACCTCGCCCACTAGTTATTGAGCACTTTCTATGTGCTAAGTACTTCCCATGCTTTCTCCCTTTTAATATTCCCAATACCCTAAGAGGTTGGTACTACTGTCATTTTAATTTTACAAATGTGAAAACTAAGGTTTTAAGGCTTAAAGGAACTTGTCCAAATACGTAAAGCTAGTATTGTGAGATCTCAGCTCTATTTGAGCCCAGATAAACCTGACTCTATACTGTTTTCAGGGGAGCTCTAGTGATGTAGTGCCTAAAGCACTTGACTGCTAACCAGAAGATTGGAGGTTCAAACCCATTAGCCACTCCTCAGAAGGAAGTTGGGCAATCTACTTTCATAGTGATACTGCCTCAGAAACCCAAGGAGGGGTCACTATGAGTTGGAGACGACTCCACATAACAACAAAATACTGCCTCCATGAGTGGGTGAGTGTGCTCGTATCCATACACAAATGGATACACACCTATGAATACAGAGCTCTGGAAGTATATGTTTGCAGCAATGCTGCAGAAGTTTGGTTGTGTGAATTCAACCCTCATAAGGTTTTCATCATTTATAACAACTGACACCATAATTAGGATAACTTGTTTCCTATTGGCATCATGCTTCAGTGTTGACAAGTGGTGTTTCAATCATCAGGCAGATACCATTGTTGAGGATGCAGGAGCTGTGTAAATCAGCTGAAAAAGTCTGGTGAGCCATTGCTTAAATTATTTCCCGTCATATACACATCTATGGGTATATCTCATCCTTGACCTGTCTACCTTCATTACTGAAGTCTTGAGACTTCTAAAATGAGACAGCAAGGTGTGGCCTTATTTGCACACTTGCTGATTAATGGTTTAGCAACTCTTCCAACATGTGGAGGATCAAGTTGTAGCAAGCCATTTATTCCTTAATCCTGAGACTAAGACAACCATCTCTGCAGATAATTCTTCTGTATCATGCTCTCTACTTAATTTAAATGCTAACAAAAGAGATATATATTCATTGGAGCTCAAAAGAAAGTAAGATATGCATAAAAATGGAGACACAAATAATGAAAAAAGAATAAACAATCATTTTACATTAGATGATTATGGAACTATTTCCTAATATATTGTGAAATATGATCAACACACTTTGAATACTTACATTGACCAAAATAATTTTTTTTTAATGTCATGAGGCACACACATGCACATGCGTGCAGGCACACACACACACACATATTATGATTTTGGATAATATTACAGTGCTTGGTGGAAATGCAAATATAGGATGAATAAATAATTTTATAAGGAAAATTGCAATCTTAATGTCTCCATTTGGTTATTTTTAAATGCCCTAAAAATTAGCACTGAGCATGCAGCTTATTGAGGATTTAAAAAAATAAAATAACACCTTACTTCAGCCAAAGTCAATAGAGCTTTCCGGAAGTCACCAGATGTTTCAGAGCTAATGTCATCTCCAAGACTCTTCTTATATACTGAAACCAGATAAGAATGAAATTATGCCTTGGCAAACTGAAAAGTTTTATTACAGAACAGAGAAAAGCTTAAGTGTCAACATGAGCAATAAATAAGAACCTGATGAAGTAAATCTTCCCCTTTTATTTAACTTCCTGCTGCTCTTCTGTTCTGAGATGTATACCTTGTTATAATTACTGCTGTAGTGGGTGTTATGGTGGATGCTTAAGAACAGAAAGAATCACCATTTGGGATCAAAACAAACAAACAAAACCCACTGCCATACAGTCGAGTCTGACTCATAGTGACCCTCATTGGGTTTCCAAGGTGGTTTAATCTTTATGGAAGTAGACTGTCCCATTTTTCTCTGAGGAGCAGCTGGTGGGTTTTAACTGCCAACTTTCTGATCAGCTGTCAAATGCCCATCTCCAAACTCTGTTTTTATGTGCAAAGAATAAATTACTATCTTATTTAAGCCACTATTATATTTCTACCTTATGAACCTAACTCTAATATTAGTTAATATAGTGAATTATTTAGGAGCTCTGGTGGTGTAGTGCCTAAGGCACTTGACTGCTAACCAGAAGGCTGGTGGTTCAAACCCACCAGTCACTCATTGGAAGGAAGGTTGGGCAATTTACTTCCGTAGTGATATGCCTCAGAAGTCCAAGATGGGGTCACTATAAATCGGATCCGACTCAATCCGGGAGAGACCCAAAAAGAGAGAGAGACCCGAAACATTCTATTTTCCCCCTAATATTTGCCAAATGCATGTTCATATATGTTAGTACTGGCTAGTTACAGCTCAGAGTTCCTAGGTGGCACAAATAGTTAAGCACTTGGCTACTAACTTATGACTCATTCATAAGAAACCAGTTAAAGGAGATTATCAACTTAGCCTTCATAGAGGGACCAAGCATCTTGCATAACCTGTCAGTGGCACAATGGAGTCTAAATAAATAGAGAGCTAAATTCTGAAGATTTATCAGTATTCTAAGTGAATGGTGTGTGAAAGAACATTGAATCAGTGATCGAGAACTCTTAAGTTCTAGTTCAGGCTCAGCATTATTGAAAGGTTGGCAGTTTGAACCTACACAGAAGCGCTTCAAAAGAAAGGTCTGACAATCTGCTTCTGAAAGGTCCTAGTCATGAGAACCCTCTGGAGCACAGTTTTACTCTGATACGGATGAGGTCACCATGAGTCCACTGATTCAATGACAACGAGTTTTGTTTTGTTCTTACTGGTTAATATTAGCCCCTTTTATGTATCCTGTTTCAGTGTCCATCAATTTTAAATTGAGGAAGTGATTCTGTTGGAACCACTATACAAGTAGAAGGCAGGATTAGTATCTAACACAAGGTAGCTATTTGAACTCTGCCTTTATCATTCTCAAGAACTCTATAAGTTAGTCACACTATTGTAGAAAGTGATCTGAGATATTGTTGATAGGAAAAATTATATTGAGGTCACTCCACAAGCATGACTTTAGTACTTTCTTTTTAAAAAAATCTGTAATTTTCCAAAGCAAGTCAAATAAGAAAATTCCAGTATAAATATAAATTATTGATCTACATGAACAGACATGTAGAACAGACTTTGAACAGACATCATTACACCTAATGATCTTGATATGGCTATACCATCCTTTACTCTAGTTAGGGAAAAAAAAAAATAATTTAAAAACATTGAGTCAAATAATGAAGTTCTCACTGGTTAGAATTTTAGGAAGTATTTTATAATTTTAGAATTATTTAGATGAGACTTTATAGACATCTCATGCAGCCTCTCTACTCCACCCTTGACTTCACATATTGACAGAAAATTAAACTAAAAAAAAAAAAAAGATAAGTACTTTCATCAAAGTTGACAGCTACTTTACATACTTTGAGACAAAATCAAACCTACCTCAAGAAATAAGATATTTCAATAATGCTGAGCATGAACTAGAACTTAAGAGTTCTCAATCACTGATTCAATGTTCTTTCACACACCATTCACTTAGAATACTGATAAATCTTCAGAATTTAGCTATTTATTTAGACTCCATTGTGCCACTGACAGGTTATGCAAGATGCTTGGTCCCTCTATGAAGGCTAAGTTGATAATCTCCTTTAACTGGTTTCTTATGGATGAATCACCATTTCACCCTCACTATTTCTGAAGCTGACAAGAACAGGGTTGGTGTCTGACAATAGATGGACAGCAGCCTAAAGGGTGTCCTGGTGAGAGAACTTTGCCCCAAAGTAATGCTCGGTACTAGACAGTGATGTCTTAAGCCTATCAGATCTTCTCTGTAAGGGAATAAGCTATGCAGAAAAGGAGACAGAGACAATAGAACAACAAAGTAGAGACTAACCATAAATAAGACAGAAAACTGAAGCTATGAAAAACCAGAAACCATAAGCAAATATAAGCCTTGAGTAGACACTATTGGTAGGAAGAGAGAAATTACTTGGTAGTGTCAGGTACAGTAGCAACAGCACTTTCTGTCTTCTTGAAACCTGTGAAAGCCTACTGGTAACAAAACTTTTAAAAGTGCAAACAGGTCTGGAAGGCTGTAGGCCAAGTCTATTTTTGCTGACTACAAGGGGTCTATGGAACCACAGGTAGCAACATCTCTTCTTAAAATTAAAGGTGTTTATACCCACCAGCCACTCCTCGGAAGGAAGGTTGGGCAATCCTACTTCCGTAGTGATACTGCCTCGGAAACCCAAGGAGGGGTCGCTATGAGTCAGGGCTGACTCGACGGCACATAACAACAACAACAACATGCCCAAGATTAACTGAATTCTATTTTCAGGCAAAACCAAAAAACGCAAACCAGTTACTGTCTAGTTGATTCTGATTCATGCTGACCTGAGGTATGTTACAGTAGAACTATGCTCCACAGGGTTTTCAATAATTGATTTGTTAGAAGAATATCACCAGGCTTTTTCCTTGAGGTGTGACTGGGTAGTTTTAAACTTCCAACCTTTTCGTTAGTAGCCAAGCACATAAACCATTTTTCACCACCCAGGGATTCCTCTGTTTAAGCAAGAGATGTGCTTATGTATTCAAAACAAAGAACACAGTGACTCCTGGTGGCAAACCTGACAAAACCAGAGTACCTTGGAAAAGAAAACTTGCATCCATAGGAACAGCAGTATGGCTTGCGCCAAATTCTTAAACAATTTTCCTGCTGAGGTTATTGGACACAGAATCCATATGATATGTACCCCTGAATAATTTCAACTTACTGAAAAGTAAATAAATATAATTCTGGATTAATTTTTTAAAAAAGAAGAGTATAAGCTAAAGACAAAGAAAAACATTACTGCAATGGAAGACATCAGCATAGGGAGCAAGGGATGTTTGATGCTGAAGAATGACAAGGTAACTGGGTCTCTAGGATAGTGCTGTGACCTGAATCTCTGTGAAGTTTGTCTATACAATTTTGAGACTATTTCTTTCTTTATTGTCTTGTGTATCATTACAATATGCAAACCATGGAGTGATTTGGAACAGCTAACACACAAAAACTTGTCTGTCAGTTTGTCCTACTGTGGTGATTTGCATGTTGCTGTGAGGCTGAAGGCTAGGTCACTGGTGTTTCAAATGCCAGAAGGGTTACCCATGGTGGACAGGTTTCAGTGGAGCTTCCAGACTAAGACAGATCGGAAGAAGGAAGAGGCCATCCACTTCTCAAAGAATTGGCCAACGGAAACCTTATGAATATCAGTGAAACACTGTCTGATATATTACTGGAAAACTTTATGAATAGCCCTGTAACATCGTCCAATATAGTGCCAGAATATGAGCCCATCAGGTCGGAGGCACTCAAGATATGACTGGGGAAGAGCTGCCTCCTCAGAGCAGAGCTGACCTTAATGAAGTGGATAGAGTAAAGCTTTTGAGACCTCGATTTGCTGATGTGGCACAACTCAAAATAAGAAGAAACAGCTGCAAACATGCATTAATAATCAGAACATGGAATGTAAGAAGTATGAATCTAGGAAAATTAGAAGTTGTCAAAAATGAAATGGAATGCATAAAAGTAGATATCCTAGGCATCAGTGAGCTGAAATGGACTGTTTTTGGCCATTGTGAATCAGACAAATATATGATCTACTATGCAAGCTGGATTCAGAAGAGGATGAGGAATGAGGGATATCACTGCTGATGTCAGATGGATCCTGGTTGAAAGCAAAGAATACCAGAAAGATGTTTACTTGTGTTTTATTGACTATGCAAAAGCATTCGCTTATGTGGATCATTAACAAATTCTGATAACATTGAAAAGAATGGGAATTCCAGAACACTTAATTGTGCTCATGAGGAACCTGTACACAGGCCAGGAGGCTGCCATTCGAACAGAAGGGGATACTGCATGGTTTAAAATCAAGAAGGGGGTGTGTCAGCGTTATACGCTTTCATTGTACTTGTTCAATCTGTATGCTGAGAAAATAATCCAAGAAGCTGGACTATATGAAGAAGAACATGGCATCAGCACTGGAGGAAAACTCATTAACAACCTGAGATACACAGATGACACAACTTTGGTTGCTGAAAGTGAGGATGACTTGAAGCACTTACTGATGGAGATTGAAGTCTGCAGTATGAATTATACCTCAAAGGAAACAAAAACTCACACAAGTGGACCAGTAAGCAGCATCACAGTGAATGAAGAAAAGACTGAATTTGTCAAAGACTTCATATTACTGGGTTCTACAATCAACACCAATGGAAGCAGTAGTCAAGACATCAGACGACCTATTGCATTGGGCAAATCTGCTGCAAAAGACCTCTTTTAAGTGCTGAAGAGCAGAGATGTCTCCTTGAAGAAGACTAAGGTGTGGCTAACCCAAGCCATGGTATTTTCAATCACCTCATATGCATATGAGAGTGGGACAATGAATAAGGAAGAAGAGTTGATGCTTTTGAGTTTTGGTGTTGGCAAAGAATACCATGGACTGCTAAAAGAACTAACAAATCTGTCCTGGAAGAAGTGTAGCCAGAATGCTCCCTGGAAGTAAGAATCATCAGACTTTGTCTCACCTACTTTGGTCATGTTGTCAGATGGGACCATTCCCTGGAGAAGGATACCATGCTTGGTAAAGTGGAGGGTCAACAAAAAAGGGAAGGCCCTCAGTGAGATGAACTGACACAGTGGCTGCAACGATGGGGTCAGGTACAGCAACAATAGTGAGGCTGGCACAGGACTGGGCAGTGTTTCGTTCTGTTGTGCATAGGGTCGCTATGAGTCCATGGCCCCTAACAACAGATGCAATTTTATTCCTAGCCTATTAGTCAGTGTAGCCTTAAAGAGCTTAATTCATGCAGGAATTGGGACCTCTGGTAACTTCGAGCTGTGTTCATTTGCCTTATTTCCAGAACAATAGTTCCTAAATGCTAGGACTTTCACATGGCTCTGAAAACCTCAGACTTTAGTGAGGATATTAATTCAATAAATAGTTACATTTATTTCACTACCACCACTCTCCCCACCACCACCACCACGACACACATACATACTCTGTTCTGAGCATTGAGGATACAGCAGTGAACAAATCAGACAACATCCCTACCCTCAGAGAGTTTACATCCTTGGGCTTTACACATAAATGCTGGGCTCCAGGGAGTCATCATGAGAGAGGTCTACTTATGGGGAAAACAACTCTTCTAAAAAATGCTAGGAAGTGACAAGGCACCTTGGGATAGGGCTCCTTGCTCTGTTAATTTTTTTTTTCTATTTAAACCTTATTGAGCTGGGGAAACCAAATACTTTAAAGTGCCTAGAGTGTACCCATTGATGCCTTTTATTAACAACAATTCAAAATTCACCCATCTATACTCTGCTTCATGATGCTGGAATTCTGCAAATTATATTTCTCTGCACACTGTATTCTACCAATAGGGGGGACTAGAGAAAGGCTGGAAGGCAGGCAGAAGGATGGAAGAAAGACATGCTCCCAACTGTTTGCTGGCTATTTGTATCACTATCAGCCCAGCAATGTCCCTTCATCATGATAGCAGTAATTAGTTCTAGACTCCAGCTTCTGGCATTCCTACAACAACCCATTTCCCACCTCGTGGAGGTACAAGCACTAGCCAGATGAAGCCCTCTTCTCAAGGGTCTGAACCCTCTTCTCTGAGCTTCCGAAGCACCACTGCCAGCTAGGTGATGCCTTTCCTCTGAGCTTTTGTTTTTAATAACCCCAAACTTCCCCTCTGTTGCCCCAGCCCTAAGATTGTACTTCTATGTTACCCCTGTGTTCCCTTTTTGTTTCTTCAGTCCTTCAAAAAGTGTTTAAGCAATTTCTTATATAAAATTATCTCTGCTAAAATAACTAGTGCAGTTTCTGTTTTCCTGACTAGACCCTGACTAGTATATCAACAATATCTTCCCTATCATTATTTATCATCTCATGGGAATTTCCAAAAATAACTCCTCTAGCATCCATCCAAGGGTCAAAGTATCCCCAGCTTGAAATTTTGCCACTGCCAAAACTCCAAAATGACCTCCTCTGCTACACAAACACAGAAACCACGTCTCACTCAAGGTACTTGCAGATGCTTATAAGCGGCTTTGTAATTTTCACACAACTAACAAACTATTAGGGCTTTAGCTAATTATATGCAATCTACATGCTCAACACATCCTCTAAAAGCTCATCTAATTTCCCACACTGAAAATCACAGAGTCTAAGATGAGTGGATCTTTTTTTTTCTTAATAATACTTTACTGAGTTTTTGCTGAAATTTTACACAGTAAATGAGGTTCCCATTTGACAATCTTCACAAAATTATTCAGTGATATTAGTTATATTTACCACAATTTGTCAACATTCTCTTTCATTGTGTTCTGTTTGTTACTCTTCCCGTACTCTACTTTCCCTCCCTCTTATCTTCTCATCTTTGCTTTTGAGTAACTGTTGACACTTTGATCTCACAGCGATGGTTTTTAAGTAGGGCATCGGGCATTGATCTTATGGGCAATAGCTCTTATTTTGTGTGTCATTCTACTATTTTGCTAAAAGGTGATCTCAGGGGATAACCTCAGTCTTAGGTATAAAGAGTATCTCAGGATGCTAGTCTCAGAGGATACTCTATACTCTATTGTTCCAGTTTGTCTTCTTAAGTAAGAATTTGAGTTCTACTCCATATTTTTTCTACTATTCTATCCAGAACTAATTAGAAGTGTCCGTGGTGGTAGCAGAGCACCATCTAGTTCTTTTGGTCTCAGAGCCAATGAAGTTATAGCTCTGATAGACTTGTTTCTTTTCTGTGGGTCTGTTTACCTTCTTACTGTTTTGTTCTTAGCAAGTTGAGACCTGTACTTGTGTCTTACATGGCTGTAGCAAGCCGTTGACACCTCAGACACTACTCACTTTACTGGGATACAGATCATGATTTTTGTGAACTCTATTATGCCAATTAACTGAGTTGTCCCATGAGACTATAGTCTTAAGCCTTCAAACCCAGAAAACCAATATTAGAAGATATTTGGTTATGTCTGAGGAGTTTTCCTATTTATGTCTTTGATAAATATATGTGCCTGCACCCACATATTTGTATTTGCATGTACCTACAGATACTTCTATCTGCTCTAACCTATGTATACATCTATATCTACCCATATACCAATTTGTCTATACCCATTCATATATACTCAAATGCTCATTATTACTTTGTGCTGTGCTAACTATATCCACACCCAGTGCCACTTTCCCCATCATGAAAAATAACTGGTCTCTACTGTATAAAGCATATTTTTTCCACTCCACCCCTCTCCCTGGTAATTACCAAGGAACACTGGTCTCTCCATATTTTCTATTCTTGTCTTCCTGTAAAAGAATGATCATACAATATTTATCCTTATGTGCTTGAATTATATATCACTAGGCATTATGCCTTCCAGGTTCATTCACGTTATACTATGTTTCATGGAGTCATCATTGTTCTTTTTGGTTGCATAGTGTTCCATTGTATGTATGCACCATAATTTGTTTATCCATTCATCTGTTGATGGACACTTCAGTCATTTCCATAAATAAAGCAGCAATGAATACATGTGTGCATATGTCTGTCTGTGTCATTATTTTCAGGTTTCTAGAACATATACTTAGGAGTGGGATTGCTGGATCATAGAGTAGTCCTATTTCTAGTTTTTTGAGAAAGCATCATACCCTTTCCCACAGTGTCTATATCATTCAGCAATTCAATCTCCCCACATCTTTGCCAATATTTGTTCTCTTTCTTATACTAAGACCACTTTAGTCTGAATAAGAAGTTATCTCATTATAGTTTTTACTTGCATCTCTCTAATAGCTAGTGGGGAGCTCTTGTGGTGTAGTGCCTAAGGCACTTGACTGCTAACCAGAAGGCTGGCAGTTCAAACCCACCAGCCACTCCTCGGAGGGAAGGTTGGACAATCTACTTCTGCAGCGGTATCACCTCAGAAACCCAAGGAAGGGTTGCTATGAGTAGGGTCTGACTTGATGGCAGTGTGCTGCAATAGCTAATGATCACAAATGTTTTCATAGATTTGTTGGCTGTGAGTATACCCTCTTTGGTGAAGGTTCTGTTCATTTCCTTTGGCCATTTTGTGATTGGGATGTTTGTCTTTTTGTTCTTGAGTTGTTGCAGTTTTCTACAGATTATAGAGATTAGACCCTTATTGGATAAATAGTTTATGAAGTTTTTTTTTTCCAGTATGTAAGTTGTCTATTGGTCAACTAAGAGAGACAAGGAAGCAAGCTGATGGAGGTTTGGAACAGCTAGTGGACACCAGGAAGTGAGCAGGCGGTGGTTTGGAACAGCTAAGGGAGACCAGAAAGTGAGCTGGCAGCGGTTTGGAACAGCTAAGGGAGACCGGAAGGAAGGTTGGGCAATCTACTTCCGTAGTGATACTGCCTTGGAAACCCAAGGAGGGTCGCTATGAGTTGGGTCTGACTCGACGGCACATAACAACTACAATGACCAGGGAGACCAGGAAGTGAGCAGAGTGGTTTGGTACAGCTAAAGGAGACAAAGCTGTCTGTCAGTTTGTCTTGCTGTGGTGGCTTGCCTGTTGCTGAGGCTGGAGCTATGCCACTGGTGTTTCAAATGCCAGCAGGGTTACCCATGGTGGACAGGTTTCAGTGGAGCTTCAAGAATAAGACAGACTCGAAAGAAGGAAGAGGCCATGCACTTCTCAAAGAATTGGCCCGTGGAAAACCTTATGAATAACAGTGAAACACTGTCTGATTCATGCCTGGAAAACTTTATGAATAGCCCTGAAACAGTGTCAAATATAGTGCCAGAAGATGAGCCCCTCAGGTCACAGGGCACTTAAGATATGACTGAGGAAGAGCTGCATCCTTGGAGTAGAGCTGACCTTAATGATGTGGATAGAGTAAAGCTTTCAGGACTTCTATTTGCTGATGTAGTACAACTCAAAATGAGAAGAAACAGCTGCAAATATCCATTAATGATCAGAACATGGAATGTACCAAGGATGAATCTAGGAAAATTGGAAAGTGTCAAAAATGAAATAGAAAGCATAAAGATAGATAACCTAGGCATCAGTGAGCTAAAATGAACTAGTTTGGGCATTTTTAATCAGACAACCATATGATCTGCTATGCTGGGAATGACAAATTGAAGAGGAATGGTGTGGCATTCATCATCACAAAGAATGTGTCAAGATCTATGCTAAAGTACAATGCTGTCAGTGATAGGATAATATCCATACACCTACAAGGAAGGCCAGTTATGCACCAATGACCAAAGCCAAAGATGAGGAAGTTGAAGATTTTCACCAACTTCTGCAGTCTGAAATTGACCAAACATGCAATCAAGACGTGTTGATTATCACTGGTGACTAGAATTCAAAAGTTGGAAACAAAGAAGAATCACTGGTAGTTGGAAAATATAGCCTTGGTAACAGAAATTACATGATAATTTAATTGGTGACTGAAGATTACATGATAGAATTTTGCAAAACCAGTGACTTATTCATTGCAAATACCTTTTTCAACAACATAAATGATCGCTATACACATGGACTTCACAAGATGGAGTACACAGGAATCAGACTGATTCTGATTCTGTGGCAAGAGGCAACGGAGAAGCTCAATATCCTCAGCCAAAATAAGGCCAGGAGCTGATTGTGGAACAGACGATCAACTGCTCGTGTAAAAGTTCAAGTTGAAGCTGAAGACAATTAAAAGAAGTCCACAAAAGCCAAAGTATGACCTTGATAATATCCTCTTGAATTTAGACACCATCTAAAGAATAATCTTGATGCATTGCACATCAATGACCAAAAACCAGAGGAATTATAGGATGACATTAAGGACATCATCCATGAAGAAAGCAAGAGGTCACTAAAAAGACATGAAAGGAAGAAATGACCAAAATGGATGTCAGAAGAGACTCTGAAACTTGCCCTTAAGTTTAGAGTAGCTAAAGCAAATGGAAGAAATGACAAGATAAAAGAGCTGAACAGAAGATTTCAAAGAGCAGCTCAAGAAGACAAAGTCAATTATTATCATGAAATGTGCAAAGACCTGGAGTTAGAAAACCAAAAGGTAAGAACACACTCAGCATTTCTCAAGCTGAAAGAACTGAAGAAAAATTTAACCTTTGAGTTGCAATACTGAAAAAGTCTATGAGAAATATATTGAATGATGCAGGAAACATCAAAAGAACATGGAAGGAATATACAGAGTCACTGTACCAAAAAGAATTGGTCAATGTTCATTCATTTCAGGAGTGGCATATGATCAAGAACCAATGGTACTGAAGGAAGAAGTTGAACCTGCATGAAAGAATTGGTGAAAAACAAGGCTCCAGGAATTGACAGAATACCCCACGAGATGTTTCAACAAACGAATGCCACACTGGAGGCACTCACTCGGCTATATCAAGAGATTTGAAAGATAGCTACCTGGCCAACTGACTGTAAGAGGTCCATATTTGTACCCATTCCAAAGAAAGGTGATTCCACAGAACACAGAAATTATCAAACAATGTCATTAATATCATACAGAAGCAAAATCTTATTGAAGATAATTTAAAAACAGCTGCAGCAGTATATTGACAGAGAACTTCCAGAAATGCAAGCTCGATTCAGAAGAGCACGTGGAACAAGGGATATCATAGCTGATGTAAGATGGATCTGGGCTGAAAGCAAAGAATACCAGAAAGATGTTTACTTGTATTTTATTGACTGTGGAAAAGCATTCAATTGTGTGGATCATAACAAATTATGGATAATGTTGAGAAGAATGGGAATTCCAGAACACTTAATTGTACTCATGAGGAACCTGTACATAGACCAGGAGTCTGTCATTTGAATAGAACAAGGGGATACTTTTGTTGTTGTTGTTGTTATGTGCCGTCGAGTCAAACTTGACTCATAGCGACCCCTCCTTGGGTTTCCGAGGCAGTATCACTACGGAAGTAAAATCAAGAAGGGAGTACATCAGGGCTGTATCTTTTCACTATATTTGTTCAATCTGTATGCTGAGAAAATTTGAGAAGCTAGACTATATTAAGAAGAATGTGGCCTCAGGATTGCAGGAAAGTTCATTAACAACCTTTGATATGCAGACAACACTACTTTGCTTGCTGAAAGTGAGGATGACTTGAAACACCTACTGATGAAGATTGAAGACTACAGTCTGCAGTATGGATCACATCTCAATACAAAGAAACAAAAATCCTCACAAATGGACCAATAAGCACATCACGATAAATAGAGAAAAGAATTAAGTTGTCAAAGGCTTTATATTACTTGGTTCTACAATAAACACCAATGGAAACAGTAGTGACATCAGATGATGTATTGCACTGCACAAATCTGCTGCAAAAGACCTCTTTCAAGTGCTGAAGAGCAAAAATGTCTCCTTCAAGACTAAGGTGTACCTAACTCAAGCCATGATATTTTCAATCACCTCACATGCATGGAAAATGAATAAGGAAGACCAAAGAAGAGTTGATGATTTTGAGTTGTGGTGTTGGTGAGGAATACTGAAAGTACCATGGACTGCTAAAAGAATGGACAAATCTGTCCTGGATGAAGAGCAGCCGGAATGCTCCTTGGAAGTGAGAATGGCCAAACTTCTCACCTATTTTGGTCATGTTGTCAGAAGGGACCATTCCCTGGAGAATGATATCATGCCTGGTAAAGTGGAGGGTCAATGAAAAATGGTAAGGCCCTCAACAAGATGGATTGACACTGTGACTGTAACTATGGGCTCAGGTATAGCAAGGTTGTGAGTCTGGCACAGGATTGTGCAGTGTTTAGTTCTGTTGTGTATAGGGTTGGTATGAATCCCAGACGACTTGAAGGCACCTACCAACAACATCAACAAATTGTCTATTTACTATTTTAATAAAGTCTTTTGATAAGCATAAATTAATTGATTTTAAAGAGGTTCCATTTATCTATTTTGTCTTCTATTTGCATATTTATTGTTTATAATCCTATTTTTACAAAAGATTAGGTCCCAAGGTTTTCCCCCAAGAATTATATGGTTTTTAGGTTTAACATTGGGAGCTCTGGTAGCATAATGCCTAAGGCACTTGACTGCTAACCAGAAGGCTGGCTGTTCAAACACACCAGCCACTCCTCAGAAGGAAGGTTGGGCAATCTACTTCCATAGTGATACTGCCTCAGAAACCCAAGGAGGGGTTACTATGAGTTAGGTCTGACTCAACGGCACACAACAACAACAAGGTTTAACATTTAGGTCTTTGATTCATGTTGGGTTAGTTTTTGTATATGGTCCTGTTTCATTTTTTGCAAGTGGATATCCAGTTTTGCCAGCACTGTTTCTTAAATACTATTCCTGCCCTACTGAACTGGCTTTATTTCCTTCTTGAAAAGCAGTTGTCCATAGATGGCTCTGATTAATTCTGGGTGATGAATTCTATTCCATTGGTCTATGTATCTATCATTGAACCAATACCAGGCTGTTTTGATTACAGTGACTGTATAGTAAGTTTTCCTATCCCTGAGATATTTGTTTTTCTTCTTTTTTTCCAATGTGGCTTTAGCTATTTGGGGTTTCTTTCTTTTACATATGAAATTGGTCAATAGTTTTTCCATTTCTAGAAAGGATGTTGTGATTTGTATCAGACTGCACTGAATCTGTAGGTTTAGGTAGGACTGGTCTTTTCACCATATTGTCTTTCAATCCATGAGTATGAGATGTCTTTACATTCTTGAAGGTCTCTTTTAGTCTCTTGTAGTTGTGTTTTATTTTTTACATTGTATAAGTCTTTGATATCTCTGGTTAGGTTAATTACTAGTTATTTTATTGACTTGTGGGTATTGTAAAGTAAGGCATTTGGCTGCTAAGCAGAAGGTCAGCAGTTCAAATACACAAGTCTTTCCACAGCAGGAAGATGAGCCAATATACTTCCATAAAGATTTACAGCCTTGGAAACCCTGTGGGGGTTGCCATGAGTCAGAGTGGACTCGATGGCAGTTGGGTTTTTTTTTTTTTTTATAAATGAAATTGTTCTCTTGATTTCGTTTTTGGAGTAGTCTTTGTTAGCATAGAAGAACTCAACTGATTTTGGGGTGATCTTGTACCCTGCAACATTGCTAAATTTTTCTATTAGATTCAGCAGTTTTCTTGTGAAATCTTTAGGTTCTTCTATGTATAGGAAGGATCATGTCATCTTCAAATAGGGATAATTTTACTTCTTCCTTTCTGATTTGGATACTTTTTATTTCTCTTTCTTATTTCTCTGGCTAGGACTTCCAGTATAATCTTGAATAAGAGTGGTGATAATGGACATCCTAAGGAGCTCTGGTAGCATAGTGCCTAAGGCACTTGACTGTTAACCAGAAGGCTGGTGGTTGAAACCCACCAGCCACTCCTCAGAAGGAAGGCTGGGCAATCTACTTCTGGAGTGATACCACCTTGGAAACCCAAGGAGGGGTTGCTAAGAGTCAGTGCTGACTCAATAGCACATAACAACAACAACAGGCATCCTTGTCTCATTCCTGTTCTCAAATGGAAGACTATAGCCTTGCTCCATTGGGCATAATGTTAGCTATTGGTATTGTATATATGCCCTTAATTATGCTGAGAAATTTCCCTTCTATTTCTTTTTTACTGAGCTTTTAAACAGGAAAGAGTGTTGACTTTTATCAAATGCCTTTTCTACATAGGCTGATATTATCACATCATTATTTTCCTTTGTATTATTTATATATTAGACTACATTGATTGATTTTATTGTTGTCATGATTCTTCTGGGATTCCAAAAATTCTAATGTTAAATTTCTTAATTGAATTTCATATTTCCTTTTGGGTGTGTTTTCTTTGTACTTTTCATTTGTTTCTCTTGAGACGTGGTAAGTTCAGCTATTCTGTCTTCTAGCTCACTTATTCTATATTCTGACAGTTCGATTCTACTGTTGAGTGTTTCTCTTGCTTTTCCTAATTAGGATGTTTTATTCTTCAGTTCTAGTTGTTGTTATGTGCCATCAAGATGGACCTGACTCATAGCAACCCCTCCTTGGATTTCCAAGGCAGTATCACTAAGGAAGTAGATTGCCCAACCTTCCTTCCAAGGAGTGGCTGGTGGATTTGAACTGCTAATCTTCTGGTTAGCAGTCAAGTGCCTTAGGCTTCTAGTAGTTCTTTTTTTTTTTTTTTTTTTTCCTGATGTTTTCAATTCCTTTGTTAAGTCTCTCATTTTGTTCCTCCTCTGGTGGCCTAGTGCCCAAGGCACTTGACTGCTAACCAGAAAGCTGGCGGTTGAAACCCACAAGCCACTCCTCAGAAGGAAGGCTGGGCAATCTACTTCCATAGTGATATTGCCTCAGAAACCCAAGGAGGGGTTGCTATGAGTTGGATATGACTCAATGGCAGTGAGGTTTTTTTTCTCCCCCCTAAACTCTTGTTTTGGAGTTTTGCTTTCTTTAAACATGTTTAGTACAATAATATGAAAATTACCAATTTTCAATGCTTTGGCTTCCAATGGAGAGATTTCTTCTCCACGTTTTACATTTGATTATTCCTTCTTCTCTTGGGATTCCATGTGTTTTACTAACTCTTGTTGAACTTAGGCTATTTTGTTATCTTTTTTAAATTACTGTTTTCTTCATGTTTTGTATTCTGCTTATTATGGGAGAATTTTCTGATTGTATTCCCTAATGGCACAGCAGCCAAGTACCCATCTGCCAACCAAAAGTCTGGGGCCTGTACCCACCAGCCATTCTGTTGGAGAAAGATGCAGCAGCCTACCTCTGCAAAGACTCAGCCCTGAGAACCCATGCGGCAGCTCCCCACAGTGCTGCAAGTTCACCATGCTACAGAATGAACCAGTGGAATCAGGCTTGCTATCTTCTCTTAAGAACTACTCTCACTAAACCAAACTCACCGTCATTGAGTCATTTCCAACTCATAGTGACCTCTCCTTGGATTTCCAAGGTGGTATCTTTTTGGAAGTAGATTGCCCAATCTTCTTTCTGAGGAGTGGCTGGTGGATTTGAACTGCCAGCCTTCTGGTTAGCGGTCAAATACCTTAGGCCTTAGGCACTATGCTACCAGAGCTCCCCTAGATGACAATATATCTTAGATTTTATTCAGTGCTGGTTCAGGAATTCTGTATACTTGGTCTCTGTGATTCAAAATGCATGTGCAACAGTAGACGGTGTGGTTAGTTGTTTAGAAATGTTGTCAAAGTTGTGGGACTCAACTTTCTGTGGCAACGGTCCTGGGCTCTTTATGTCTTTCTCTCACTGGCACCCCTACTCAATTGTGTGGTCTGCAAACTCCCATGGCCAATTTCTATCCCCTTAAAAATATTGGGCTAGAGCTTCCACAGATTATAGCTCCTTTTTAGTGTTCTATGTTTGAGATGTTACCTAGACCCTGTCCCAAAATGGTTGCAATGAGTGAGCATTCCTGATGTTAGTGAGTAGGATCTCCTGGCTTGTAAGCCAACACCATTCCTCTTCTCCCCCACTTCTGGACTCACCCTGACTGTCTAGTACCTCAGCTGCCATTAAGGGTTCTGAGACTTGGTCTGTATTTGTTTTTCTTGTTATTCAGTGAGTTAGTTGTTGGGAGAATAAGTGGGAATATCCACTCACTACACCATCTTGCCTTGTCTCTCTGGAGTGTTTTTTGACACATAATAATAATATACAATGACTTGAGTCTCCTGCATTTGATGAAAATGTTTGATTTAATTAAACAATGACTGCTGAGAGCAAAATCCACTGCAGCTGTAATATAAATGCAAGTCATTAATGCCATTGTTATGTAGTACTTGCTTAATTAGATCATATTCAAATCTCTGAAAATCCAGTCTTTAGCCCATTTCAGAATATATTCCCCTCCATAAGTCTTGCCTCCTCAAAACGCCTTGTGAAAAAGATATTGATGGGTTTATGGGAAAAGCAATATTGGCCCATGTATGTGCATTGTTGCTAGGTGCTACTGAGTCGTTTCCAACTCATAGCAACCTAGAAACAAAAGAACAATACACCACTGGTCCTGTGCCATCCTCACAATTGTTTCTATGCTTGAGTCCATTCTTGAAGCCACTGTGTCAATCCATCTAACTGAGGGTCTTCCTCTTTTTCACTGATCCTGTACTTTACCAAGCATGATGTACTCCTCCAGAGACTGGTCCATCTGATAATTATGTACAAAATATATAAGATGAAATCTTTTCATCCTCACTTCTAAGGAGCATTCTGGCTATACTTCGTCCAAAACAGATTAAATCATTCTTATGGTAGTCTATGGTATATTCAATATTCTTCAACAATACCATAATTTAAAGGCATCAATTCTTCTTCAGTCTTTCTTGTGTTTGTTCAGCTTTTGCATACATATGAGGTGACTGAAAATACCATGGTTTGGGTCAGGTGCCCTGTAGTGTGAACTTTACTATATGTAAGCAGAAAACAAGACTACCTGTATAGTAGGCTTGGGCGATCTCCTTCATCTGCCTGCTTGTTCTAGTGGTTAGAATTTCAATCAATGCAGCTTCATTTGTTCCAATTCCCTAAAAAAGGAAAACGAAATCTAATTTTTAGACCACTTAAAAAATTTTAATTTCATGCATTCATTCATACTATTTTGCTTAATAGGAATAAAAAAGTTTTAAGTTAATTGATATAAAATCCAAAGTTGCTCTAAAATAATTTTCAAATTTTCCATAATATTTTAGTATTAAAATTACATGAATCACAAAATGGTACAACCACTGTGGAGAACAGTTGGATGGTTCCTCAAAAAGTTAATCACAGAATTAACATATGACCCAGCAACTGTACTCCTATGTATATAAGAAAGAAACTTGAAAGCAGTGACTCAGATACATGTAACACCAATGTTGTTTGCAGTATCACCTATAATAGCCAAAAGATAGAAACAACTTAACACCTCATGGGATTTGGTTCCTTGGTTTGGAGGGTTAGGGTCATTGTTTCATGAGACATCCTAGCTAATTGAGCTAATAATGTGTTCAGTGCTTCTGTTTTACCTCCCAGTTCATTACATAATGCCTAGAGTCTTAAATGCTTGCAAGCAGCCATCCAAGGCACAACAATTGATATTCACTTGAAGCAACAAAGGAAGAAGGAGAATCAGGAATAGGAAGAGGAAATTGATATGTGGCTAACTGCATCTATGAACAACTGGCTCCATTGCCACGAGACCAGAAGAACTGGATGGTGCCTGAATATTTTGATCAAAGATTCTATAGTAAAATCCTGATCCATGGGGGGGAGGGTGGTGAGGCAGAACTGAATTTAAAATTTCATGGACTCTAGACTTTCTGGAGCCATGGAGGGTAGATGAACTACCCTATGGAGGGTAGATGCTGACTATCACCCTGAGATAATCTTTAAACCTGAAACCAAAAATACCTCCTGAAGTCTTCTTAAAACCAAACAACAGTTTATTGTAAGTGGTAAAGAATGTCTGCTTTGAGCATTAGTCTCTTTTAAGATCTCTCCATATGGAATCAAACTGACAACAACAAAAAGATTAGATAGGAACATTAGGGGGCTGGGAGTTTATGTTAATGGAGAAGGAACAACTCAGAAAAGGGGGGTGAGAATGGTTGTACAACTTGAGGAATGAAATGAATGTCATTGAATTGTACACGTAGAAATTGTTGAACTGGTGTATGTTCTGCTGTGTATATTCTCAACAACAAATAAAATTTTTTTAAAAGATGAAAACAACCTAAATGCCCATCAACAGATAAACTGATTTTAAAAATATGGAATATACATACAGTGGACTACTAGTCATACAGAGAAATGACACTCCGATACATGCTCTAACATGGATAAATCTAGAAAACATGCTAAGTAAACTAAATCATTTACAATAGGGTAAATATTGTATGATCCTATTTATATGAAGTATGATCCCATTTATATGAAGTAAGCAAATGTGTAGACACCAAAGTTTATAAGTCTTTGGTGTGAGGGAGGAAGAAAAGGAATTATTTCTTAGGGAGCACTTAGTTTCAATTAGTGGTAACAGAAATAACATGATGAATACAATCAATGTAATTAAACTGTACATGTAGAAATTACTGAATTGGAAGATGTTTTGTTATACTATACATATATACATATATATCACAAAATATATATATAAATCATCTATAGTTGCTCTTGTGGCATAGTGCCTAAGGCATTTGACTGCTAACCAGAAGGCTGGCAGTTCAAACCCACCAGGCACTCCTCAGAAGGAAGATTGATCAATCTACTTCTGTAGAGATACCACCTAAGAAACCTACGAGGGGTCACTATGAGTCAGATTCGATTTGATGGCAGTGAGTTGAGTTTTGGTTTATAGTTAATTGAAATAAAAATTTTCAAGTAAATGTCCTAATTAATTCCTATGCTCAAGTGTAACAATAATTGAATAACTTTTCAAAAAAATATTATAAAGGAAAAAACTATGTCATCAAGGATAGAAATGTTGTTGTTGTTACGTGCCATCGAGTCAGACCCGACTCATAACGACCCCTCCTTGGGTTTCCGAGGCAGTATCACTACGGAAGTAGATTGCCCCATCTTCCTTCTAATAGTATTAACTCTACTGAGCATTCAAACACACCACTGTATTTAGAAAGGGGTCTACAATTCTTTCAAATTTTATCCTTCCACCACTGCACTGATTTGGTCAGTATTGTGTCATTGTCTTGACATAGGGAGATTTTCAAAGACTTAATAATGTGTATTATTGGGCCCAGCTGACTTGGGGACAAGTTACCCTTGAACCTTTGTTTATGTTGAGGTCACCGAATTACACTGTCACTCCAGGAGAAATCATTTACATGAGGACTTGATTGAATAAGGCCAGTGAAACATTTAAACCAAGGTTGAATTCTGTCTTGTGGCAGAGATTCCAAGCTGCCCCCAATATATCTTTAGTCTTTCTTGCTTACTAACAGAATACCCAATCTTTAACTTGGCACATGGCTTCCCAAGTAAAGTATGTATTTCTCAGTTTCTTTTAGAGCTAAGTTCAGCCATATAACTAAATTCTAGACAGTAGGATATATGCAGAAATATCATGTGTAACTTCTGGGAGTGTCTTAAAAAGAGAAAGGGTAGACCCTTCTGTTTTGGTTACCTAGTGTTGGTTTGACAAGAACGTACCACAAATGAGATGGCCTTAACAAACAGGAGTTTATTCTCTCACAATTTGGAGGCTTTAAGTCCAAGTTCAATGTGCCAGGCTCTAGGGGCTGTGTGAAAGCCCCTCAACCTTGGGCTTCAGCTCTGCCTCTTGTTCTCGGCCCACTGAAGCTAGAGGCATCTCTTTACTCAGGCAGCTACTGGCTGCTGAGGCTGCCAAGCCCAAGGTCGACAAATAAAGTGGCACAGTCCCAATGTTACCAAACCACACAGCAGGACATTAATTCAAGTCCATTGTAAATCCCAAGGTCAGCAGAGCATGGCAGGCTGCTGAGCAACGACATGGCTACATGCAGGGTCCAAATATGCCATAAGATAGAGACCATTCCCAAAGCTGCTGCTTATATACAGGAAGCAGACCATATACCCAAAGCAGCCATTCAGCTGCTCACAGTAGATTCCACCATGGAGTTGATTACCAGTCTCATCATGGGGAATACTACATCCAGCTGCTCAGCCACACAACCAGGCCCAGCCAAGTTGACACACAAACTGAACAACCACAGCTTCTTTGTCCCTTAATCCTTAAAACTGACTGAAATGAAGATATAATGGCTGGAGCTGGAGCCACCTTTCACCAAGAAGTAGAAACATAGGCTGAAAATGGCAGAGCAGTAAGATGAAGGCACCTGAGTCCCTGAATATTGTAGTCCCACCACACCCAGCTCTGAACTGCTTTTTTGGATTTCTTTTGTGTAAAACAGAATTTTTTCTCAGCCTTGCAGGTGAATCAAATCCTTACCATTAACCTTGCCATTAACACCTGTTTAACTTTCTGCCTTTGGGGTGGTCATAGAAGTGCACTGGTCAGATCTCCAGTTGTGAAAATATGCTGCAAAAAATTTAGTTGGCCAATAGCCTCCAATTGTCATACATCTGAATCTATCATCTTACTAATATCATGCAATCTCCAGGTTGTTCCAGGTAATGACAAGCACAATAGAGATATTGGAGCTGGGCTGTTTCTGTCCAACATAGGGCTCTTCCAAAGAACAATCTTTGCTCAGGGGCTCCTTCATGAGCCTGCCAAGACTATCTCAGAGCTGTGCTCTAGATTGAGGCTCTTCCTTTCCTCATCTACTTCCTTCTCTCTTTCCTTTCACAGATGTCAGACCTGCAAGAGAGTCTGAAGGCTCACCCTACTTACCCTGCTTCCTATCCCCTTTATCTTTCATAAGCATTTAACACAATAAACATCCTGTCCATCTAATTCTACATTGTATCTGCTTCTTGGACAATCCAGTATATCCATATCTCTTCCATAGAAAAGTATTCCCACCCCTGATGTGTTTAAGCCTCATGCCTAGACTTTCTTCTTTCCTTTCTTTCTTTAGCAAATATTTACTGAGCATCTACTTCACCCAGACCCTGCTGCAGGGACAGAGAATACAGAACAAGACTGAGGAGGTTGGTTCCCTGCTATAATGGTGGTACCCTTTAACTGGATGAAACTAAACAAGATAATTTAAATAATAATAAGTGCAATTAAGAAAATAAAACTGAGTGAATTGATAGAAAACGTTTGGGAGAAAAGCATCCCAGACAGAAGGAACATAACATAAAACCCCAAGAAGGGAATAAGCTTAGAATGTTCAAGGATCAGAGAGAAAGTCAGTATGGCTATAGTACTGAAGATGGAGGGAAGAGGGAACTAAAAAAAAAAAAAAAAAGAATAGTCTGTAAATTGTAGCACAAATCGTAAAATGAAAAAAAAAAAAAAAAGTCAGAGAGATAGGCAATATCTGACTGTGTTGGGTGATAAAGGCCATAACAAAGAATTTGGATTTTAAGTGTTCAAAGTCACTGGAGATTTATGCAAGTGAACAGCATAATCTGATGTACATGTAATAATAATAATTTTAAAAATGGCTATTCTGTGAAGAATAGATTAGAGGTAGGCAAAAATGAAGGCAAAGAGATCAGTTAGGAGGCTACTGAAATAGTCCAGTCAAAAGGTGATGGTGCATGGCCTAGAATGGTAGCAACAGATTTTGAGATAAATGAACACATTTGGGATAGATTTGCAAGCAGAGCTAATGGACTGCCTGAGATTTTAAAGATCAAGCAGAGCCAGAGGTTAAAGATAAAAGTTAAGTTTTTGGCCTAAGTAATAGGGTTGATGATGATGTCATTTACTTTTAATGACAACTAACTAGAAAACTGGACTCTGTGCAGCAAAAACAAACAAAATAAGGATATATCAGAATTCTTTTGACCCAGGAAGAGTTGGGCTCAAAGTTCCATGATTGCTCCCTATTTCAGTCATTCCAATAGGAAAGCACAGAATCAAAATGCCATCTGTGTCTACCATATTCACACCACAGCTAAGTATGTACTGTAAGAGAGTTACTATTTTTGAAGACATAGTTAAATCCTGGGCAGAAGAGGCTTGGGTAGAACTCATACCTTCATGGATTTCTTCAGCTGCTTTGCATCAAACACTGCTGGTGGAGTCACGAGGGCCACCATGACACTCTCAAAGTTGCCAGAAAGATCATCCTTCAAGTCATCTTTCAGCTCCTAAAATAAAATGTCCCAAAGAGGAAAGACTGAAACACCTTTCATTTCTTTCTCTAAGGTTACCTAGTGAGAGATGAACATATGTATCAGATCAGATGAAAGCATACCCATCCACTGGGAATAAACAGAAATGTCAAAGATATCTTAATGGATATTAATGTGCATTTTATGATTGTTTCCAAAATGTTCTGTTTTATGAAAAGCTTTTTGCAGGAAAGCTGAAGGAAGGAACCACATGCACGTCACAGTGGTTGTTAGCCCTACTAAGTGACTCATGGAAACCCCACTGGAAACAAAATGCTGTCTGGTCTGGTGCCATTCCCGTGATCAGCTGCACACAGGATCTTTGTGATCCATAGGTTGTCACTGGCTGATTATCAGAGGGAGATCACCAGGCTTTTCTTCCTAGTCCATCTTAGTCTGGAAGCTCCAGAATTGGGTTCATATGCAGGTCCCTATGACCTAAATGCTCTCAATATTTGTGTTGGGTGAGGGAAGAACAGGATGGGTCCTCCTAAATGCACAGCCACCTTCACTGGTAGGTGCCCTATTCCTGGGTACCTTCCTTCTCAGTGACTGTCAAAGAGCTCAAGAGAAAAAAGAGAAGGGAGAATAGTAGTTGGTCACTAGCCTCTGTGAGAACATGGAGCTAGAGGGACACAGAAGCGTTTTTCTAGCAACAGCAGTAAAGGAATTCCTAAGTACAGCAATGAGGTGGACATTACTTATTGATATTGTACTTCAGCACTGTTTTAACACAGTATGTAAGTCTGGTCCATCTCTTCTGCTTCAAAACAGGTAATAAGGTTTCTATTTCCAATGTTCATAGGAATGTTACAGAATGCTTCCCAACCTGCTCCTCAAACAGAGACTGGAAGCTTTCCACATTGCCACAACACTGTGGGTACAGACCAACACTTACTGCACTGCTGGGAGCACAGAAACAAATGGGATGGAGCCAAGTGTCCGCAGCTCTGCTTTCATCACCATGGGGTGTTTTCTTTTCTAAATGTTGAATTCCGTGACCATCTGTCCTCAAACCATGACTTTCCAACTGAACTTAATTTCACAAGCTCTCATTGTATCCCGCTGTGAGAAATGGTCACTTCCCTTAGCCCTCATCCTCCTCCATACTTTGGAAATTCTGAGTGGTCGGTGGATCATTCATGATCCCTACATACAAATGTGTTGCCTTGCCCAGAAGCATGACAATTCATTTAATTCATCAGGAAACCTGTTCTGTGCTAGGCATTTAAAGATGAGTTTGACACAATCCTTGCCCCTAGGACATTATGCCCTAATGAGAAAAACAAACATACCTAAAGATAAAATCTCAACAGAATATGTTAAGTATCTGATGGAAGGAACATAGAGAGGGGTGACCTAATGGCATCTAGGGGCTGGGAGAATACTTTCAGGAGATGATACCTGAGCTGCCTAAGGAAGGTCCTCTCCACCACCCATAATCTGACTGGCCTTTGTTTCCACTCTTTCCTCTCTTCAGTTCATTAGCCACAGCAGCCAGAGTAACCCTTTTAAAGATATAAAGTGGATTTTATTATTCCCCTGCTTATCACTCTCCCATGGCTCCTTATACTGGTACAGAGTTTAGGTTTTATTCTAAAATCCTTAGAATAAAACCTAAACTCTGTACCAGTACCCCAAGATCCAGCATGTTCTAAATCTCTCTTCAGCTTTATCTCCTCCCTCTGGTTTCCTTTCTCTTCCCTCTTGTGATATCGGAATTCCTTCTGCTTCTCAAATATTCTGAGCTTGTTTCTGCCTCTGGGTTTTTGCATTTGCTGTACTTTCTGCCTGAAATGCCTGAGTATTACTCAGTCTTAGTTGTCTTAGTTGACAGGAAAGCAACCACCCCTCACAGTCACATATCTTTACCACTCTATCAAGTGGAGCCATTCTCCATCACATCACTCTATTTTAACTTATTCATAGCATTTACCAATATCTAAATTTATTTACTTGTTTTATTATATTTCTAATAGAATGTTAGCTCCATGAAAGAAGGAAATATTTATTTTTATACCATTGTACCCCAGTGTCTAGGATACCTTCTGACACTGTTGTACTCTTTTTGGGTGTTTGTTTTTTTTTTTTTAATTGTGATTTGGATGAAAATTTACAGAACAGATTCACTTTCCGTACAGCAGTTCACATACACTTTGTCTCATGACATTGACCACAATTTATATGTAACAGCTTCCCTCCCACTTTCTCCCAATAATTATCTCTTCCCTGTGTCCATCCCTCCATGTACTCCTGCCCCCTGACCTGTATGCTGTGCATAAGCAGCATTTCTTTCTCCCATGATTGTTCTCTCCAAGGAGTGTATCTACCTCAGGTAAATGTTTAACTCATATGCCTGTCTTTTGCTTGGCTGGAAGCCACAGGCGTGGGTTCAGTTCCAGACCTGAAGGGCAGCTAGGGGCCATAGTCTCAGTGGTTCCACCAGGCTCTATCGGACCAGCAAACCTGGTCCCCCCTATTTTTGGGTGCTTTTGAGTTGACTTTGACTCACAGTGACCCTATATGACAGGGTAGAATTGTCCTATAGGATTTCCTAGGCTATAATTTTTATGGTAGCCAATTGCCAGGTCTTTCCTACTGGGGAGCCACTAGTACATTCAAACTGCTAAGCTTTTGGTTGGCAGCCAAGCATTTAACCATTGCACTACCAGTGCTCCTTCCTGACTTTGTAGCACCCAACAAACGTGTCGAATAAATAAACTGTGTGTGTGGCAAGGCCCAAGTCTAACTCATTCTTACAGAGTTAGCTTCTTGCACTTAATGAACTTTGATTTGCTGAATGAATTAAACTTATACAAACATTTTAAATCTGGAACAGATATTGAAGATCGTTTAAGATAGAGTTTGTCAGCTTTAGCATTGTTAACATTAGGGCCAGATACCTGCTTGTTGTGGGGTGCTGTCCTGTGGGTTATAGAAACTTCAGCAGCATCCTTGGCCTAGATGACAAAAGCACTTTCCTCCCCTCCTCCAGACATTGCCAAATGTCCCCAGGGGAAAGAAATCACCCTCAATTTGGAAACAATCATCTAAGGCAACTTTCCTTATTTCATAGGTGAAGAAATTGAGGCCCAGGAAGTTCAAGTAACATGCCCAAGGTCACTCAGCCTATTAAGATCAGACCAAGACATGGATTCCAGGCTGCTGAGTGGATACACAGGGTACTTTCTGTTACACTAGGCTTGAAACAAAAGATCTGTGGGCATAAGCACATGGGAGCATCCCTGATATGTGAGCGATGATGATCTCTTTACTGGCCGTTGTGTTACTCAAATTGTACCTTTCCATAAGCTGCTTGATATTCCTTCACAATCAGCTGCCTCTGTGCGTTCGACCTCTCCGTCAGAATGCTGATGAGTGCTTTCTCATCGGTTCCTAAATGAAACAAAAATAATTTTAATCTCAACCTGGAAATGCTCAATAACTGCCTTAAACAAAAGAAAAGTGATAAATTGGCTGAAATAAATGCAGAGAGTAAGGCATTTTAATTTAAATTTCCAGGTTCTTACCATGTTGGACTCCTTATTTCTTTGAGATTATTTTTATTTTATTTTTTGCTTGCATCTTGAAAAGGAAAATTAACTTTATTTGGATAGTTTTGGTAGAAGAAAACAATCATAACAGTCCTATCTGTAGATCAAATAGAAAGTATAGCATAAAGAATTTATTGCTTTTTCACCCTAATGAGGCTGTTACTATTTTATCACCTTTTCTCTTAGTCCCATCCTTGATATCAAAATATATTTTTTTTCTCTAGAGAAAAGAAAGACATTTATTGAGAACCTATAAAGTACCAACTCAAAAGCAAATTCACTGCCATCAAATAGATTCCAACTCATAGTGACCCCACTGGGTTTCCAAGGTAGTAAATCTTTATGGAAGTAGATCGTCCCATCTTCCTTCTGTGGAACAGCTTGTGGGTTTGAGTCACAAGCTCAAACCTTCTGGTTAGCAGTCAAATGTCCTAGGCACCGCGTCACCAAAGCCCCTTTACCATACCATGTACCAGCCAGCTTTTTATTCACTGTCAAGTTAACATTCATAGAAGCATTGTGCAAAATGACTAAGTTATCCTAAAGATGAAGACATTAATACTTAGGGAACTTATCTGATTTCTCAAAGTCACACAGTTTTTAAGTGCAACAGCAAGACTTTCAATTCTAATTGCTTTGATACCAAAACATAGATTTCTATCTCTGGTGCATACCTCTCATGCATTCCAGACCCATATACTTACCTAGCTATTCATACGTAAAGGCTAACGTCAGGCCAAGACTGATGCTGGCCTGCCTGAGAATGACCTCAAGGTCATTGTTCTTTTGGTAATTACAGTGTTCAGATAAATGTGGAAAACTGTGTTCACCTCCTTTGTTGGAGACGACTAGCCCTGAGTTGGGGAGCTGTGAGTTGTCTTGCCTTGGTTCTACATGACTGGAACAGCATAAAAGATAAACAAGTCTGTCACTTCTCTGTGAACCATATACATATTGGCTACACAAGTCACATCAGTGATGGGAATAAAGAAGCTGCATATTTGGGTTGCTGCTGGTCTCCCAGTGAAATATGCTTGCCCTCTGTATGCCCTGTCTTGTAACCTTCTATAAAGCTAAGTAAACATAGGATTAGATTAAAGCCCATATGTGCTTTATGAGTCTAATTGCCCATGTGGACCTGAAATAATTTGTGTTGCTGCTACCAAACCAACCAAACCCAACCCATTGCCACTGAGTTGATTCTGACTCATACATAGCAACCATATAGGACAGAGTAGAACTGTCCCACAGTTCCAAGCCTGTAATCTTTATGGAAGTAGACTGTCACATTTTTATCCTGCAGAGCATCTGGTAGGTTTGAACAGCTGACCTTTTGGTTAGCAGCCGAATGTTTTAACCAATGTACCACTAGGTGGGTTTGAACAGCTGACCTTTTCGTTAGCAGCTGAGTGCTTTAACCAATGTACCATTAGGATTTCTTAATGTACTTATAGACATCTTCAGGTGCATAACTATCTCAAAGTAGGGAAGTTTAAAGTTGAATTGATTGTGTTTCCTCTCAGAACTTGTCCTTGATTGTATCCTCATCATGACATCATTAGTCATCGTAGCAAAAATCCTGGGACCCAACTTTTACTCCTTTCTCTTACTTATTTCTTACACCCTAGTCATCACAGGCATCTCTTGAATTTATCCCCTCTGCATGCTCTCAGAAGAGCATAAGGAATGAGGGATATTATTGCTGATGTCAGATGGATTTTGGCTGAAAGCAAAGAATAGCAGATTGATGTTTACCTATGTCTTACTAACTATACAAAGGCATTCAATTGTGTGGATCATAAATTATGGATAATATTGCAAGGAATAGGAGTTTCACACTTAATTATGCTCATGGGGAATCTGTACATAGACCAAAAGGCTATAGTTTAAACAGAACAAGAAAATACTGTGTGGTTTAAAATCAGGAACAGTGTACATCAGGGTTGTATCCTTTCACTATGCTTATTCAATTTGTATGCTAAGCAAATA
Source organism: Orycteropus afer afer (assembly GCF_000298275.1). Taxonomy (NCBI): domain Eukaryota; kingdom Metazoa; phylum Chordata; class Mammalia; order Tubulidentata; family Orycteropodidae; genus Orycteropus; species Orycteropus afer. The sequence continues at coordinate 1,428,698 of NW_006921857.1, read as the reverse complement.
ATCTGAGAAGCTGGACTATGTGAAGAAGAACGTGGCATCAGGATTGGAGGAAGAGTCATTAACAATCTGCAATATGCAGATGACATAATCTTACTTGCTAAAAGTGAAGATGACTTGAAGCACTTACTGAAGATCAAAGACTACAACCTTTAATACGAGTTGCACCTCAACATAAAGAACACGAAAATCTCCACAATTGGACCAATAAGCAATGTAATGATAAATGGAGAAAAGACTGAAGTTGTTAAGGATTTCATTTCACTTGCATCCATAATCAACACTCATGGAAGCAGTAGTCAAGAAATCAGAGCTCGTACTACACTGGGCAAATGTACTGTGAGAGCCCTCTTTAAAGTGTTAAAGAGCAAAGATGACAATTTGAAGACTAAGGTGTACCTAACCCAAGCCAGGGTATTTTCAGTAGCCTCATATGCATGTGAAAGCTGGACAATGTATAAGGAAGACGGAAGAAAAGTCAATGCCTTTGAATTGTGATGCTGGCAAAGAATATCGAAAATACTGTAGTAGGACAGAAGGATGAACAAATCTGTCCTGGAAGAAGTGCAGCTGGAAGCAAGTACATTCTTGGAAGCAAGAATTACCAGACTTTGTCTCACATACTTTTGTCAGAAGGGACCATTTCCTGGAGAAGGATGACATGCTAGGTAAAGCAGAGGGTCCGTGAAAAAGGGGAAGATTCTCAATGAGATGGATTGACACAGTGGCTGCAATGATGGGCTCAAGCATAGCAAGGATTGTGAGGATGGTGCACGACTGGGCAGTGTTTCCTTCTGTTGTACCTAGGGTCCCTGTGAGTTGGAGCAGACTTGATAGAACCCTAACAAAAAATATACCCTCTGTGCTGTGGTTGGGTGTAGCCTTCATCACATTTTCCCTAGATAACCTAAATAGTCTCCTAACTTACTACACCTTATAGTTTATCCTACATACTACTTCCTAAGAATAATTTTTTAAAAATGCAAATTTGATCATGCCACTCTGCTGGTTAAAACCCTTAACGGTTCTTTGTAACCTTCAGGAAGATAATGATAACCCTTAGCTCATAGACCAACCTGCTATGCTCTATTCTTGCTTTATGTCTCTGTTCTCACTTTCCACCACTTCTCTGCAGTTCTATACTTTATAAATCTACATTCAAGATATGCCTAACTACTTGTAGTTGTGTATATTTTTTATGTCTGGTAGTTTCTCACCTGTTATTTTTGAACATGTTCAAACCAGTAACTAAACTAATCTGCCTGATGGTTCAGAGACTGGATCTAGAACACATGCTCTTATAAAAGCTGGTTCTGGACAGAGAAAGAGAGGGAGAGAGAGAGTGTGTGTGTGTGTATAGGAGGGGTGCTCACAAATTTTAAAAAATGTCTTCTCAAAGTGGGCTTGCAAGGCAAAATGAAAAATTTGTGAAGAAATATTATGTTAAGACAAGCAAAAATATGTAAAGACCATTAATGTATCCCATTTGGCATTAACCTCATGAAATAATCTGAAAAAGACTATACAACATTAGGTATAAATAGGACAATCAAAGAGATAAATGAAACTTTCATTTTAAAGCAGGAAATAAAAACCACAAAAACAGGTAGAAATAAGATAGTATTACACTGGTATAAAATAATAATAATGTATTTATTGCATTTGATAATTTGATTCTAAAATTCACATGAGAAGGCAAAGAGCCAAGAAAAGTCCTTACTCTACTAGATATTGTCACTATACAATTATAATAAGTATTATAATAATTATTAATGTGATGTTGACATGTTGATGTTGTTGGGTGCCATGGAGTCAATTCTGATTCACAGTGATCATATATGAGAGAATAGAACTGCCCACCTAAGGCATATGATTGCTAACCAGAAGGCTGGCGGTTCAAACCCACCAGCCACTCCTTGGAAGGAAGGTTGGGCAATCTATCTCTGTAGTGATACTGCCTTGGAAACCCAAGGAAGGGTTGCTATGAGTTGGAAACAACTAGATGGCAGTTAGTTTGTTTGTTTTTTTAATAGGGTTCTCTTGGCTATAATCTTTATGGACATGGATCACCAAGTTTTTCTCTCATGGAGTTCCTGGGTGGGTTCAAACCACCAACATTTCCATTAGCAGCTGAGTGCTTAACCACTGTGTCACCAGGGCTCCTTGGTATATCAGCATAGGAAGAAGCAAATACACCAATGGAACATAACAGACAGCAACTAAATAAAGGAACTTGACATAAAACAAAGTGTGACATTAAAAATCAGTATTGACCAAGCAGACATCTAAGATGCAACAATTGGTCTCTCCTCACCTGGAAAGAAGAAGAAAGAAGAAAATCAAAGACACTTGGAAACAATTAGTCCAAGGGACTAGTAGACCATGTGAACCTCAGCCTACATGACCATGAGATCAAAAGAACTAGATGGTACCTGGCTACTACTGTCAACCACTCAGAAAGGGATCAGGGTAGGAGTTCCTGGTTAGAGTGGGAGAAAAATGTGGAACAAAACTCAAAATGATAAAAAAGATTAGGATTAATAGTCTACTAGAGGCTAGTGGAACCTCCAAGATTATGGCCCCTAGTCACCCTTCCAGCCTGGAATTGAACTCATTCCCATGGCATCCAGCCAAACAATGGACAGGCATATAATGTGAACATTTACACCAGGTAGGTACACTCCCTAGAACAATCAACCATGGGAGGTCAGAAGGGCAGTGTTTACACAGGGAGATAGTTCACAGGGCAAGAATGTATAGGAAAGAAGGACAGAGGGAAAAGGTCACCACAAGGAAGTGGGAAGAAAGTTGTTACATGATGGGGACTGCAATCAATGTTATGAAATGAAATGTATATGAACTATTGTATGGAAAATGAATTTGCTCTGCAAATTCTCATCCAAATCACAATTTAAAAAAAAAATCAGTATTGAAGGAATGAACTTCTTTCATAAACAGTGCTGGGACAATTAACTATCTATATATTAGATAAAATAAAACTAGCTGTTTAGGAGGTTCCAGCAAGATGGCGGACTAGGCAGAAAGACTGCACAGACCCTCTGCAACAAAGAAAAGGGAAACCAATTAACACAGACACAGAAGATAATATTGGACCTCTGAGTCTTGAAGGGAAGGATATAGAAGTGGACTAAACCCCAACTAGCAGAAGAATTTGTGTGAAAATACCAAAAAAGGAGATAGACAGAGCTGAGGTCTGGCAGGGATCCTGAGTGATCCTGATGGCACAGACAGCTTGGAGATTCCCAAGTGGTGGTAGGACCTAAGAATTAACCTACAAATCACCCTGCTAGCCAGGGACTGCACGGACGACTGTGCACGGTGGCTAGGGAACAAACAGAGAAGGTGAAGAGAAAGGTGGGCTAAACTGTGGACTTTTGCCAGTCCGAAAGGCGCCGCCATTTTGAAGGTTTGAAAGGTGGGTTGACTATTTTGGATATTTAAAGAGACAGCACTCTCGCAGATTTCTGGGGCTTAAGAACACGTTCTGCTTTCCAGCAATCCCAAGGACATTCTGGGCCTGCAAGACTGAAAAGGTACGACATTCTTGTTACTACAACCTACACACACTTGGTGAATGGAGGTGTGGCCATCGCCCACTCCCACCTACCTTCTGGGCCCACAGGAACTCCATCACAGTCTATGTGCTCAGACGGAGCCTGGGTGTTCTGCCCTGTCCTCCACCGATTTTTTTTTCTCTTTTTTTATTTTTACTTTTTTCTTTTTCGCTTTCTTTTTTCTGGTGATTAGTTTGCTTGTATTTGTCTGTTTTAAAACAACTAATATTATTAATACTTTTGTCCTTTTTATTATTATTCTTAATCTT
>NW_006921857.1:1417521-1420457 GCF_000298275.1 Orycteropus afer afer | reverse complement strand
CTAGCTGTTTAAAAAACCATAAACAAATATCAATTCCAATTAAAGATCTCAATGTGAAAAATAAAATTTTATAACTTTGAGAAAAAATAGAGGACAATGTATCAGTGGCCTCATTATGGAAAAGAATTTCTAAAACAAGACAAAACGAGCATAAATCATACAGAAAAATACTGGTAAACTTGACTTCACTAAAATTTAAAACTTCTATGTGATGAAAGATGCTATAACCAATGTCAGAAGAAATCTGCAGAATGAGAGAAGATATTTTCATGCTTTTTTTTGTAAAAAAGATCTATATCAAGAATCTATTTTTTTAAAATCACAAGAATAATGAAGAAAAAGGAAACTCAACTGAAAAATGGGTATGAAGAAGTAATACATGAAAAAGGAAGCAAGCAAAAAAAAAAATAGATGCTTACCCTTATTAGTAATGGGTAGTGGTGGGAAGAAGAGAGAAAGTAGGAAACTAACAAACATATAAGCTGCAATGCAATTTTAGACTTACTAAGTTGGGGAGCTCTGGTGCTGTAGTGCCTAAGGCATTTGACTGCTAACCAGAAGGCTGGTAGTTCAAACCCACCAGCCACTCCTCAGAAGGAAAACTGGGCAATTTACTTCCGTACTGATACCACCTTGAAAACCCAAGGAGGGGTTGTTATGAGTCGGAGACCACTTGATGGCACATAACAACAACAGCAAGCTGGGAAAACTGAATAGTATTGATCAAAGCAAGTATTGGTGAAAATATAGAGAAAGAGGAAATCTCAAACACTGTTGACAGGAATGTTAATTTATATATTTATTTTACAAAGCAGTTTGGCAAAATTCTAGTTAATTGGAAAATAAGCATTCTCTTCAGTCTGAAAAATTCCAATTCTTCTTATATTCTAGAGAAATGCTAGCAAATGTATACAAGGAGACATAAGCAAGAATATTCATTGCAGTATTTTTATGTTGTACTAGAAAACAATTGCAAGCAATTTAAATTTCCCATCAATATTCCCACTTTATGATAAAGTGATGCAACAGACTACTATGCAGTCAAAATTAATGAATTGGAGCCAAACATGTAAACATGGATAAATCTCAAAACATAATGTTAACATTTAAAAAAGCCAGTTGCAAGAGAATGTATATAGGATGGTTCCATTTTACACTGAAAACATGCAAACCAATATGTACATAATGTGGCTGTGGTATAAAATATTTTATGAGAATAATAAACCAATTTAAGATTGTGTTAGGAGCTCTGGTGGCATGGTGCCTAAGGCATTTGGCTGCTAACCAGAAGACTAGTGGTTTAAACCACTCTTTGGAAGGAAGACTGGGCAATCTACTTCTATAGTGATACTGCCTTGGAAACCCAAGAAGGGGTCACTATGAGTCAGATCTGACTCAATGGCAATGAGGTTTTTTTTTTTTTTCTTTCTAGTGAATGGGGTGGAGATAGAATCCAGGAGGAAAAGACAGGGACTTTCAACTCTATCTGCAATGACTTTATTATTATTATTACCATTGGTAGTAGCAGTGGTATAAATATGGCAAATGTTAAGATTTAATAAAATTGGGCTCTCTATACTTTTCCTTATTATTTCCTAATTTTTAAAGAATCTGACAATCCTTCTAATTGAGTAAGCCAACTTGGACAAATTGAATCTAAGCAAATTTGGGCTGCACCTTCCCGGACTTGCTTCAACATTAAGAAAGGAGTTGTAAAATTGTTGTTAGTTGATGCCAAATTGATTCTGACAATCCCATGCATGAAGAATAGAACTGCTCCAAAGGATTTTCAAGACTGACATTTCAGAAGCAGATCACCAGGCCTGTTTTTCTGAGTCACCTCTAGGCAGATTCAAACCATAAACTTTTTGGCTAGTGGGCAAGTACTTGACCATTTGCACCATCCAGATGGCTGAACTATAAAATAGTACTCACCAATTCCTCTGATTGCCTTGTGAATAATTTCAGCATCAACTGATGGGCTAATGCCTGGATAATCTCTAATAGTTCCTCGATGTCCAACCTAGAAGAAAATATTTAAAAATTGTTTATATTGCATATACATAGTCAGTATATGAAAAACCTGTACAGTTTTGTACCCTTTTGTACATACAGTACTGCATTGTCAGTTAGACCAAAGTCACAGGGGACATCAAGATCAATTGGCAAATATGAGTATACAGGTAGACAGATGGGTGGACAGGCTGAACTATTAGGTATGTCTATGAAGGGAGGAGTGTACCCAAGACTGTGTATAGGGTTGACAGACAATGTTTCTCAATGTTTCTGTAAGAGTATTTGTAAATTCTGTAAGAATTACCAGGTGTAAAGTAGAGCTGACAAGGGACAAGGTTGTAGTCTTCTTGGGCACAGCCAGCTACCCAGAGGGAGCAAGTAATTGGACCTGTGGGCTCGGGACCATAGTCACACGGGACATCAAGCTCAGTTGGTATAACATACTACACAAAACATTGTTCTACTTCCTACTTTGGTGAGTAGTGACTAGGATCTTAAAAGCTTGCAAGCAGCCATCTAGATGCAATGATGGGTTTCTCCTCGTCCAGAGCAAAGAAGAATGAAGAAAACCAAAGATTCATGGAAACCATTAGTCCAAGTGACTGGTATACCATGTGATCCTCAGGCTATATAAGTATGAGACTGGAAGAACTAGATGGTGCCCAGCTACTGCTGTCAACTTCTCAAAGGGGAATCTACGCAGGAGATCCTGGATAGAGAGGGAGAACAATGTGGAACAAAACTCAAAATCATTTGGGGAAATAAAAAAGGGGGGACCAGGTTTGCTGGTCTGATAGAGCCTGATGGAACCACTGAGATCATGGCCCCTAGCTGCCCTTCAGGTCTGGAATTGAACCCACACCTGTGGCTTTCAGCCAAACAAAAAACAGGCATATGAGGTGAACATTTACACTAAGTCG
>NW_006921857.1:1410862-1417421 GCF_000298275.1 Orycteropus afer afer | reverse complement strand
GTTGCATTGTGGTAAATTGTAGTCAGTGTCATGAGATAAAGTGTATGTGAACTGCTGTATGGAAAGTGAATTTGCTCTGTAAACTTTCACTCAAATCACACACACACACACACACACACACACACCAAGAGTCTCCTCTCCTAGATGTGCTAGCAATATAACATCCTTTTGTTGTTAGCTACCATCAAGTCAGCTCCTAATTCATGATGACCTTGAGCATGGAACAAGATGCTGCCAAGTACTGCACCATCAGTACTGTGCCATCCCCAAGATCAGCTGTGGATCAAATCATTGTGATTCATAGGATTTTCACTGATTAATTTTCAGAAGTAGATCGCCAGGCCTTTCTTTAGAGTCCATCTTAGTCTGGAAGTTCTCCTGAAACATGTTCAGCATCACAGGAACATGCAAGCCTCCACTGACAGATGGGCTGTGGCTGCACTTGAGGTGCATCAGCCAAGAATTGAATCTGGGTCTCCTTCAAAGAAGGTGAGAATTCTACCACTGAACCACTAATGCCTCGTAACATGACATCTACCACATAAGGAATGAAGCCTCTCAATTTCTTTTCTCTTATGTAACAAATGGCAAATACAAAACACTGGTTCTCTAAATTGTGTTAATCCTGGTAAGTCTGAAGAATATCTGCTTTAAAGTGACATCTACATGAAAGCAGCAGAGAGCTAGAATTTTCCATATCCTTTTTGTGTTCATTCAATACTTTAAAGCTCTTCACAGCATCTCACATTAAAGTACTTGTGGTTGATACACTCCAGGATGTTTTAATTAATACTGACCATTGTCCTTGGGGAACGCTACACTAAAGAAGTCATAAATGAAAATCATATTAGGAGTATCTGTTCTTAAGCTTTGTTTAATGCATGTGCAATTGTGGCTGATAAATTCCCTTCTGAAGCTTCACTGACAACATAAATCTCAGTAGTAGCATGGGAATGAAAAATGCTACACTGCTAATAGTAAGCACATAAATTAGAAAGATGTCAGTAAGCTGGGAAAGACCATCCTTCAGAAAGAATAAAAGATTTAAAACTGCTTGAGAGAGTATAGAATGAGTGCCACACAAACTTTGAGAAAAATCAAAGCAAACATGGAAAAAAAACTGAGAGCCTTCCCCTTGAGACAAGGATGCCCATTATTGCCACTCTTACCTAACTTTGTACTGGAAATCACAGCAGAACAATAAGGAAATGAGGCAAGAAAGGGAAATGCAGACTATCTAAATTATAAAGAAAAATGTAAAATTCTCTCTACTTGGAAATTACATGATCATATATATAGAAAATCCTAGATATTCCTCAAGAAAGCTACTGAGTCTAATAGGAAAATTCCCCAAAGTGGCAGGGGACGATCAATGCACAAAAATCAGTTGGGTTCCTTCAGACTAAGAAGGAGAAACCTGAAAAGGGAATCCAGAAAACAATACCATTACAATAGCCCCCAAATGATAAAATACCTAAGAATAAACCTAACCAGGAATTTAAAGCCTGTATAACAAAAAATTTAAAACCCTATTGAAAGAATTCACATTGTAAAAGTATCAGTACTTCCCAAAGCAATCAATAGATATAATGCAGTCTTGATCCAAATTACAGCTTTCTTTATGGAAATGGAAAAATTATTCACCAGCTTTATATGGAAAGGAAAGAGTCCTCAGAAAAGCAAAGCAGTATCAAAGAACAAAGTAGGAGGTAGGAAGCCTCATATTTCCCCATTTGAAAACATACTATACATCTTGTTCTTGTTGTTAGGTGTCGTTGAGTTGATTCCAACTCATAGCAACTCTGTGTACAACAGAATGAAACACTGCCTGGTCCTGTGCCATCCTCACAATACTTGTTATGCTTGAGCACATCACTGCAGCTACTGTGTCAATCCATCTCTTTGAGCGTCTTCCCCTTTTTCTCTGACACTCCGCTTTACCAAGCACTCTCCAGAGAATGGTTCCTTCTGACAACATGACCAAAGTAGGTGAGACAAAGTCTGGCCATTCTCACTTCTAAGAAGAATTCTGGCTGCACTTCTTCTGGGACAGATTTGTGAGTTCTTCTGGCAGTCTATGGTATTTTCAGTATTCTTCAGCAAGACCACAATTCAAAGGTATTAACTCTTCTTCAGTCTTCTTATTCATTATCCAGCTTTCACATGCACATGAAGTGATTAAAAATACCACAGCTCAGTTAGGTGCACTTTAGTCTTCAAAGTGACATCTTTGCTCTTATAGCAACAATAATCAAAATGGCCTGATACTGGTTCAATAACAGACACATAGACCAAAGGAATAGAATTGAGAACCTGGAAATAAATCTAACCATCTACATGCATCTATGGATCATAACAAATTATGGATAACATTGCAAAGAATGGGAATTCCAGAACATTTAATTGTGCTCATAGGGAACCTACCTGTACATAGACAAAGAGGCAGTCACTCAAACAGAACAAGAGGAAAAATGAACAGTTTAAAATCAAGAAAGATATGTATCAGGGTTGTATCCTTTTACCATACTTATTCAATCTGTAAGCTGAGCAAATAATCAGAGAAGATGGACTATATGAAGAAAAACACAGCAACAGGATAGGAGTTTCATTTTGATATTTCCTGCATCGTTCAGCATTTTCCCCATAAACAAAACTAGACACACTGCCATCGAGTCAGATCTGACTCATAGTGACCCCTTCTTGGGTTTCCGAGGTGGTATCACTATGTAAGTAGGTTGCCCAACCTTCCTTCTGAGGAGTGGCTGGTGGGTTTGAACCACCAGCCTTCTGATTAGCAGTCTAATGCCTTAGGCACTATGCCACCAAAGAATCCTTCAATATTGAAACTTGAGCCTTGAATTTTTCTTTAGTTCTTTTAGTTTGAGCAATGCTGATCTTGCTCTTCCCTTTCGATTTTCTAACTCCAGGTCTTTGCACATTTCATTATAATACTTTACTTTGTCTTTTCAAGCCACCTTTTAAAATCTTCTGTTCTGCTCTTTTATCTTATCATTTATTTCATTCACTTTGTCTACTCTCCATTCAAGAGAAAGTTTCAGAGTCACTTCTGACAACCATTTGGGTCTTTTCTTCCTCTCTGGTCTTTTTAATGACTATTTGCTTTCTACATATATGAAGTCCTTGATGTCATCCACAGCTTATCTGCTCTTGAGTAACTGGTGTTCCATGTGTCAAATCTGTTCTTCAGATGGTCTCTAAACTCAGGTGTGAAATACTAAAGGTCATGTTTTGGCTCTCATGAACTTGTTTAAATTTTCTTCAGCTTCCATTAAACTTCCATATGAGCAATTGATAGTCTCTTCCACAGCTGGTCCCTAGCCTTGTTCTGATTGATGATATTGAGTTTCTGCTTCATCTCTTCCCACAGATGTATTCAATTTGATCCCTGTGTATTCCATCTGGTAAAGTCTATGTGCAATTGCTGTTAATGTTGTTGAAAGAAGGCATTTCCAATGAATAAATCATTCATCCTGCCAAAGTCTATCCTGCAATCTTTGTCATCATTTCTATCACTAAGAGCACATTTTCCAACTACTCATGCTTCTTGTTTCCAAACTTTTGCATTGCAATTACCAGTAACTATCAATGTACCTTGACTGTATGTTTGATCAATTTCAGACTGCATAAGCTGGTAAAACTTTTTAATTCCTTCATCTTTGGCACTAGTATTGTGTAAATTTGAATAATAGTTGCATGCACTGTTCTTTCCTGTAGGCATATGGATGTTATCTTATCACTGATAGCATTGTACTTCAAGACAGATTTTTTTTTTGAGGATAAATGTTACATTCTCTCTCTTCAATTTGCCATTACCAGAAGAGTAGACCATATGATTATCTGATTCAAAATGGCCAATACCAGTCCATTTCTGCTCAGTTGTTGTCACGTGCCATCGAGTCGGACCCAATTCATAGCGACGCCTCCTTAGGTTTCCGAGGTGGTACCACTACAGAAGTAGATTGCCCAACTTCTGCTCAGTAATTCCTATGATACTGATCTTTATGTGTTCCATTTCATTTCTTATGACTTACAATTCTCCTCGATTCATACTTTGTACATTCCATGTTCCAGTTATTAATAGATGTTTGCAGCTCTTTCTTCCCATTTTGAGTAGTGACACATCACCAAATGAAGATCCTGAAGGCTTTACATCATCTGTGTCATTAAGGTCTACTCTCCTTTGAGGAGGCAGATTTTCCCAGTCATATTTTGAGTGCTTTCCAACCTAAGGGGCTTATCTTCTGGCACTATATCAGACAATGTCTCACTGCTATTGATAAGGTTTTTAGTGGTCATTTTTTTTTTTTCAGAAGTAGACTGCCACTTCCTTCTTCCGAGTCTGTCTTTATCTAGAAGCTTCACTGACACTTGTCTACCATGGATGACCCCTCTGGCATTTGAAATACCAGTGGCATAGCTTCCAGCATCACAGCAATAAGCAAGCCACAACAGCATGACAAAGTAGAGTACTGGAAATGGTACTAGAAAGGAATGAATGAGAATGACACATAGTAAAAAATGTCAACAATATTACTGAATAATTTGAGTTGAAATTGTCAAATAAGAACCTAATTTGCTGTGTAAACTTTCACCTTAACCACAATAAAATATTAATTTTTCAAAAAGATTATTTCATAACTTCTTGAATAAAAATGTCTTTACAATGTTTTCTTTCTAAACTGACTTTTCTGCCCTGTTCCTTGATAACACTGGTTTTGTCATCTCATATTAGCATAATTTCATTTAGGCTCCCCTGAAGAGTTTATTTCCATGAAATGATATTATCTTGTCATGTCAAAGTAAATGGAAAATTAATGCTCCAGCACAGTCAATGATAGTCAATAGAAGATTCAATAGATCAGACAGAACAATTTGTTTCAGTATACTCAATTAGAATGTTTAATCTTAAAGCACCCAAAATAAAAAACTCTGATTCTTAAAAATTAATTTTAACATGTCAGAAACTAGTTATGAATGTGCCTGTTCTAAAGGCATTTTTTTATTGAATCAATCACTTCAATATAATCTTGTGGAGAATTTTCTTTCCCTAAAGCTTAAGCAGGGAGCTCTGGTGGTGTAGTACCTAGGGCACTTGATTGCTAACCAGAAGGTTGCCAGTTCAAACCAACCAGCTGCTCCTTGAAGGAAGATTGGGCAATCTACTTCTGTAGTGATACTGCCTTGGAAACCCAAGGAGGGGTCGCTATGAGTCAGAGATGACTCAACCGCACATAACAACAACAACAAAGCTTAAGCAAGGAGCCATGATGACACAATACTTAAGCACTTGACTACTAACTGAAAGGTTGGCAGTACAAATTCAACAGCCACTCTGTGGGAGAAAAGATCTGGCAATTTTCTCCCATAAAGATTAAAAAAACCAAAAACCAAACGCAATGCCATTGAGTTGATTCTGACTCATAGTGACCCCCAATGGGTTTCCAAGGCTGTAAATCTTTATAGAAGTAGATTGCCTCATTTTCCTCCCATGGAGCAGCTGGTGGGTTTGAACCACTGACCTTCTGGTTGGCAGCCAAATGTCTCACCCACTATACCACCAGAGAGCCTTACCATAAAGATTATAGCTTAGGAAACCCTACAGGGCAGTTCTGTTCAGTCCTATAGGTTCAGTATGACTCAAAATTGACTCAGTGGCATATAGCAACAACAACAAAGGCTTAATCAGGGTTGTGTGGATTCATAGAGCCAACTGGTGGTATTTGAGTTCAATCCACCTATGAACTTTGTGTTTATTTGATCTGTCCACCTTCCCTGTCTGGCATTTTAGAAGAACCATCACAATATTAGATAATCTGAGTGCCTGCTTCACATGAGCCACTATGCTTGGCATTTTGCATATCTCAAATAATATGCTTAACAGTCCTGATGGTGGGTGAGAGTGATCTGTTTCACATATAAGATTTAAGAAGATTGGAATATTAACATAGATAGCTAATCCAATCCAGTGTTCCTTAAAATGTGGTCTCTACATCACCTGGGATGGTTATTTAAACTGTGTTATCACCAGCCCCTATTACCCTCACACTGGACATACTGAATCAGCTTCTTTAGAACTAGGGTGCTAGACTCCACAGGCTCAAGAAGCTGCCCAGGTGATTCTATGACATGCAGATATTTACACACTTGTTTCTTAATTCATAAATACAAAAACGTAGTCAGATCCTAATTGTCCATGAATTATGAAAATCAGGAGTTCCAGTCTAGCTGTGACCATTTCACTGTGCTCTATTAGCTGTGCATCAAAGTATACTGTAACTCCAAAATGCAGAATCAGAGAAGGATGAAAGTCCCAAACTATTATGTGACTTGCTATCCAGTAAGAAACAAACAGGGAGGAACTACTTGTTTAATTAAGAGAAAAAAAAAAGAAAAAAAACTACACACATACTAGCTTGAAAAATGGCACAGGAATTCTGAAGTGACGCACTCCCCTCTTGATTTTAAACCATGTAGTGTCCCCTTGTTCTGTTCGAACGACAGCCTCCTGGTCAAGGTACAGATTCCTCATGAGTACAAT
>NW_006921857.1:1378794-1408582 GCF_000298275.1 Orycteropus afer afer | reverse complement strand
GGGTTTGAACCTCCAGCTTCCTGGTTAGCAGTCAAATGCCTTAGGCACTAGGCCACCAGAGCTCCTCCTAAATAAGGTAGACTTTATTATTTCCATTTTAAAATGGAAGAAACTGAATCTCTGAGAGATGATTTGTTTAGCATCACTGCCAAAAGGGTTGCACCAGAATTTGAACCCACTTCCTCTTGACTAAAAACCTTTATGCTATACACTGTACCACAGTGCTTCAGGAGACTCCATAGTAGTGGTTCTCCAAGAGTTGCTCCTGGATCAGCATCAGTATCTCCTGGGAACTTGTAAGTAATAACAATTCTTAGGCCCCGCCTCACATTTACTGAACAAGCAACTCAGGAGCTAGGAGCCCAAATCTGTGTCTTAACAGATTTAGCTCTCCAGGTGATTCTGATGCACAGTGACGTTTGAGAACCTCTATTTCATTTTCAGCTTCCCAGAAAATCAAAAAATGACCAACCATGATCTTTGACAAAGAACCAAAATCCATTAAATGGGGAAGAGATAGCCTCTTTAACAAAGGGTGCTAGCATACTTGGATATCCATCTGCAGAAAAATGAAACAAAATCCATATCTCACCCCATGCACAAAAACAAACTCAAGTTGGATCAAAGACTTAAATGTAAAACCGCAAACTATAAAGGTCATCAAAGATAAATTAGAGACAAATTTAGGGGCCCTAATTTATGGCATAAATAGACTATCAAGCATAACCCAGAATGCACAGGCAGTGGAAGTGAAGCTAGGTGACTGGGACCTTTTAAAATTAAATTATTATGCTCATCGAAAGACTTCTCCAAAAGGACAAAAAGAAAATCTACAGATTGGGAGAAGATATTTGCCTATGACATATCTGAAAAAAGATTTATCTCCAAATTTTATAGAAAACTTCAACACCTCAACACCAAAAAGACAAACAATCCAATTCAAAAATGAGCAAGGGACAAGAACAGACACTTCACTAAAGATGATATACTGGTGGCCAACAAACACATGAGGAATTGCTCATGATCATTAGCCACTAGAGAGATGCAAATCAAAACAACAATGAGATATCATCTCACCCCAGCAATAATAGCAAAGTTCAATAAGACTGAAAATAACAAATGCTAGCAAGGCTGCTGGTGGGACTGTAAAATGATACAACCATTGTGGAAAATGGTATGGCATTTCCTTAAAAAACTGAAAATAGAAATATCATTTGATCCAGCAATTCCATTACTAAGAACATACCCTAAAGAGGTCAGAGACAGGACATGAACAGACATATACACACCCATGTTCATCACAGCACAATTCACTATAGCAAAGAGATGGAAACAACTTAAATGCCCATCAACAGATGAATGGATAACAAAATTATGGTACATTCACACAATGGAATACTATATTACATTAAAGAACAATGAAGAATGCACAAATCATATCACAACGTGGATGAATCTGCAGGACATTATCCTGACTGAAATAAGTCAATTGCAGAAGGACAAACGTTGTATGAGCCTATTACTGTACAAAGTCAAGGAAAGGTTTGGTTAGGGAAGGGAACTCACTTTGTAGGGTACCAGTGTGAGTCTGAGAGCTCTAGTAGCCTCCAGGAAAATCTTTAACCAGAAACCTTTTAGTGTCAGCATTACTAACAGAACTTTTGGACTCTTTAGGGCCTTTATCTGCCCTCCAGTCTCAGCAGGTATCAAGGAACTTCCTCCGAACTCAGCACGCATCACAAAAGCCATCCGGATATTGGAGATTTGCTCAGCTCCTGAAAGTCTCCCACATACCTGAGCCTTGCATCCTCCCTAGATAATATTTTCCTAAGTGAACTTTGGAGCCGGGGGGTTTCTTTACGTTCCCCAACATCTTAGATCACTGCCCTAAATCCCTTAGCAACAACCAATCATCTGTACCCTCTTGCCCTGGTGCTGCCCCTCCCCATATTGTTCCATAAATTTGTAAGAATACCGGGGCACGGGGTCTTTTGCTTAAGCCACTGACCTGGTAAGGGCAAAGACCCTAACTTAAGTTAGCTAATAAACTTTCCTATTGCATTTGCATTGTCGTGTGTTGGCATATTCCTCTCCGAGCATCTCCTTCATAACCTGGGCACAACACCAGGAATGGAAGGGAAGGGGAGGGGGAAATTTTGGACTAGTTGGGGGCCACATGCTGAGTTGGGTAAGGGGAGGGACAGTATGAAAAGAGTCTGGACCAGCATGATAAGACTGATGAAAGGGAGGACACTGAATTGTGCACTTAAGATATAGACGACAGAGGCTAATACCAGTATATGTACAATACTGCATTACCACTAACACAAACACCAGGCTACAGATAAATACACAGACAACTGAGACCAGATGAGGGTCAATGAACAGGAATATATTCTAGACCAATGACAGATTCAGCTGAGGATAATCTTGCACAGATAATAGTGGTACAAAATAACCACAATCATTAAGAAGCAACAGAAGACAGACTCGGAGTAATCCCTCAGAGACAGCCAAACACCTTGGGAGAGAGAACCACCCGGTCTCCTGACTCAGGACCATAGCACTGGGGAACACCAGGCTCAACTGGCACAACATAATACATAAAAATCTTGTTCCACAACCTACTTTGGTGAGTAGCAACTGAGGTCTCAAAAGCTTCTGAGCAGCCATCTACGATGCAGCTAATGGTCTCTTACTGTCAGAAGCAAAGAAAAGTGAAGAAAACCAAAGAGATTTGGAAACAATCAGCCATAAAACATGATGGATTTTGAGACTAGACGAACTAGGTGGTGCCCGGCTACCAATGCCAACCACTCAGGAAGGGATCAAAACTGGAAATCCTGGATAGAGTGGGAGGAAGAACATGGAACAAAATCCAAAAACACAATAATGACCAGAATTACTAGTCAGAGTCGGGTGGGATCCCCAAGATTATAGCCTTGGAATATACTTTGGGCCTGGAATAAAACTCACTCCCAAGGACTGGCTCTCAGCCCAATAGTAGTAAAACTTACATGCAGAATGCCCAACCCAGAGCGATGCACCCACCTCTCTATGGAGGTACGCCTCTTGGAGCAATTGGCCAATGGGCACCAGAGGGGCAGCATTCACATAGAGGGTAAGCTGGACAGACAGGAGTGCAGAACTAAGAAGGGCACAGGGATGGGGGGGTCACAGGGAATGGAGAGGAAGAGAGTGAGTTAGGGTTGGGGATTAATCAGGGAGTGAAACCAAATGTACACGAACTGTTGAACATAAAACAAATTCTTTTCTGTGAATGTGCACCCAAAGGACAAAAAAAAAAAAAGGAGCAAACAATCCATGGATTTTTTTTATGGGTGTAGAAGAGGAGGGAAAATTTGATGATGAGGTCATAGTTTCAGGCATGTTGCCATTTTTACAGCCAAACAAAGCTGATTGTATTGCCTCATTTGCAAGCTTAATTCCTTAAAAATTTTATTACTAACTAATACTTGTCGGAGTTTATTTCTAGTAACCTTAGTGCCCTTTATATAGTGTCAGTGTTAATGTAAATGAATATTTGAATACAGCACATGAATGCTTGGCTAAGTCTTCTTCTTATTATTATTTTTCAATCATGCTTGGTTAGATTTCCATCTGCATCCCTTAAACAAACTGTGTTGCTTTCATTTTCTCAAACTTGACCTTCAGATGTCCAAAGAGGATGATGATTCTAAACAAGGAATATCAAAATAAAGGAAAAAAATAACTGGAGTTCTTTATGGCAATAATAATAATTGCTGCTAATTCTTATATGCCAAGTACTATGCCAAGCACATTTTAGACATTAGCTCATTCAAACCTCACAATAAACTTGTAAGGCAGATACAATGAATCTCATTTCACAAATAATAAAACTGAGGTTTAAGTAACTCGCCCCAAGTTCACACAGCCAATAAGTGGTCTGTCCTCTCAATCTTTGATCCAAATTACTAGGCTACACCACATCTCATTAGAACCATCATCTCTATGGCAATATAATATTCTGTGGTCTTCTAAAACTATCCTGTTTTCGTCAGGCATAAGTGTTGATACTGCAAAGCCATGAGTGTGGCTAGGATGCACCAGGGGAGCTCTCTGCTACTGACCCTGAGAGAGGCCAGTCTGTTCTTGACTCCATATCTATTTCTTCTTACAAAGTGAATTGGGTTAAATATTTATATTCATAAGAATGAATGAAAGAGAAAAACCTAAGGTGCCAAATATGTTGATATGCAACATATTTAAAGCCAAGTGTTCTGGAGCAAGAACAGCAGTGGCTGCAGCTGCATTTTGAAAGTTAGGTAGCACCAATTTACTCATCACTTCCAAACAGCACTGCAAAAGCCAGATCCAGAAATTAAGGTTTCACATCAAAGCCTCAGATAAACCTCTAGGACTCGGTAGCTCTTAGCGAGCCAGGAAGAAATGATCACTCTCTGCTAATGTTGAGGCACTCTCCCGGGTCATGAAAGTTTATGATATAAGGGAAAAAAACAGAGTTGACTATAAAAAAACAAAGCAATCAGAACTTGGAAAATGTAAGCTATATTGTTCAATTTTTCAAATAAATAAGAGGTTTTCAAAATAAAGAGTGTTTACTATAAATGGCCTTAAAATGAAAATATAGCAAAGTGAGGCAGGTAAGACAGTAACCACACAGTTTCTACAGGGTAAATGCTAGGGCCTTTCCTTTCCCACTGGCTGGCCATGATTACTGGACCAGTGGAATGTGATAGGCAATTAGAGGACTTTCTACCAGCTGCAGACGTGTTCTCCAGCCCAGAGGGCAGCAAAGAGAAGCAGATATAGTTTTTAGTTGCCATTGACTTGGCTCCAATTCAAAGTGACCCCATATATGACAGGATGAAATGTTGCACAATCCTGTGCCATTTTCATGATCATAGATATGCTCAAGCCCATTGCTGCAGTCACCATGTACTTTAAACACCTTCCAATCCAAGGGGCTCATCTTCTACACTATGTCGAACAATATTCTGTTGTGACCTGCAGTGTTTTCAATGGCTAATTTTTGGCATATATCACCAGGCCTTTCTTCCTGACCTTAGTCCATTGAAACTTGTCCACTATGGGTGACCTTGCTGGTATTTGAAATAATGGTAGCATAGCTTCCAGCATCATAGTAACATGCACTCCGCTGCACTATGAGAAACTGACAGGCGGTGGAAGAGAAGCAGGGGACTAGTGAAAACCCAACAACAGGGAGATATTGTCAGCTCCCAGGGATGCCTTATAGAAGCAAGGCTAATGTTACTACAGTCTTATTTGCAATGTGTCCAAGAGGTATGAAGGAAATGTTTGCATGTGTTCTTGTGCTCATTCAAATGAGAAAAATATCTGTATTTGTCAGCTTTTTTTATTTAAATACAGTGATTTCATCAGAATGTGGCAACAGAGGAGGTTGTGGGCTGGAGTTGAAAGATAAGTGGTTCAGAAATCAGGGGACAAAGAGCAATTTGTGCTGTTTTTCCATGAAACTGAGATTATAATAAAGAAAAGCTTCATGCCCTCAGAAGCATGTGTTACTGTAAACCTACACAGTCTCCTGCCTTCTTTTGGATCCTAAGCCACATCTCATGGGATTCTTCCTGCTACTCCACCTTGCATCTATTCTCCTTGGTCATGTCCTCCCCTTTGCCAGACCTCCACAGTAAGCCTATCCAAAATGAATGTCCACTTCTCTGTTCTCTTTCTCTCTGTCCTGCTCTGGGTTATTTTCTCCACTTCTCTCCTGTATGTTGACAACTCCCACATTTATATCTCTAGCCCAGATTTCTGTTTTGAGCACCAGTCTTGTACATTCCAAGACTCCCTGAGAGGCACATATGGTTAAGTGCTTGGCTACTAACTGAAAGTTTGGCTGTTCAAATCTGTCCAGAGGTAACTTGTGATCTACTCCTGAAACATTACAGCCATTGAAAACTCTATGGTGCTCTACTCTGAAATACATGGGATCATCATGAGTCAGAATCAACTTAATAGCAACTGGTTTGGTTTTTTTCCCTACATTCAATGTCTACATGATGTCTTTCCTTTGATATCTTACATATCAGCTTATGATTTCCTCTTAAGTGGATTTTTTTGTTATCCATATACAATTTACATAGTACATAATTGTTTAAAATACTCAACTGCTAACAGAAAGTTAAGTGGTCAGAACCCACTAGCCACTCCAAGGGAGAAAAGAGCTGGTAATATGCTCCTGTAAAGATTTCAGACTAGGAAATCTGCCGGGGATTTCCTAAAACCCTGTCTTATAGGGTTGCTATGAGTCTGAATAGATTCAACAGCACACAACAACAACAGTCATTTAATCACTAAAACTAATTTATGAGATAGGTATTTCCACCATTTTACAGAGGAGAAGACTAAGGTACACAAGAAACGTGCCCAAGGTCACATAGCCAGCTTGCAGAGCCAGGATTTGAATCCAGGCAATTTGGCTCCAGTTTTTGTGCTCTTCCCCAGTTTGCTGTTTTCTCAATCTGCCATACTTCTCTAAATGGCACCACCAGCTACCAGAAACCTGAGAGTTTCCTTTGAATCCTTTATTTCCTTTTCCCTCCCAATCCAATTAGTCAGCCAAACCTGTTGAGACTATCTCAAAAAATATAATCTCATGTCCACATCTTCTTTGCCACTGCTCCAGTCCAGGTCACCATCCTCTCTCTCCTGGGCATGTGCCATTATATCCCATCCTGCTTCTTCTACTGTCTAACTCCAACCCACTTTCCTGATAGCAACTGAATCACCTGTTAAAAACCTCAGTCAGGTCACATCACTTCCTACTTTACATCCTACTCTGAACTCCCACTGGAGTTGAATAAATGTCCAAACTCTTTACATTGGGACCATGGCCCTGCATGGTTTGGCCCAACCTCCCCTCCCCTTCATATGGAGCCACTCTGTTCTTTGACCACCACACTCCAAATGAAAAAAAAAAAAAATGCACTGCTGTCAAGTTGGATCCAACTCATAGCAACCCCTCCTTGAGTTTCTGAGGCAGTATCGCTAAGGAAGTAGATTGCCCAACCTTCCTTCTAAGGAGTGGCTGGAGGGTTTGAATCTCCATCTTCTGGTTAGCAGTCAAATGCCTTAGGCACTATGCCACCAGAGCTCCTTCAAACACTAGGCTATATGGGTGAATGCATAGACAGGTAAGAAGATCGGGTGTGGGTAGGTAAACAGGAATATGCCCGAATCCAAGGATAGATTTGGCTGAAGATAGTCTTACATATGTATTTTGCTACAAAAATATCCATACACTGTACAGACGTAACAGGGGACAAGGTTGGAGTAGCTTCTCAGAGACAACCAAACACCTTGAGGGAGAGAGTCACCAGGCCAGTGGGCTCAGAACCATGATCTCAGGGGACATCATGCTCAATTGACACAACATAGTACATAAAATCTTGTTCTATATCCTACTTTGGTGAGTAGCAACTGGGGTCTTAAAAGCTATCAAGTGGCTATCTAAATGCAACTATTGGTCTCCCCTCGTCTGGAGCAAAGAAGAATGAAGAAAATCAAAAATATATATCCTTGGAAACAATAAGCCCAAGGATATAATGGACCACAGGGACCTAAACCTTCAAGACCCTGAGATGTGAAGACGTAGATGGTGCCCAGCTACCAATGCCAACCACTCGGAATGGGACTATATCTTAGGCACTATGCCACAGGTAGGAGCTTAATAAATCACTGTAGAATGAGTGAATGAATAGTTTGCATGGAGTAGATGGAGGCAGGACAATTGCATCCCAAGGTGTGACATTTCTCCAAGGCCCACAGGAAACTATTGGTTGCCTGATAAAATTGCTTCCTTTGAGTATCGATGATCTGGGAAACACAGTGACCACTGTATCTGGGGAGATTTGGGAGATGTTAGAAATATTTCAGTGGTCATTTTTAGTGCCACAGGCTATTGCACAAGTTTCAAAGCTGGTTCTAGAAGCCAGGGTAAATGCCTGTGCACCAAAGAAGTGCAGTCTGCTGATGTTTCCAGAGATCTTATTTTATCTTCTTTCCTGTCTCCCCAAGCACCCAGGTTTTCTCTGAAAAGGTAGCAAACCCAACTATATGGATTAAGCCTGAAACATTGGGCCCCTAGAAAGAACTTACAACATAAACATCTTTCTCAAAACAAGCTTCATTTATTTGAAATAGATGATAAATAAATAATATTCATTTTCTTTTGAGTCTTCTAGCATGAGAAGTTGAGGATTATATATTCATCTCACATCAAAGTCAAGTGCTTAAATCTAGTGCCAATTTGCCCTTGCCATATAAAAGTTGAGAGTTCTTGGCCAAATTCTCCCCTTGTCCAAGGGTCACAGAGTTCAAGACCAATGGGAGCTGCTATTCTGGCCAAATCCTCAGCTCTGTACATATCTCACTTTAGCTTCTGGTGGACACATCTCAGTCTATGAGGAATCTGGCATCTCAATATTCTTAACTGGTTCCTTGGCTGGAGAAGAGTGGCTGACTTTGCAGGATTTGAGAACTACAGTGGCAACACCTACCTTCCTTCCCACCTCATTTCTATGGGGTTGGTAATTAACCACGAATGACTCACATCTGGGATGTCTACTGTTTATAACATTCTGAGAAGAATACCTCTTGCATCAATGCCCACATGGCACAGAAAAATGCATTATTTTATGGATTACATGTGAGTGTACTTGAGAAGCGACAGTCCTAACCAGTTGTGACATGTGATGGCTGTTGGGACTTATCTGTGGCTGTTGCAGGATCCTGGAGTAACATAAAAGATAACTGCAATACCTCCCCAAATCTCCTTCTAATCTTTTCCCCCTCCTATTACTTCATGGAGGAGCTCTGGTAGCATAGTGCCTAAGGCACTTGACTGCTAACCAGAAGGCTGGTGGTTCAAACCCACCAGCCACTCCTCAGACGGAAGATGGGGCAATCTACTTCCATAGTGATACTGCTTCGGAAACCCAAGGAGGGGTCACTATGAGTCGGCTCCGACTCGACGGTACATAAAAACAACACATTACTTCATGGGAATTTTCTTGTAACTCTTCAACTGCACTTAGCCCATTTTGCCTCAGAGCTTTCCAATTGCTGTTCCCTTCACCTTTATGCTCTTCTCCAGGAAATTTTCACAGCTCACTCTGCTTTTCAACAGAACATTTAAAACTGACATATGTATTTACTTGTTTGTTGCCTGTCTTCCTCAACATAATGTAAGCTCCAGGTTTTTTTTATTTTCCTTTCTGTGTTGAATCTCCAGAATATTAAATTGTGTATGGCACATAGATGTTGTGATAGTTGGAGCTGTGTGTCAACTTGTATGGATCACATCTGTGTGGTTTAAGCAGTTGTGATGTGAGTTATTCTCATGATGGGATTGGATGTATATGTTTTCAGCAGCCAATCCATTGAAAGGGAGTTTCCCTAGGGGTGTGGCCTGCTTCCAATATATTTATGGACATCCTGGGAAAAAAGACACTCTTCTGAGGATCAGGATCCTGTTGTGCTGCCTACAACTGTCCGTGAGCGAACAATCCACCATTCGGCCTGGAGATCTTGGATTCATCATTTATTGGAGTCAACAGCCAGTATACTTCCTGACAACCTTGAGCTCCTCAGCCCCTGCAGCTGCATGAGTCAGGAAAAGCCTCCACCTTGACATTTGAGCCAACAACTTGGAACTTGCCAGCTTCTATAACTGTGTGAGCCATTTTCCTAAGATAAATTTCTTTCTCTATATGCATATATTCCTTGGAAGGAAGGTTGGGCAATCCTACTTCCGTAGTGATACTGCCTCGGAAACCCAAGGAGGGGTCGCTATGAGTCAGGGCCGACTCGACGGCAAAACAACAACAAACAACAACATATGCATATATAAGCTTCACTGGTTTTATTTCTCTAGAGAAACCAGCCTAACACAGGTGTTTAGTAAATATTTGTTGAATGAATAAGTGAAAAAAAAAATGTCTCGTTCTGGGCCTCAGATAGTTCTCAAATGCCACTACCAGAATTTTCAAAGTTCCATATTAAATGTCAAATATCCTAAAAATGCATTCTTCACCTTTTCTAAACTCTGTTTGCATACGGCTGTCACCACTACTATTTAAACATACCTCCAGAAAGTAGGTGAGGTACTTGATCAAACACAAATAGTTGAAAATGAAAGAAGCAACGATGAGATAACGGAGGAATGAGCAGCTTTGACAATTTTCTGTCCTTCGACTTATCAGTTCTGTTTTAATTCATGCGAGATCTCTGTGTTAATCTTATTGTTCAGTACTCTAAAATATTTAATTTTTTTCTGTTTTACATCTAGCAAAAAAAAAAGGCTTTCAAAAAAGAATCAAATCAATGATCAACACGGTGGCATTGAAGAAGACGAAGACATGAAGAGGTATATGGGAGGTACAGACAACAAAGATGAACCATTTTGCACATTCAGTACTGCATTTTCAGTGAAGGCAAACATGGATGGATGGACAGGCTAAACTATTACGTAAGTCTATGCAGGGGGGAAAGTGTCCAAGACCATGTATAGGGTTGGCAGACAATGTTTCTACAAGTGTATTGGTATGTTCTGTAAGAATTCCCAGGTGTATAGTAGAGCTGACAAGGGACATGGTTGTAATCACTCCTTGGGCACAGCCATCTACCCAGAGGGAGCGAGTAGTTAGACCTGTGGACTTGGGACCATAGTCACAGGGGACATCAAACTCAATCGGCATAACACACTACACAAAAACATTGTTCTACCTCCTACTTTAGTGAGTAGGAACTGGGATCTTAAAAGCTTGCAAGGAGCCATCTAGGTGCAATGATGGGTCTCTCCTCATCCAGAGCAAAGAAGAATGAAGAAAACCAAAGATGCATGGAAACAATTAGTCCAAGCGACTGGTACACCATGTGATACTCAGCCTGTATGATTATGAGACCAGAAGAACTAGATGGTGCCCGGCTGCCACTGTCAACCACTCGGAGGGGGATCTATGTAGGAGATCTTGGATAAAGTGGGAGAACAATGTGGAACAAAACTCAAAATCATTTGGGAAAAAGAAAGGGTTGGGGGGGGGAGGACCAGGTTTGCTGATCTGATAGAGCCTGGTGGAACCACTGAGACTATGGCCCCTAGCTGCCCCTCAGGTCTGGAATTGAACCCACATCTGTGGCTTTCAGCCAAACAAAAGACAGGCATATGAGGCATTTCCATTAAGTAGCTACACTCCTTGGAGAGAACTATCATGGGAGATTAGAAAGGCTGTGTATGCATGGGGACATACCTCAGGGGGCAGAAGTGCATGGAAGGAAGACACAGGGAAGAGGTAACTATGGGGAGGAAATGGGAGGGGAGCTGTTTCATTGTGGTAAATTGTAGTCAATGTCATGAGATAAAGCTCATGACATATAAACATGGCAGATAAAGCTCAAAAGCACATGAACTGCTGTGTGGAAAGTGACTTTCCCCTGTAAACTTTCACCCAAATCAGAATATTAAAAAAAAAAAAAAAGAAGAATCAAATCATACCTTCTTCCCTTCATACTCCTTGCTTTATGAACTACAACTCTTTTCTTTCCTCTTAGCCCCTAATTTACCAGGTTTATTCAATAGCTACTTATTAGATGAGCAAATTCTAATTTTATCATGATTCAATATGAACATTGGATCCTCCCTCCTTTGGGTTAGGCTTGAGCCAGGGAGTGGCAAAGAACAGCTCTTTAACTGTCACTCCATTCATTCCCAGGAAGCCTCTCTTCTCACTCAGACTGCACAGTATTTCTTTCCAGGTTGTGTCCTGAAACAAAGCTTTGTTTTGATTTGAAATCCAGATCTAACCTGTTTTTCATGAACTTCCTGCAAAGGGCCATTTGTGTAACTGTCTGAGTGCCAATATTTACCTAGAGATGTTTCAGAGAACATAGCTTAAAACCCAAACTAAACAGGAAATTACAACTGTGCTAAAAGGTACCTAGCCAGGCAGAATGGCCATTCTGCTTGGAATGTGAAAAGTCCAAAAAAAACAGAAACCAAACTCACTGCGGTCAAGTGGGATCCGACTCATAGTGACCCCTCCTTGGGTTTCGGAGGCGGTATCACTACAGAAGTAGATTGCCCCATCTTCCTTCCGAGGAGTGGCTGGTGGGTTTGAACCACCAACCTTCTGGTTAGCAATCAAATGCCTTAGACACTACACCACCAGAGGTCATGTGAAAAGTCCATTTCAGTGAAAATAGTTACAAAGCCAGATCTTCCAGCCCTTAGATGTGGTAGATGGGAGGGAGACCAGAGGATGAGTTCAGCACATCCACTTGCATTTTCTCCCAATACATGTTTTAAATTTGCATGGTCCAGGTATGTAAGCATACCAGGAAAGAAAAGTCTAGTAGGATATCCCTACCAA
The DNA here is from genome assembly GCF_000298275.1 of Orycteropus afer afer. Taxonomy (NCBI): domain Eukaryota; kingdom Metazoa; phylum Chordata; class Mammalia; order Tubulidentata; family Orycteropodidae; genus Orycteropus; species Orycteropus afer. Next base: position 1,396,166 of record NW_006921857.1, on the reverse strand, counting down.
AGCAAAAGACACGAAACTGGATAGGACTCTCACAAACTCCTTATACTCAGGACCAACTGCAATCAAGTGCCTGGACTAGTGGCATCCTTGGGGTAGAATTTGAAAGGCAGCACTTTCCCAAATTTTCTTTCACATTAGCACATTGTACCATTCCCGCGAGTCCTACCACATGGATCATTCCTCTGGGTTTACACAGCAGAAATGAAAACATTTAGTCCTTGTTATGGATTTAATCATATTTTCCAAAAATATGTATTGAAATCCTAACCCCTATACTTGAGCTCTAGTGGCGTAGTGCCTAAGACATTTGACTGTTAACCAGAAGGCTGGTGGTTCAAACCCACCAGCCACTCCTCAGAAGGAAGACTGGGCAATCTACTTCCATAAAGATACCACCTTGTAAACCCAAGGAGGGGTCACTATGAGTCAGAATCGACTTAATGGCTGTGAGTTTGTTTTGTTTCTTTATACTTGTGGAAAGGAGCCCTGGTGGCACAACAGTTAAGCATTTGGCTGCTAACCAAAAGGTTGGCAGTCTGAACCTAACCAGTGGTTGCACGGGAGAAAGGCTTGGTGATCTGCTCCCATAAAGAGTAAAGTCTAGAAAACCCTATGAGGTAGTTCTACTCTGTCACTTGGGTTGCTATGAGACAAAAACTGGCTGAGGGCACCTAACAATAACAACATAATTGTGGGTGCAATCCTGCTTGGAAATAGGGTTTTCTTTGTTATGTGAATGAGATCACACTCAAGTAAAGTGGGTCCAAACCTAATCCCTTCTCAGTTTTAAAACTGCAGATTAAACACAGAGATGAGGATCAACTACAATGCAAGACACCAAGGAACACCTAGGGCTATTGACAAGGAAGGAATAGACATGGCTAAGACAATGGTTTGGACTTTCAGACTCCAGAACTTAAAGCTATCAACTTGTGGTATTTGTGTTGCAGCAGCAACAAGACAGTCCTCATGTGTCAAACTGTATCCATTTTGTTTCCAAGAAACAAAGGATTGGGTGGAAAAGGGGAGCTATGCTCTAACTCTCACCATAAACAAATTATCATGTATTATCATGTATCATTCTATTTTAGACCAACCTTCTGTACACTTTCCACTATGAAGGATTCTTTGTACTATTTCTCCTCCTTGTACCCCATGTTTTGAAGATTCTGTCTCACAATCTATATTTACTACAAAACATTAACTCATTTTCCCATTTTCATTCATTATTAAAGATGTGATTTCTGATCAGCAGTAAGATAACAAGATGATAGTGATGACATAATTTTAGTCAAAATAAAAGAATGTGATATTTTGGAATCTTTGTGAAGCCTTAATGTGAGTTACAAATGTCTTTAAAGATCTATAAACATTAAAAATATGAGGGCTCAGAAAGATGTTATTTATGAACAACCCATCTGTTTTAGATGGCTCAGAGAGAACTATTCCAATGGGAAGGGAAATGTAATTGGTTTATAATAACATCAGGTCCAGGAGGTTCTGATCATTTAGTAAGGAATATGTCTTTAGAATAAATATATTGAAGGGATAATGATTATAACTAGCATTTACTAAGAGCTCACTACATGCCAGGTACTGCTAGTACATTTTACATAGTTGGTTTAACCCTTACAACCACCAGACCATATAAATACTACTATTATGTCCATTTTATAAACGAGGAAATAGAAATTGAGAAAGACTAAGTAACCTGATCAAGGTCAGGTTCAAAAGCTTGCCTTTTAACCAATTTGTTGTTGTTAGGTGCCATTGAGTTACTTCCGACTCATAGCAACCCTATGCACAACAGAACAAAACACTGCCCAGTCCTATGCCATGCTCACAATCTTTGCCATATTTGTGCCCATCATTGCAGCTACTGTGTCAATCCATCTCATTGAGGGTCTTCTTTTTTGTTGACCTCTACTTTACCAAACATGATGTCCTTCTCTGGGGACCGGTCCCTTGTGGTAATTTGCCCACATTACATTAGTTGAAGTTCCACCATCCTTGTTTTTAAGGAGCATTCTGGCTGTACTTCTTCCAAGACAGATTTGCTCATTTTTCTGGCAGTCCATGGTATATTCACTTTTCTTCATCAACACTGTAATTCTAATGCACCAGTTCTTCTTCAGTCTTACACACGCGTATGAGGCAAATGAAAATACAATGGCTTAGGTCAGGCACACCTTAGTCTTCAAAGTGAGATCTTTGCTCTTTATCATTTTAAAGAAATCTTTTGTAGCAGATTTGCTCAATGCCATATGTCATTTGATCTCTTGACTGCAGCTTCCATGAGTGCTGATGATTGTGGATCCAAGTAAAATGAGAGCCTTGACAACATTAATCTTTTCTCCATTTATCATGATGTTACTTATTAGTCCAATTGTGAGGATTTTCATTTTCTTTATGTTGAGGAGTAATCCATGCTGAAATTTGTAGTCTTTGATTGTCACCAGTAAGTTCAAGTCATCTTCACTTTCAGCATGTAAGGCTGTTATCTGCATATTGGTTGTTAATGAGTCTTCCTCCAATCTTGATGACATGTTCTTCTTCATATAGTCCAGATTCTCAGATAATTTGATCAGAATGAGTTGGGTCTGACTCGATGGCACATAACAACAACAACAACAACAACAGAGACTGAATAAGTATGGTGAAAAGATACAATCCTGACACATACTCTTCCTGATTTAAAACCATTCAGTATTCCCTTGTTTTATTTGAACAATTGCCACCTGGTCTATCTACAGGTTCTGTATGAGCACAATTAAGTGTTCTGGAATTCTCATTCTTCACAATGTTATCCATAATTTGTTATGATCCACACAGTCAAACGCCTTTGCATAATCAGTAAAACACTTTCTAAAATATCTTTCTGATATTCTTTGCTTTCAGCCAAGATCCATCTGGCATCAGCAGTGATATCCCTTATTCCATGTCCTCTTCTGAATCCAGCTTGAATTTCTGGCAGTTCCTTATTAATATAGCGCTGCAATCATTTCTGAATTTGGAAGTTCATCCAAAGGCCAGTTAAACAAAAAAGCAAGTATCTAGTGCAGTGGAGTCTACTGAGAGCAGAAAGACAACATTATAAGCTTTGATCCACACTCCCAGTACTGCTTTTCATAGCACTCTAATTGACTAAACCTTTTTTGAATTATCTAAAACAGCTTTAAAAAATATTTAACCAATTAGAGTGCCATAAAAGGCAAAACTGGGAGCGTGGATCAAAGGCTAGAATGTCATCATTCTCCTTTTAATAGAGCCCACTGAACTAGGTATTTGCTTTTTTATTTAACTGTCCTTAGGATGAACTTCAAGACCAAGTTTTTGTTGTCTGGTGCCACTGAGTCAATTCTGACTCACAATGACACCATGTGACAGAGTAGAACTGCCCTATAAGGTTTTCTTGGATGTAATCTTTATGGAAGCAGATCACCAGCCTTTCTCCCTCTGAGACACTGGATGGACTTGAACCACCAACTTTTTTGTTAGTAGCCAAGCATTTAACCAGTGTCCCACCTGGGATCCTTTAAGACCAGGTTAGTAGGAATCATAGTTATATGAAGTTTTTTATATTTTTGTCAACTTCTTTTTGCCCTTGGTTATTGAGCAGCTCTATGTTTTCTCCTTCCTCATTTTGCAAATCCAAGTTTGGAGTAGGGAAAGGAGAATGTATAGCAAGTTAGGATGTTGTGTTGGTTACCTAGTGCCACTCTAACAGAAATACCACAAATGGGATGGCTTTAACAAACAGGAGCTTATTCTCTTACAGTTTGGGAGGCTAGAAGCCTAAGTTCAAAGTGCCAGGCTCTAAGGGCTGAGTGAAAGCCCCTCAACCCTGGGCTTCAGCTCTGCCTCTTGCTCCTGGCCCACTGGAGCTAGAGGTGGCTCTTCAATCAGGCAGCTGCTGACTGTTGAGGCTGACAAGCCTGAGGCTGACAAATAAAAGTAGCACAGTTCCAATATTATCAAACAACATGGCAAGCCACTAATTCAAGTTCAGAGACAGTCCCAAGATCAGCAGGAAGCATGGCAGGCTGTTAAGTGAAGACTCAGCTGCATGCAGGGACCAAGCATGCCAAAACCATTCTCCAAACTTTTCCTTATATATGGGAAGCAGACCATAACCATAAAGCAGCTACTCAGCTGCTCATGGCAGATTCCACCATGCAGCTGATTGCTAGTCTCATTATGGGGAATAACTATAACCAGCTGCCCAGCCATTCAACACCAGGCCCAGCCAAGTTGACAGATAACTTTAACTGCCACAGATGTTAACAATAGTTCATGATGACTATAATGGTTAGGAATTAATTCAGAAAATTTTAGAACCAAAATGAAAATATTAATGTAAGAGTTCAAACAAATAGCAAAAGCAGCCATTATTCTGTAATATTTATTAAGTTAAAGTGTCCCTAGGTAGTATGGTAGCATAGTGCCTAAGGCACTTGACTGCTAACCAGAAGGCTGATGGTTCAAACCCACCAGCCACTCCTCAGAGGGAAGGTTGGGCAATCTACTTACGTAATGATACCGCCTCGGAAACCCAAGGAGGGATCGCTATGAGTTGGTGCCAACTCAACGGCACATAACAACAACAACAACAACAGGTTGTACGAATGGTTATGTGCTGGACTACTATCTGAAAGATTGGCAATTTGACCAACCTAGAGGTGCCTTGGAAGAAAGGCCTGGCAATCTATTCCCAAAAGGTCACAGCCATGAAAACTCTACAGAGGGTGGTTCTACTCTGAAATACATAGGGTCACCAGGAGCCTGAATCAACTCCATGGCATTTTTTTTTTTTTTTAAATAGTAAATTAGGAACTGACCAATGAGAAAAAAATTTAGAAATTTGCATAAGAAAGCCAGCACTGTGGAAGACACACATAGGAAAAATATGGCTGTGATATCTTAATAAAAACTCTTGTTTCAAAACATTCTAATCTGTGGACTGCCTGAGTACTTGCTATAGACCTAAGGGCAACAAATGACAAGAAACTCAGGGTCCAAAAAATTGTTGCTGTTGTTAGTAAACAAATAATATATCAGGACGTTGCATCAGGGTGAAATAGCAGAATGTAAATCTGCACAGAAATAGATCAAATTTCCAAAGAAAGGAAACACTATGCAACATAGATTGACATATAACCCAACCAAGTTGACACATACCTTAACTACCACAGATGTTAACAACAGTTCATGATAATTATAATGGTTAGGAGTTAATTCAGAAAAAATTTAGTAGCAAAATGAAGATATTAATTTAACAGTTCAAACAAATAGCAAAAGCAGCCATTATTCTATTATATTCTAAAGCAATGGGAGGAAGGGGTGTGTAGGATTGGAACAAACAATACAAAAGACCCAAGACACCAGCCATTCTTTAATCTTCAAGGTTAATATACTGAAGCTGCAAATGAGGTCTTCTCCCTTGATCAAAGCATTCTGATAAAGTGACCATCTATTGGTAACTACTGATAACTGTAGAAAAGAGCCAACTTGATTGCTCATTTGCATTTGAGTGTGTATGTACTTGTGTGTATAAAAGATAAAACTTTGTGATAAGAATGTTTGCAATTGGATGCCACTGAACTAACTATACGCTTAAAAATTGTTAAAGTGGCAAATTTTATTTTATGTATATTTTACCACAATAAAATAAAAATTTTTAAAAAGAGGATGTTTGCATGTGGAAATCTGAGTTCCTGGGTGCACATATGTCAACTATGTATGGTTGACCTCCAGCTTAAAGGTTGGCAATTCAAACCCACCTAGAGGTGTGTCACAAGACAGGCCGCCTGGTAGTCTGCCTCCCAAAGATCACAGTCTTGAAAACCCTATGAAGCAGTTCTACTTTGCACACACCATCGCCATGAGTCAGAATCGACTTGACAGCAACAAATAATAATAATCCTTCCTGGCAGAGATCTCATAGATAACTGTTAACTTGTGAAAGGTGGGTGAAAAAGAAAACGCACTCAACTAGTAGTTGAAAAGTGGCATTTCAAACCCACCCAGAGGTTCCTCAGAAGACAGGTGTGGGTGATCTGCCTCCCAGAGGTCACAGATTTGAAAAGCCTATGAAGCAGTTCTACTCCGTACACATGGGTCATCATAAATTAGAATCAACTCGATGGAAAATGACAACAACTACAACAAAATGACAACCAATGGCCCTCCACTGGCCCAGGCCTTTTTTCAGTGAAGGCTTGTCCTCTTGGTTCAGCACATCTCCCTTTTTGGTCTGTTCCCCTCCTTTCCTTTCTTCCATCCTATTCTGAATGCTACCATCTGTAGTAGGCAAAGCTATGCACCACTAAGCTTTGAAAAGGTAGCAGTGGAGGTTCAATGGTAGAAAATTTTGCCTCCCATGAAGCAACCTACATTTGATTCCCCATGTGTCTGTGTAGCCACCATCTGTCTGTCAGTGGAGGCTTTTGTGTTGCTATGATGCTGAACAACTTTCAGAGAGCTTCCAGACTAAGACAAGCTAAGAAGAAAGGCTTGGCCATCTATTTATGAAAATCAACCAGTGAAGATCCTTTGGATTGCAACAATCTGATCTGCAACCAATCACGGACATGGCAGGACTGGCAGCATTGTTTTCCACTGCACATGGAGTCACCATGAGATGGAAGCCAACTCAATGGCTAGTAACCACAACAATCTTTGGAACCTGTGAGTTACATAAGAAGAGACTTTAGAGGTCTAAAATAAGAGATTATCCCAGATTATCGAGATGGGCCTAATCTAATCATAGGAGCCCTTGAAAGCAGAGAAATGTCAGTACATACAAAGCTGACCCATTTTTTCCCAGTGTTTTTAATGATCACACACAATCCCATTGTATAGCTTACTAATTTTATATCCTAAAGATGTCCATTATGTTGTCTGCATATTTTCAGTGATGCAAATGGTTGCCCTTAAGCCTGTGTTTTGTCAATTTTAGGCAAAAATGTCTGTATGATACATATGGCAAAGTGGAATTACTGGGCTAAACAGCATATGCATTTAAACACTAATAGATTATTGTGAAAATGACACCCAAAAGTGGATCAAAATGTGGATCAAAACTCAAAATCATAAAAAAAAACCCCAGGCTTACTAGGGCAATAGAGACTGGTAAATCCTGAGACCATGGCCCCTAGTCACCCTTTGGATCTGGAATTGAACTCAATCCTGTGGCTTCCAGCCAAATAATAAGCATATAAGGTGAATGTTTACACCAGGTAGGTACACTCCTTAGAACAATCAATCATGGGAGATCAGAAGGGCAGCATTTGCACAGGGAGCTCAAAGGGCAAGAATGCACAGGCAAAAAGGACACAGGGAAAAGGTAACCACAGGGAGGAAGTTGGAAGAAAGCTGCTATATTTTGGAGATTGCAATCAATGTCATGAAAAAAAATGTATATGAACTGTTGAATGGAAAATGAATTTTTTCTGTAAACTTTCACCCAAGTAACAAATAAAAATTTACTTTCTCATGAACAGAATACTAGTGTCTGTGTTCCTCAGATCATCTATAACATTGGTCTTAATACATTTTTTTTTCACCTTTGCCAATTTCTCAGGTAGAAAATGGTTTCTTGTTGTATTGCTAATTTTTCTTTAATTCTCAGTGTGGTGTAGCCTCTTTCCCAATGTTTATCGGGCGTTTATCATTTTTTTCATGTCCTATTCATGTCTTTACAGATTTCTCCATCGAGTTCATTTTCCTTATTGATTTGTTTGAGTTATTTATATACTAAAGGAGTAAGTCTTTTATCTGATGTGCTGGTAAATCTTTCTCCCTGGGGGTTGTCTACTGACTCTACTAATAATATGGTTGGCTGTCACAAGTTATAAATTTATATATAGTTAAATAAAAATAGATCGATATTTTTCTCTTAGCCTTTTGGTTTTGTGTCATGATTTTAAGTGTCTTCTGCATCCAAGATTAGCTTTTAAAATTCACCCACGTTTCTTCTCATTTCTGTATTTTATTCACCTAAAATTTCCTTAATTAAGGAAAAGGGAGGAAAAAGACAGACTTACTTTTTTTCCTAAATGGCTAGAAGCTTTCCTAACATTGTTTATTGAATAAACTACCTTTTCCTCTCTGATATGAATGTCATCTTTACCATATAATAAATTCCTAAATATACTAAATTTATTGTTCTTGATCTCCCTGCTTTGATGTCACTGAAAATTATTGTACTTATTTAGCTTTATACTCTATTTTCATATTTTCAGACATTCTGTAGCTTTTTTGCACTATTAATTTTTTCAGATGAACGTTTTACCACCTGTCAAAAAATCCCCTTGATATTTTGATTTTTCTGTATTTTGACTTGACTCAGATAAGTTACAGTGTTATGAAAGGTTGATTTTTACTTACCCAGACGGATGCCATGATATCCCACCTTTGCCTTGGGTTGAGATCACACGAACCTATTAAAAGAAAAAATATATATATTAAAGGGAATCAATCTGTGATTCAGAACACAGTAATTTCAGTCCAACCATTACTTTAATCGAGAAAACAGAAGTCAACATGTGTCTCACTGTTTACTACATTTATTGAACACCTACCACATATAAAAGGAGTCCTGGGGTGGCACAAACAAGTGGCTGTCTTCCAAACTTCTTGGTATAGCACTTGGTTACCACCCAAAAGGTTGGTGGCTCAAACCTCCCCAAAAAATGCCTCAGAAGAAAGGCCTGGCAATCTACTTCTGAAAAATCAGCCATTGGAAGCCCTATAGAGCACAGTTCTCTACTCTTACACACGTGGGGACACCAAGAGTCAGAATCAACTCAAAGGAAACTGCTTATACTAGTTATAGACCACATACAAGGGACTGTGCTAGATTCGTGAGGTTTCACAAATGAAGAAGAAGAAGAGAAAAATCTCTGCCTTTAAAGTGCTTACAAATAACATTCCTGGAAGGCCAATTTTCAACTTATTTAAAATCTAGTAGAACCACGTTGATTACTGATTTCTTTTTAACAAAGGCAAACTGCTACAATGTTGTTTTTGTTAGGTACCATTGAGTTGATTCCAACTTATAGCAGCTCTGTGTACAACAGAACAAAACACTGCCTGGTCGGTACCATCCTCACAATCATTGCTACACTTGAGCTTATTATTGCATTCGCTGTGTCAACCCATCTCACTAAAGGTCTTCTTTTATGCCAACACTCTACTTTTCCCAGTATGATGTCCTTCTCCTGGAACTGGTCCCTCCTCATAACATGTCCAAAGTATATAAGACAAAGTCTCGCCATCTTTGTTTCTAAGGAACATTCGGGTATTTCTTTCAAGACAGATTTGTTCATTCTCTGGCAGTCCATGGTATATCCAATATTCTTCACCAACACCATAATTCAAACACAGCAATTCTTCTTTGGTCTTCCTTAATCACTGTCCAGCTTTCACATGTGTAGAAGATGACAGAAAATAGCATAGCTTGCATCAGGCACACTTTAGAATCAAAGTGACATTTTTGCTTTTAAGACTTTAAAGAAGTCTGTGAGAGAGATTTGTCCAATGCAATACATCATTTGATCGCTAGACTGCTACTTCTATGGATGTTGATTGTCGATCCAATTAAAATTAAATCTTTCAGAACTTCAGTCTTTTCACTGTTTATCATAATGTTGCTTATTGGTCTAGTTGTGAGGATTTTTGTTTTCTTTATGTTAAGATATAATCCATATTGAAGGCTATAGTCTTTGGCCTTCATCACTAAATGCTTCAAGTCATCTTCACTTTCAGCATGCAAGATCGTGCCATCTCCATATTACAAGTTGCTAATAAGTATTCCTCTAATCTTGATGCCACCTTCTTCTTCATATAGTCCAGTTTTACAGATTATCTGCTCAGCCTACAGATCAAATAAGTATGGTGAAGGGACACAACCCAGACACACATTTTTCCTGATTTTAAACCATGTAGTATCAAATTGTTCTATTCAAACAACTGTCTCTTGGTTTATGGACAAGTTCTGCATAAGCACAATTAAGTGTTCTGGAATTCCCCTTCTTTGCAATGTTAACCATAATTCATTGTGATCCACACAATTGGATCTCAATAAAACATAGGTAAACATCTGTCTGGTATTCTCTGCTTTCTCCCAAGACATACCTACCATCAGCAATAATGTCCCTCAATCCACATCCTCTTATGAATCTTTGAATTTCTGGCAGTTCCCTTTGGATGGACTGCTGCAACCCTTTTTGTATTATCTTCAGAAAAATTTTACTTGTGTGTGATTTTAATTACATTGTTCGATAATTTCCCCAATCAATTGGAATCACTTTTCTTTGGAATGGGTACAATATGGATCTCTTCCAGTCAGTTGGCCAAATGGCTGTCTTCCAGATTTCTTGGTATAGATGAGTGAGCAGTTCCAGCACTGCATCCATTGAAACATTTCAATTAGTATTCTATCAAATCCTAAAGGCTTGTTTTTCTCCAAAGCCTTCAGTGCAGATTGGACTTCTTAAATACCATTGGTTTTTGATTATATGCTACCTCTTGAAATGATTGAAAGTTGACCAATTCTTTTTGGTACACTAACTCTGGGTATTCCTTCCATCTACTTTTGATACTTCCTGCATCATTCAATATTTTGCCCATAGAATCCTTCAGTATTTCACTTGTGGTTTGAACATTTTCTTCAGTTCTTTCAGCTTGAGAAATACCAAATATGTTCTTCCCTTTTGGTTTTCTAACTCCAGGTCTTTGCATATTTCATTATAACATGAAATATTATTTTTTGTCCTCTTGAGCCACCATAGGGAACAAAAAAACCACAGAGGAAATTGCTCCCCAACCCTCACTCCCAATTTTAGCTGGCTTCAATTGATCCATTTCACTGAGTTTTGATTGTGAAATCTCCATTTACATTTTACAAAGCCCCAAGCTGTGATGTGATATAAACAGATGTTTGTTGTTTGTGCTCTCTGAGAAGGCAGTCCATTCCTTGCTTAGGGCACAGAAGTGAAAAGGACAGCTCCTTAATGGAGCCCTGATTGGGAATGCAGGCACTTCCCCTAAGCACATATTATTCAAACATGCTGGCTTATTTCCAGGGTTGGATTAGAATGACAAGTTGCTCCCACCCATCCTGGAAAGAAAATATTTAAAAAATTCAAGTACAGTCTCACAGCAAAGTTCAACAGGAAACTACATCATTTATCCTTGGAAAAAATAAACTCTAATTTTCTCAGACTCTCTATAGCCTACAGCAGCCGATTCTCTAGTTCCAATCTAACACAAAATGCCTCTCTTTACATAGTGAATACTATGTAAAGAGTTACTAGCTCTGGTTTTGCCTGTTCAAGCAAGACACAATTTCTTTGAGCCTCAAGTTTCTTCATCTGTAAAAAGAGAGGAGGATGGCTCTTTCTTGCATCAAATGAGAAAATGAGTATCATAATATCACTTGGTGCTCTGCTAGCACAGTGCCTAAGGTATCTGACTGCTAACCAGAAGGTTGGTGGTTGAAACCCACCAGCCAGCCACTTACCACTTCGGAAACCCAAAGGGGGTCGCTATGAGTTGGAATCAACTCGATGGCAGTGAGGCTTTTTTTTTTTTTTTTTTAATGTGCCAGGTATTATAAAAACACTAGAAGTTCAACTCCATAAGGCTAGAGATTTATGTCGCATTTGTTCACTAGGGCATAATGTGTGCACCATCAAGTCAATTTCAATCTATAAAAATAAATTCCACCTCCTAGTGACCCTCTAGGACAGAGTAGAACTGTCCCATAGGGTTTCCAAGGCTGTAAATCTTTAGGGAAGCTGATTGCTATACCTTTCTTCCATGGAGCAATTGGTAGGTTCAAACCACCAACTTTTTGGTTAGCAGCTGAGTGCTAGACCACTGTTCCACCACAGCAACCCTATATGACCAGTAGAAATGCCCCATATGGTTTTCTAGGCTATAATCTTCACCTCTTTAAAGTATTTAAAAGCAAAGATGTCACCGTAAGGACTAAGGGATGCCTGACCCAAGCCATGGTATTTCCAATCATCTTGTATGCATGCGAAAGCTGGACAATGAATAAGGAAGACAGAAGAATTGATGCTTTTGAATTATGGTATTGGCAAAGAATATTGAATATAATAACAGGGACTGCCAGCAGAATGGAAAAAAATCTGTCTTGGAAGAAGTACAGCCAGAATGTTCCTTAGAAGCAAGGATGGCAAGACTTCGACTCATGTTCTTTGGACATGTTATGACGAGGGACGAGTTCCTGATGGAAGCCATCATACTTGTTAAAATAGAGGGTCAAAGAAAAAGAGGAGGACCCTCAACAAGATAGACTAACATAATGGCTACAGCAACAATTGTTAGGATGGCACAGGACTGAACAGTGCTTTGTTCTGTTGTACACAGGGTCTCTATGAGTTGGAACCAACTCAACAGCACAGAACAACAACAATAACAATCTGGTTCAGATCTCAAGGTCTTTTCTCCTGCAGACTGGCTGCTAGGTTTGCTGGCGGATTGGAACCTCAGACCATTAGGTTAGCTATCAAATGCTATAACCATTATACCACCAGAGCTCCTTTGGAAGCATAATAAGTATTGAAAAAAATACTTATTGAATGAATGATTTAATATAAGATTCACAATAATTCAAAGAGGTAGGTTTCATTAATAGCATCTCCATATTGCATATTAAGAAGCTAGGGTACTAAGACGAATAGTAATGTTCCATGGTCACAGAGTTAGTGTGTGGACCCGCAATGAACCCAGATAGCCAGAGTCTAAAAGTGTGAACTGAAGCTCCATACTTCTACCTTATCCAAGCTCCAGGTCTTAAACCTAGCTGAAGCTGATACTCAATATGTGTAGGTCAGCTCCCAAGTGTACATTCACAGTGGAAGCCCGATAGGTAGCACAAATGGTTAAGCACTCAACTACTAACCAGATGGTTGGCAGTTTGAACCTACCCAGTGGTGCCTGGGAAGAAAGGCCTGATGGTCTGCTTACAAAAGGTCCCAGCCTACAAAACCCTGTGGAGCACAATCCTATTCTGCACACATGGGGCTGTCTTGTGGCATTGACTAAATAATGGGTTTGGTTGGGGGAGGTTTTTTGAAGGCCAGATGACCTGAACAATAAAAATTTAAAACATCCATTTTCTGAAAGGGATTAGAGCACCTCATGATTTCCTTTTTCTTCCTCCTCAAGCCTATTTCTAAACAGACTTTGCCATAAAAACACACAGGTCTGGGAACAAGGTTGTGGTTTTTGTTAAATCTCTAAATTCCCTTCCTAGAAATTCTGAAGTTTTCCTCAAGTAAGCCAAAGATAATTATCTTTGCTGGATAACGTTTTAATAGGTTGCTTCCTCCCCCCACCCTATGAAGTCTATGAAAACAGTTGTAAAAGTAGTTCTTCCAGAGGGCAATATCTGGCCCTTAAAGTTCTTGGAAAGATTTTAGCTCCAGGCCGTGCAAGTTCTTATCCGCAGCCAGAGGGGCCTCCTGAAGAACCTCTCAGCCTGGGTAGAAATCACAGTTTGCTATATATGGTCATTGGCAATCAAGTACTCAGGTCCCTCCACCTACTGACTCAAACGCTAGGGAAATGATTGATGATCAGTGAATTAGATTCTTTTACCATCAGAGAAAAAGGTGAGTCTAATCAAGGAAAGGGAGCATAGTTAGTTCCTAAGGCACTTGACTGCTAACCAGAAGACTGGTGTTTCAATCCCACCAACCACTCCTCTCTACTTCCGTAGTGATAAACTGCCTTGGAAACCCTAGGAGGGGTCGCTATGAGTCGGGTCTGACTCCACGGCACATAACAACAACAATCAAGGCAAAGTAAACTTCTCTGATTCCCAACCCCAATATCTAAATCCACTTTTCAACCTCCTATAAAAACTAAGTAAAATGATACAAATTGCCTACGTGAAAAGGAGAACGTGCTCATAGGATGAGGTGGGGTTTTCAAGTCCTGAGAAGGGAGCTCAAAGCCAGTCCTGCCAAAGACCTCCAGAACCATTCTGACTACCTACTCTGTCTCAAACCCACTGCCATCTAGTGGATTCCGGACTCATAGCGACCCCCATTGGGTTTTCTAGGCGGTAAATCTTTACGTAAGTAGATTGCCCAGTCTTGCTTCCATGGAGTGGCTGGTGGGCTTGAACCACCAACCTTCTGGTTAGCAGTCAGATGCCTTAGGCACTATGCTACCAAAGCTCCTTCTCTTTGTTCCAAGAACTGTAGAATTCCCAAGGAGCCAGGACAGCTTGGTACTATATAGCCAGTGACTATATAACTAGGTGACCCTACTCCCTTGGGCCTCTGTCTTCAACTCTGAAACAGGACACGCCTTCTTCGTCCACAGATAGTCTCCAGCTCTGCCCTGCGCAGCTGGGCCGATACCCGGGGCGACACTCGAGACGCGCCGCCACCCTGGCGGGTGCCTCGAGGGCCGAGCAGCGCTCAGAGACGAGAGGCAGCCGGGGGACTGGGCGCGAGGCTCGGGGAGGCGCTGGGAGTGAGGCCGAACTTACCCTGAACTGCGGCCACAGGAGCAGGTGAGAGCGAGAACCCGGGACGAAAGTGTGCGCTAGTGCTGCGCGCTGGCTCCCTGCAGGCGGCTGCGACCGCACCCCTTCCTCCTGCCCCTCCTCCGACCTCCAGACTCCACCTGACCAGCCGGTGCCCGGGATAGCGGAAGCCGCGCCCCTCTGCCGTGGGGCCCCACCACTGCAAAAACACACCCTGGCCCTTCCATCCGCCGTCACATTGCAACTCATTTTTCCAGTTTTCAATTCTTCCTTCTTTACATTCCAAACCAAAACCAGACTCTGCCATCGAGTCCATTCCGACTCATAGCGAACCCCTTCGGGTTTCCTAGGCAGTAAATCTTTGGTAGATTGCACAGCCTTCTTTCTGATGAGTGGCTGGTGGGTTTGAACCACCAGCCTTCTGGTTAGCAGTCAAATGCCTTAAGCACTAGGCCACCAGAGCTCTTTTTCCTTATATTAAATTCTTCAAATTTACTGGAACGATTATTTTGTTCAAAAAAAACCAAACCATGGAATCAATTAGACTCATAGAGACCCCTCCTTGGGTTTCTGAGGCAGTATCTCTATGGAAGTAGATTGCCCAGTCTTCCTTCCTCTAAGCGGCTACTGGGTTTGAAACGCCAGCCCTATGGTTAGCAGTCAAATGCCAGGCACTATAAATTCAGAGATTAGACAGTTTCCATCCCCGAGGAAGCCGCAGCCTGCTACTGACAGCTGACACCTGACACAGATAACAGTCAATAACATTCTTCTAGCGTTTACTTGGTGTGAGGCACTGTACTTTTTTTTTTTTTTTTTTTGAAGTAATATTTTGTTTCATGGGAAAATTTACATAGTAAATTGAGTTCCTTTTTAACAATTTTTATACAAATTGTTTATGACATTAGTTATAATTTTTACTATGTGTCAGTATACTAAGAAGCTCTGGTGGCTCAGTGGTTAAGACATTCGGCTGCTAACCAAAAGGTCGGCTCTTTGGAGCCCACCAACTGCTTCACTGGAGAAAGATGAAGCAGTCTGCTTCTGTAAAGATTCACAGCCTTGGAAACCCTATCGAGTAGTTATATTCTTTCCTCTAAGGTTGCTGTGTGTCAAAATCAACTCAATGGTAGTGCGTTTGCTTTGGGTTTGTGTCAGCATTCTCATTGCTTCCGTTCTTTTTGTTCTGTTCCCATTGATTGAACTTCCTTTCCCCTCCTTGGCTTCTCATCTTTGTTTTGGGGTAGAGCTCTGGTAGCATAGTGCACTTGACTGCTAACCAGAAGGCTGGGGGTTCAAACCCACCAGTCACTCCTCGGAAGGAAGATGGGGCAATCTACTTCCGTAGTGATACTGCCTCGGAAACCCAAGGAGGGGTCGCTATGAATTGGTCTGACTTGACGACACATAACAACAACAACAACATTGACCATTTGGTCTAATACTGCTAATTGTTTAGGGGAGCACTTTACTCATGAGTGATACTGTTTATTTTATAAGCCAATCTATTATTTGGCTGTAAGTATCCTGCAGAAATAGCTCAATTACAAGTTCAAAGCGTATCTTAGGCAACAGTCTTAGGGGTTCCTCTAGTGTCTATTGGTCTTATAGATTCAGCCATTTTTAGGAATTTGAGTTTTGTTCTACATTTTTCTCCCATTCTGTCCGGGACTTTCTATTGTTCCCTGGTCAGAATGGCAGTGGTCACTGGTCATCATCTAGTTCTTCTGGTCTCAGATTAGAAGAGGTTGTGGTTTATGTAGGCTATACATCCTGTGGACTAGTTTCTTCTTTGAGTCTGTGGTTTCTTTCATTTTCTTTTGCTCCATACAAGTAGAGACAGCCTTGGAAACCCTACTCTTTCCTGTTTCTTGTTGTTAGGTGCTATCAAGTTGGTTCTAACGCATAACGATCCTGAAGAATAGATTTAACATAGCAAAGTACTGCCTGCTCCTGCACGATTCTCACAATCATTCTATACTTGAGATCATTGTTGAAGCCACTGTGTCAACCCATCTAATTGAGAGTCTTCCCCTTTTTCGCTGACCTTCCACTTTACCCAGCATGATATCCTGCTCCAGGGACAGGTCCCTTCTGACATGACCAAAGCAGGTGAGATGAAGTCTGGCCATTTTCACGTCTATAGAACATTTTCTCTGTACTTCCTTCAAGACAGATTGTTCATTCTTCTAACAGTCCATGGTACACTCAATATTCTTCACCAACACCACAATCCAAACACATCAATTTTTCTGTGATCTTCTTTATTCACTATCTAGCTCTCACATGCATATGAGGCTATTGAAAGACCATGGCTTGGGTCAGGTGCACATTAGTCTTCAAAGTGACATCTTTGCTCTCAAATACTTTAAAGAAGCCTTTTGCAGCAGATTTGCCCAATGCAATACATCATTTATTTATTTATTTTTTTACTGCTGCTTCTATGGGTATTGGTTGTGGATCCAAGTAAAATGAAATCCTGGACAACTTCAATCTTTTCTCCATTTATCCTGTTGTTGTTGTTGTTAGGTGCTGTCAAGTTGTTTCCGACTCATAGCAACCCCATGTACAGTAGAACGAAACACCACCCAATCCCGTGCCAGCTCCACGAATCTTGCTATACTTGAGCCCATTGTTGCAGCCATTGTGTCAATCCATCTTGTTGAAGGTCTTCCCCTCTTTCGTCGGACCTCCACCTTACCAAGCATGATATCCTTCTCCAGGGAATCGTCCCCCCGATGATATGACCAAAGTAGGTGAGACAAAGTCTGGCCATCCTCGCTTCCAAGGAGCATCTTGGCTGCACTTCCTCCAGGACAGATCTGTTAGTTCTTTTGGCAGT
>NW_006921857.1:1339396-1370969 GCF_000298275.1 Orycteropus afer afer | reverse complement strand
ACTCTGTGCTACGCCCGTGCTTACCTTGCTCCCGGAGACTCGGTCCCTCTCGGGAGGGTAACAAGGGAAAGTGTTCAGTGCAGATCAGTGAGTAAGCACCAGCCTGCCCGTGCTTACCTTGCTCCCGGAGACCCGGTCCCTCTCGGGAGGGTAACAAGGGAGGAGGAGAATAATGAAGAAAAAATGGGAAAAATGAAAAGAGAAGACAAGAAATGGGGTTAACCATGAGAAAAAAAAGAAGAAAAAAATTTTGCAGCCAGGAACAGGGAAAAGAAAAAAACTGAAAAAGGTCAAAATTATTAATAATAGTGGTAGTTTTAAAACAGTCAGCCACAGGGATCCAGGTGAGGAGAGAGAACTCAGGCACGCCCAAAGCAGTAGGGCGGGAGAGTGGGAGAAAGGGGATTAAAAGGTCCAGGAACCAGGAGTGAGCCCACGTGGAGAGAGAAACCTCCCCAAGAGCCAGCACCTGGAATTCAGACTTCTAGCCTCCAGAAGATATCCGAGTAGCCCCAAGGACACTCCGGACCTGGAAGACTGAAAAGGTGCTATATTCCCCTTGTTACTCTTATACCCCACCCCTGCTTGGTGAACAGAGGTTCGGCCATCCCCCACTCCCACCCACCTTCTGGGCCCACAGGAACTCCATCCCACTCTGTGTGCTTGGATGCAGCCTGGGTGCCCTGCCCTGCCCCGATTTTTTTTTTCTCTTTCTTTTTTTTCTGGTTTTTAGTTTGCTTGCTTTTGTCTGTTTTAAAACTACTACCATTTATACTAATGTTCCTTATTGGTCTAGTTGTGAGGATTTTTGTTTTCTTTATGCACAGCTATTCTGATTTTAAACCATGTAGTATCTCCTTGCTCTGTTTGAATAACTGCTTCTTGGTCTATGCACAGATTCCTCATGAGCACAATTAAGGGTTCTGGAATTCCTATTCTTTGTAGTATTATACATAATTTGTTGTGATTCACACAGTGGAATGCCTTTGCATTCGATTTAGAGACCATCTGAAGAATAGATTTAATGCATCAAACACCAGTGACTGAAGACCAGATGAATTGTGGGATGACATCAAGAGACTAATAATTGTGTTTTAGATGGCTGCTACTGAGCATTTAAGAACCCAGATGCTGTCCACCAAGGATGTAGACAGAGGATGATTAACCAGTAAATAGAGTATGTACTAACTTGCATTGAGCAAAATATGCACAGGCTTTTGTGTTTACTTGCTAATCTGTGGTGAGCAATTTTACATGGGTTTCAGCACATCTGTGTTATGGTAGTGAACAGGTGAAATTGTGCACTACAAATTTGGGGGGAAGCACAAATGGATCCTTGCTTATTGGATAGTCCAGCCCTGGGTAGAACATTATTTTGAACTATTTTACACCAATTGACTAAATTGTCCTCTGAGGCTATGGTCCCAAGCCTTTTAATATAGCAAACCTACCCCATGAATTATTTGAATATGTCTAGCCTCCATAATTGTGCTCACTATGTGATTTGTTATATAAGTGGATACATATGCAGCACACACAAACATGCATATGTACATATATATGTATGTATGTGTATGCCTACAGATACACCTGTACATGGCATGTGCATTTACTCATATATGCCTTCCTAAAGACACATATTTGCATCTGTATCTACCTGCATAATCACATACATATTTTCTGGTTGTTTTTACTGTTGTTGCAAAATTGTGTATGTTATAGCGTTTACCAAAATTGTCCCTTTTTCTCATTTATTCTTAGTATCTTAATTTACGTTGATCAAGTTGTGCTGAATTCACCCTATTTGGGATTCTCTTTCACATTGCCTAAATTAACAAGTGTCTGCTATCTATCTCTCCCTCCCATGCTTGGTAATCATCAGAAAAAAAAACTTGATTTATGCATGTATATCAATTTTCATTATGTTAAATCTTCCAACCAATGAGCATGGAATGTTTTTCCATTTGTATAGATCTCTTTTAGTTTCGCTCTCTCTCTCTCCTTGTATGTGTGTGTGTGTGTGTGTGTAAACCTTTTCTTAACTTTTTACAGTAGTGATCTCATACAGTAACTGACCTTTTGTGATTGACTAATTTCATTCAACATAATGTCCTCTTAGGTTCATCCATGTTATGAAGTGTTTCACAGATTCATTGCAATTCTTTAACATTGTGTAATATTCCAATGGGGAGCTCTGGTAGCATAGTGCCTAAGGCACTTGACTGCTAACCAGAAGGCTGGCGGTTCAAACTCACCAGCCACTCCTCGGAAGGAAGATGGGGCAATCTACTTCTGTAGTGATAGTGCCTCAGAAACCCAAGGAGGGGTCGCTATGAGTTGGGTCCGACTCGAGGGCACATAACAACAACAACAATATTCCGTTGTGTGACATATCATAGTTTATTTAACCATTCATCCACTGATAGGCGCTTAGGTTGTTTCCATCTTTTTGGTACTGCAAATAGTGCTGTAATGAACCCAATACAGATTAGGGTACATGTATCTGTTCATGTCATGGCTCTTATTTCTCTAGGATATATACTTAGTAGTGGTATTGCTCACTGCCAGCAAGTCATTTCTGACTCATAGTGACCCCTCCTTGGGTTTCCAAGGCAGTATCTCTACAGAAGTAGATTGCCCAATCTTCCTTCCAAAGAGGGACTTATGGGTTTGAACCACTAGCCTTCTGGTTAGCAGTCAAATGCCTTAGGCACTATGCCACCAGAGCTCCCTTTATTATTATTATTATTTTTAAGTGATATTGCTGGATAATATGGTATTTCTATTTCCAACTTCTTAAAGAAGCACAAAACTGCTTTCCACAGGAGTTGTACCATTTTACAATCCCACCAGCAGTGTATGATGGTTCCAGTCTTTCCACAACCTCACTAACATTGATTGTTTTCTGTTTTTTTTTTTTGAAATTTGCTGTTAATGTTAGGATGAGATGATATCTCATTGTTGTTTTGATTTGTGTCTCTCTAATGGCTAATGATCATGAGCCTTTCTTCATGTGTCTATTAGCTGCCTGAATGTCTCTACTGAAGTGTCTGTTCATGTCCTCTGCCCAATTTTTAATTGGATTTTTTTGAGGTGTTGAAGTTTTCTGTAAATTTTAGAAATTAGTCCTTTGTCTGAAATATTGTTGCAAAACTGTTTTTTCCCCAATCTGTAGGTTCCCCTTTTACTCTTTTGACACAGTCTTTTGATGCCCATAAAGGTTTGATTTTTAGAAGGTCCTAGTTATCTAGTTTGCCTTCTGCTGTTTGTGAATTTTTAGTTATATTTGATAGTGTATTTATGCCATGTATTATGGTACTTAAGTTTGCCCTATTTTTCTTTGATGGTCTTTATGGTTTGAAGTTTAATTTACTTTTGGAATCTCAATTCTGTTCCTTTGGTCTATGTGTCTATCATTGTACCAGTGCCAGGCTGTTTTGACTACTGTGGATATATAGCAGGGTTTGAGATCAGGGAGCATGAAGCCACCTACTTCATTCTTCTTTGTTGTTACTGTTGTTATGTGCCGTCACATTGGACCTGACTCACAGCGACCCCTCCTTGGGTTTCTGAGGCAGCATCACTACGGAAGTAGATTGCCCCATCTTCCTTCCAAGGAGTGGCTTCTTTAGTAGTGTTTTACTTATCTAGGGTCTCTTTCCTTTCCATATAAAATTGGTTGTTAGTTTTCCCATCTCTTTAAAGAATGATGATGGAATATGGATTGGGATTGCGTTTTATCTGTAGATTGATTTGGGTAGTCTTGTCACTTTTACAAATTTAAGTCTTCCTATGCATGAGCATAGTATATTCTTCCAGTTATGTAGATCTCTTTTGGTTTCTTTTAGTAGTGTTTTGTAGTTTTCTTTGTATAGGTCTTTGGTGTCTCTTGTTAGATTTATTTCTAAGTACTTCATCTTTTGTGTGGCTCTTAAAAAAGTATATTTTTCCTGATTTCCTTTTCAGAGTTCTTTTTGTTAGTGTAGAGGAATCCTACTGATTTTTGTATGTTCATCTTGTACCCTGTAACTTTGTTGATGCTATCTGCTAGTTCCAGTAGTTTTCTTGTTGAGTCTATGGGATTTTCTATGTATAGAAGCATATCATCTGCAAATAGAGATAGTTTTACTTCTTCTTTGCCAATTTGGATTCCTTATATTTCCCTTTCTTGCCTTATTGCTCTGCCTAGGATTTCCAATGCAATATTGAATAAGAGTGGTGATAAAGATCATCCTTGTATGGTTCACATTCTCAAGGGGAATGTCTTTATTCTCTCTTCATTGAGAATAATACTGGCCATTGGTTTTGTGTGGTTGTTGTTGTTAGATGCCATCAAGTCGCCTCCAACTCATAGCAATCCAATGTACAGAGAACGAACACTGCCCTGTCCTGCTCCAGCTCCATGATCCTTGCTATACCTGAGCCCATCATTGTAGCTACTGTGTCAATCCATCTTGTAGAGGGCCTTCCCCTTTTTTGTTGACCCTCCACATTACCAAACATGATATCCTTCTCCAGGGAATGGTCCCTTCTGACAACGTGACCAAAGTAGATGAGACAAAGTGTGGCCATTCTCACTTCCAAGGAGCATTTTGACTGCACTTCTTCCAGGACAGATTTGTTAGCTCTTTTAACAGTCCATGGTACTCTCAGTATTCTTCGCCAACACCACAACTTAAAAGTATCAACTCCTCTTTGGTCTTCTTTATTCATTGTCCAGCTCTCACATGCATATGAGGCAATTGAAAATACCATGGCTTGTGTCAGGTGCACCTCAGTCTTCAAGGAGATATTTTTGCTCTTCAGCACTTGAAAGAGATCTTTTGCAGCTGATTTGTCCCGTGCCATATGTCATCTGATATCTTGAGTTCTGCTTCCATTGGTGTTGATTGTAGAACCACATAATATGAATGCTTTGACTTCCATCTTTTCTCCATTTATCATGATGCTGCTTATTGGTCCAGTTGTGAGGATTTTTCTTTTGTTTATATTGAAGTGTAATCCATACTGCAGACTATAGTCTTCAGTCTTCACCAGTAAGTGCTTCGAGTCATCTTCACTTTCAGCAAGTAAAGTTGTGTCATCAGTGTATTTCAGGTTGTTAATGATTCTTCCTCCAATCCTGATACCACATTCTTCAAACAGTCTAGCTTCTCAGATTATTTGCTCAGTATACAGATTGAATAACTATGGTGAAAAGATACAACCCTGATGTACTCCCTTCTTGATTTTTAAACCATGTGGTATCCCCTTGTTCTGTTCAAACAGCAACCTCCCGGTCTATATACAGTTTCCTCATAAGTACAATGAAGTGTTCTAGAATTCCCATTGTTCTCAATGTTATCCACAATTTGTTATGATCCACACAATCAAATGTTTTTGCATAGTCAATAAAACACAAGTAAACATATTTCTGGTATTCTGTGCTTTCAGCCAAGATCCATCTGACATGAGCAATGATATCCCTAATTCTACATCCTCTTCTGTATCCAGCTTGCATTTCTGGAAGTTCTCTGTCAATATACTACTGAAACCATTTTTGAATTATCTTCAGTAAGATTTTGCTTGCATGTGATATTGATATTGTTCAATAATTTCCACATTCTGTGGGATCACCTTTCTTTGAAATGGGTACAAATATGGATCTTTTCCAGTCAGTTGGCCAGGTAGCTGTCTTCCAAATCTCTTGGCATAACCAAGTGAGTGCCTTCAGTGCAGCATCCATTTGTTGAAACATCTCAATGGATATAATGTCAATTCCTGGAGCCTTGTTTTTTGCGACTTCCTTCAGTGCAGCTTTGACGTCTTCCCTTAATACCATTGGTTCTTGATCATATGCAACCTCCTGAAATGGATGAGCATCGACCAATTCTTTTTGGTTCAGTGACTCCATGTATTCCTTTCATCTTCTTTTAATGTTTCCTGCATCATTCAATCTTTTGCCCTTAGAATCTTTCAATATTTCAATTTGAGGCTTAAATTTTTTCTTCAATTCTTTCAACTTGAGAAATGTCAAACATGTTCTTCCCTTTTGGTTTTCTAACTCCAGGTCTTTACACATTTCATTATAATAATTGACTTTGTCTTCTTGAACTGCTTTTTGAAATCTTCTGTTCAGCTCTTTTGTCTTGTCATTTCTTCCATTTACTTTATCTACTCTTCTCTTACGGGCAAGATTCAGAGTTTCTTCTGATATCCAATTTGGTCATTTCTTCCTTTCCTGTCTTTTTAATGACCTTTTGCTTTCTTCATGGATGATGTTCTTGATGTCATCTCACAATTCCTCAGGTTTTAGGTCATTAGTGTTCAATGCACCAACTCCATTCTTTAGATGGTCTCTAAATTCAGGAGGGATATATTCAAGGTCATATTTTGTCTCTCGTGGACTTCTTTTAATTGTCTTCAACTTCAACTTGAACGTGTATATGAACAGTTGATGGAATGTTCCACAATCAGCTCCTGGCCTTGTTTTGGCTGAAAACATTGAGCTTTTTCATCACCTCTTGCCACAGATGTAGTCAATCTGATTTGTGTGTATTCCATCTGGCAAAGTCTATGTGTAAAAGCGCCATTTGTGTTGTTGAAAAATGTATTTGCAATGAATAAGTCATTGGTCTTACAAAATTCTGTCATGATTTATATCACCAAGCCCATATTTTCCAATGACCAGTGATTCTTCTTTGTTTCCAACTTTTGCTTTCCAATCACCAGTGATAATCCACACATTTTGATTGCATGTTTGGTCAATCAGCCTGCAGGATATGGTAAAAATCTTCAATTTCCTCATCTTTGGCTTTGGTGGTTGGTGCATGAATTTGAGTAATAGTGGTATTCTCTGCCCTTCTTTGTAGGCGTATCGATATTATTCTATCACTGACAGCATTGCACTTCAGGATAGATCTTGAAACATTCTTTGTGATGATGAATGACACACCCTTCATTTTCAACTTGTCATTCCCAGCATAATAGACCATATGGTTGTCTGGTTTTGTGTATATACCCTTAATTAGGCTTTTAAATTCCTCAATATGATAGTTGGAGCTGTGTGCCAACTTGGCTGGACTACAATTCTGTGTAGTTTAAGCAATTGTGATGTGGGTTATTCCCATGATGGGATCGGATGTATATGTTTTGAGCAGCCAATCCATTGAAAGGGAGTTTCCCTAGGGATGAGGGCTTCTTCCAATATATTTATGGACATCCTGAGAGAAGAGACACTCTTCTGCGGATTGGGATCCTGTTGTGCTGCCTACAACTGTCCATGAGTGAACAATCCACCATTCGGCCTGGAGATCTTGTATTTGTCATTTGTTGGAGTGAACAGCTGGTATACTGCCTGCTGACCTTGAGCTCGTCAGCCAGCAGCTGCGTGAGTCAGGAAAAGCCTCCAGCTTGAAGTTTGATCCAAGAACTTGGGACTTGCCAGCTTCTATAAGTGTGTGAGCCATTTTCCTAAGATAAATTTCTCTTTTTCTATGTGTATGTTGTTGTTGTTTTTATGTGCTGTCAAGTCGGACCCGACTCATAGCGACCCCTCCTTGGGTTTCCAAGGCAGTATCACTACGAAAGTAGATTTCCCAACCTTCCTTCTGAGGAGTGGTTGGTGGGTTTGAACCGCCAGCCTTCTGGTTAGCAGTCAAGTGCCTTAGGCACGATGCTACCAGAGCTCCCACTTTCTATGTGTATATATAAGCTTTATTGGTTTTTCTTCTCTAGAGAACCCAGCCTAACACACTCAAAAAATTGAGAAATTTCCCTTCTATTCCTATTTTGCTGAGCATTTTTATCAAAAATAGTTGTTGGATTTTGTCAAATGCCTTTTCCACATTGATTGTTATGATCACATGGTTCTTTTCCTTAGTTTTGTTTATGTGAGAGAGTACATTGATTATTTTTTTTATTGTCAAGCCATCCTTGAATAACTGATATGAATCCCACTTGGTCATGATTTTTTTTTTTTTTTGATATATTGTTGGAGCTCTGATGGCACAGTGCCCAAGGCATTTGACTGCTAACTAGAAAGTTGGTGGTTCAACCCACCAGCCACTCCACAGAAGGAAGATGAGGCAATCTACATCTGTAAAAATTTACTGCCTTAGAAACCCAATGAGGGTTGCTGTGAGTTAAAATTGACTTGATGGTAATGGGATTGTTTTTTTATTTTATTTATTGCCTTGTATTTTGGTGAGAATTTTTGTGTCAGTGTTCATGAGAGATAAAACTAAAACTCACTGCCATTGAATTGCATCCAACTCATAGCGACCCCTCCTAGAGTTTCCGAGGGAGTATCACTATGGAAGTAGATTGCCCAACCTTCCTTCTGAGGAGTGGCTGGTGGGTTTGAACCATCAGTCTTCTGGTTAGTAGTCAAATGCCTTAGGCATTATGCTACCAGAGGTCCCATTCATGAGGGATAATGGTCTGTAATTTTCTTTGCTTAGTGATGTCTTTGCCAGGTTTTGTGTCAGGCTTATGTTTATTTCATGGAATGGGTAGCAGTATTTCATTCTTTTCTAGGTTCTGGAATTCTTTGAGTAGAATTCTGTCAGCTCTTCTCTGAATAATTGGTAGAATCTTCCTGTGAAACCATCTGGGCCAGGTTTTTTTTTTTTTTTTTTTTTTCTTTTTCTGGGAGTTTTTTAGTGACTTGCTCAACTTCTATTTTTGTAATGGGTCTGTTCAAATCTTCTACCTTTGATTGTATTAGGTTCAGTGGGTAGTGTGTTTCTAGAAATTTGCCCAGGAGTGGGAAGATGGAATCATACCTGTAGCCCACACATTTGTTCCCTCTAGAATCTTAATTCCTGAATAAGTAGGTAAAGTAGATAGAAATAATGATATGGAGTTATGGGCCACTAAGGAGAAGATAAGATACCAGATTTAGTGGAGGTGGAGAAAAAGAGCAGAGTAAACAACTAGTAAAGATAAATAAGCCTGCCTAGCCATCAGAGAGACAGAGCAATGGAGAAGCAGAGGACTCATTAGGAATACAAAACAGATTGGTGGAGAGAAGAAAAAAAAAAAAAAGAGCAAAAACATCACAGAACCCACAGAGGCACTGGGGACTTGGAATACCCCCACTCCTGGTGGAATACCAGGTATTCCACCAGGAGTGGGGATATTCCAACCTTGGGAAACCTTGGGAGCTGAGTGAGTGAGTAGATTACCTCACTGTAAAACTGATCAAAACCCTTTACCAAAGGTGCAAGAAGGCCACATCTTCTGACCTCTTCTAACTCCACAAGAGGAAGACAGAATCACCATCAATAACCCAAAGCCTATCCCTGAGAGGCTAGACATGCTGCCTCCCTCCAACCCTTTCACCAACGCTGACACTAACTGTCCTCCTAAAGCACCCACCACCTTTCTGAGGGGTTCAATAATTTGCTGCAGTGGGCACATAGAACTCACAGATTATGGGGTTTATTAGGGAAGCATCATGCTACAATTCAACTTCAGGAACACGTTCAGTCTCTCTCAGCCTGCCATCTCTCAGCTGATAGTCTCTCTCAGTCTCTCCCCTAGCAGTGCATGCCTCTCAGTGTCTTTCTCTCAGCAGTATGTGTTTCTCAGTCTCTCTCTCAGCAGCACATGTCTCTCACATCTCTCTCTCAGCAAGTGTGTGTCTCTCAGGAGCACGTTTCTCTCAGCAGCACATATTTCTCAGCCACCAGTCAGAGAGCCTCCTTCTGCCTCTAGGAGGGCTCCTTTTGAGTCCCAGGGTGGCCAAACTAACCTATCCCAATATCAGAATCCTTTACACCTGAGAGAGAGAGAACTTCCAGTAGATTGCTTTCTGCCACTCTCAACAGAAATACCTCAGGTGGATAACTTTAACAATCAGGAGCTACTCAGTTACTCATGGAAAATTCCACCATGGAGTTTACAAAGACTTATGGCTAGAAAAGCCACACTATATAATTTACTACACCACACTCCTCTTGGCTCAGGCTGCTGTGGCATTCAGAAAGGAGTGGGGAAAAGTGTGAAACTCCCTCCAAGTAGGTGGAGCCCCAGAGCAAGCACACAACAGTGGGCTGGGTTCAACTCTTCCACAACCTCTTTTTAGCACAGAGTGGACAGGGGTACTTGTTACTGAAGCTTCTTGAGCAATCTACACATTTAATATAATCCTTATCTGGATACCATCAACATTTCTTAAGGATATGGAAAAAAAACAATTATTAATTTCAAATGGAAAGGAAAGAGACCTCGGATAAGCAAAGCACTGCTGAAGAAGAAAAGCAAAGTGAGAGGTCTCACACTCCAAAATCTCAATACCTACTACATAGACACAGTAGTTAAAACAGCATAGTGTTGGTACAATGATAGACAGACATACCAATGGAACAGAATTAAAACCCAGAAATCCATCATCTGTGGACAGCTGATCTTTGACAAAGGACCTAAACCCATTAAATGGGGGAGAGATATCCTCTTTAACAAATGGTCCTGGCAAAATTGGATATCCACTTGCAGAAAAATGAAACAAGACCCACCCTTCACCCCATACACAAAAACAAACTCAACTTGGATCAAAGACTTAAATGTAAAACCCAAAACTATAAAGTTCATCAAAGATAAAATAAGGGCAAATCTAGGGGCCCTAACTTATGGCATAAATAGACTATCAAGCATAACCCAAAATGCACAGAAGATAGAAGAGAAGCTACATGACTGGGACCTTTTAATAATTAAATTCTCATGCACTTCAAAAGACTTCTCCAAAAAGGTAAAAAGAGAACCTACAGATTGAAAAATTGAGAAAATATTTGCCTGTCAGATATCTGAAAAAGGAATTATCGCCAAAATTTATAGAAAATTTCAACACCTCAACACCAAAAAGAAAAACAATCCAATTCAAAGATGGGCAAGGGACATGAACAGACACTTCACTAAAGAGATTATGCTGGCAGCCAACAAACACATGAGGAAATAAATGTTCATGATCAATAGAGAGACATGAATCAAAACAACAATGAGATATCATCTCATCCCAGCAATAATAGCAAAGTTCAACAAGACAGAAAACAACAAATGCTGGTGAGGTTGCAGAGATTGGAACTCTCATACACTGCTGGTGGGACTGCAAAATGGTATCACAACTCCAGAAAATAGTATGGCATTTCCTTAAAACACTGAAAATACAAATACCACTTGATCCAGCAATCCCGTTACTAGGAATATATCCTAAAGAGGTGAGAGACAGTACACAAAGAGACATATGCACACCCATGTGCATCACAGCACGATTCACAATAGCAAAGAGATGGAAACAACCTAAATGCCCATCAGTAGATGAATGGATAACCAAATTATGGTACATTCATACTATGGAATATTATATTACATTAAAGAATAACGAAGAATACGTGAATCATCTCACAACGTAAATGAATTTGGAGAACATTATGCTGAGTGAAATAAGTCAATTGCAGAATGACAAATATTGCATGAGCCTGTTATTGTAAAAAGTCAAGGAAGGGTTTACTTAGGGAAGGGGACTCACTTTGTAGGTTACAGGGGATGGGAGGAAAGGGAAGGGAAATTTTCAGACTAGTTGGGGGTCATATGTTCATCTGCGTAAGAGGAAGGATGGTGTGGAAAGAGTCTGTGATGAGCATGATGACATTGAGGAAAGGAAGGACACTGAAATGTACACATAAGGTATAGACAACAGAGGCAAAAACTAGTATATGTACAATACTGTGTTACCACAAACACCATGCACCATATACAAGGCTACAGATAAATGCATAGACAACTGAGAAGAGCAGGTGGGGGTTGGTGAACAGGAACGTACCCTAGGCTGAGGATAGATTTAGCTGAAGATAATCTTACATAAATACTAGTGATACAAAATTTGCCACACCCATTACAGAAGCAACAGAAGTCAGAGTTGCAGTAACCTCTCAGTGACAACCAAACACTTTGAGAGAATCACTGGGCCTGCTGACTCAGGACCATAGTGTTGGGGACACCAAGCTCAATTGGCACAATATAGTATATAAAAATCTTGTTCCACAACCTGCTTTGGTGAGTAGCGACTAGGGTCTTAAAAGCTTTTGAGCAGCCATCCAAAATACAACTATTGGTTTCCTCTCATCTGAAGCAAAGAAGAATAAAGAAAATCAAAGCCATTTGGAAACAATTAGTCCAAGGAGAAGCTCTGATGGTATAATGCCTAAGGCATTTGACTGCTAACCAGAAGCCTGGTGATTCAAATCCACCAGCCAAGGATATGATGGACCTCAAGACCAGAAGAACTAGATGGTGTCTGGCTACCAATGCCAACCACTTGGGAAGAGATCAAAACTGAAGATCTTGGATAGAGTGGGAGGAAAAATGAGGCACAAGATTCAAAAACACAAAAATGACCACTACTACTGTCTGGTGAACCCTCCAAGACTATGGCCCCAGGCATAGCATTTGTGCCTAGCATTGGACACTCCCAAGGATTGATTCTCAGCCCAACAGTGGAAAGACTTACACACAGAACACCAACCCCAGGGCAATGCACACACCTACTCTAGGGAAATACACTCCTTAGAGAAATTGGCCATGGGGCACCAGAGGGGCAGCATTCATATGGATGGAAAGCTGGACAGACACAAGGCCATAGTTAACAAGGGCACAGGGAGGGGGTGGTCACAGGGTGGGAGGGGGGAGAGTGAGTTATGGTCGGGGATGGTAATCAGGGCATGAAATCAAATGTACACAAACTGTTGAATGTAAAATACATTTTGCTTTGTAAATTTGTGCCCAAAACACAATTAAAAAATAAAAAATTGCCCATTTCTTCTAGGTTTTCAAATTTGTTGGAGTACAGTGCTTCACAGTAGTGAGTTATTATCTTTTTTATTTCAATAGGTTCTGGTAGCATAGTGCCTAAAGCACTTGACTGCTAACCAGAAGGCTGGAGGTTCAAACCCACCAGCCACTCCTCAGAAAGAAGGTTGGGCAATCTACTTCTGTAGTGATAGCACCTTAGAAACCCAAGGGCACACAACAACAACAACAAGGTTCTGTTTTGACATTGCCTAATTCATTTGCATCTTCTTTATCTTTTGTTAAATTTCCCAGTGGTTTGTCAGTTTTATTGATCCTTATAAAGAACCAGATTCTAGTCTTGTTGATTCTATTGTTTTCTGTTTAATTTATTTCTGCTCAAATCTTTATTATTTCTTCTGGTGACTGTGGGCTTTTTTGCTGTTCTTTTTTTTAATAGAGATGTTGGGTGAAGGTATTACTTTTGATTCTTCATTTTTGATGTGTGCATTCCTCTCTCAGAGGAAAATTATCCTCTGAATACTGCTTTTGCTGTGTCCCAAAATTTGGTATGTTGTATTTTCATTTTTGTTTGATTCAAATATTTTTATATCATTTTTTATTTCTTCTGTTACCTAGTAGCTCTAAACAGGGTGTTATTCAGTTTCCATGTATTTGGTTTTTTCCCTTGATCTTCCTCTTGTTGATTTCTAATTTTATAGCATTATGATCTGAGAAGATGCTTTATAGTATTTTGATGTTTTTAAATGTATTGAGGCTGGCTTGTGGCCCAACATATGGTCTATTCTGAAGAAAGTTCCACATGCACTGGAAAAGAATGTATATTGTGCATTTGTTAGGTGGAATGTTCTGTATATAGCTATGTGGTCCAGCTGGTTGATTGTATTATTTAGATCTTCTTTTCTTTGTTAAGATTCTTTCTAGTTGTTCTGTCCTTCATTGAAAGTGGTATGTTAAAATCTCCTACTATTATTGTGGGAGCTCTGGTAGTGTAGTGCCTAAGGCATTTGGCTGCCAACCAGAAGGCTGGTGGTTCAAACGCACCAGCCACTCTTCGGAAGAAAGGTTGGGCAATCTACTTCTGTTATAGATACTGCCTCAGAAACCCAAGGAGGGGTTGTTATGAGTCAAAATCGACTCAACAGCAGTATGTTTTTAGTTTTTGTACTCTTACTGTGGAGTTGTCTCTTTCTCCTTTCAATTCTGTTAAAGTTTGATTTATGTACTCTGGGGCTCTTTCATTGGGTACGCAGATATTTATTATGGTTATGTCCTCTTGTTCAACTGACCCTTTCATGTATTATATAATCCCTTCTGTGTCTCTTTTGCTGGTTTTTGCCTTCAAGTCTATTTTATCAGAAATTAATATGCTACTCCAGCTCTTTTTTGGTTGCTGTTTGTTTGATATATAGTTTTCCATCCTTTGATTTTTAGCTTATTCTTATCTTTGCATGTAATGTGTGTCACTTGTAGACAGTATACTAATGTGTGATGTTTTCTTATCCAATCTGCTACTCTCTGTCTCTTGACTGGTACATTTATTCCATTTACTTTCAATATAATTATTGATAGGTATGAATTTACTGCTGCCAGTAAATTTGTATGCAGTGTATATGGTTTCTTTTTTTCCACATCTTTTTCTGTGTTGAGCTCATTTTGTTTATGGATTTTCTAATCATTTCCTTCATTGCTATTGTTTTAGTGTTTACTGAGACTTCATGATTTTCTTTCTTTTTTTTTTTTTTTCCAGTTGTGATTTGGGTGAAAGTTTACAGCGCAAATTCATTTTCCATACAATAGTTCATACACATTTTGTTTCATGACATTGATTATAGTAAAATGTTATGTAACAGCTCTCTTCCTACTCCATCCCTGTGGTTACCTTTTTCCTGTGTTCTTCTTTCCTATGCATTCAGGAGCTCTCTCCCTGTGCAAATTTTTATTTTGCTTTGAAGCTTTATTACTTTTCTTTGATGTTACACTGTGATAATTATCCTCCCAAGTTTAAAGCAGTCCATTCTAACACGATATTGTCTTGACCTCCTATCCATTTGGAAGTTCTATAACTACATCATTTATTCCTTCTTTTTGCTTTGTAGTTATCATCCTTTATTAATTGACATCTCTGGTTCCCTATTTTCCATCTTATAGGTTTATTTTAGTTTTGGTACTTATATCTCTGGTTGATATCCAGGTGATGTTGCCATCTGTATTAATTTATTGTTGTAGTCTGCCATTGGTGGTTCTCTGTCTGTAGGACTCCTGGTAGCATTTTTTGTAAGGTTGGTCTGGTTTTTGCAAATTCTCTTAATTTCTGTTTATCTGAGAATGTCCTAATTTCAGCATCATATTTGAGAGTAAATTTTGCTGGATAAATAATTCTTGGTTGGCTTTTTTTTTTTTTTCCTTTCAGAGTGTTACGTGTGTCATCCACTTTCTTCCCTGCATAGTATCAGTTGAGAAATCAGCACTTAGTCTTATTGTTCTCTGTTGTCAGTGACCTTTTATTTTTCCTGAGCTGCTTTCAAGATGCTGTCTTTATGTTTGGTTTTGGAAAGTTTGATTATGATATGTCTTGGTGATTTTTTTTTGGGGGGGGGTCAATCTTGTTTGAGGTTCATTGATTTCTTGAATGAATATCATGATATTGGGAAAATTTTCTTCCAACAAATCTTTGACCCTTTTCTCTGTTTTTTTTTTTTTTTTTTTCTGTGTGTGTGTCTCTTCCTATTCTGGAATTCTAATCACATGTAAGTTATTCCTCTTCATCTTGTCCAAAATGAATTGTAAGCTTTCTTCATTTCACTTAATTTATTTTTCTGATTGTTCTTCCAATAGATTGGTGTTAAGAGACTTGTCTTCAATATCACTAATTCTATGTTTTATTGATTCAATTCTATTCATTTGTCCTTTGAAAGCATTATCCATTT
Organism: Orycteropus afer afer; assembly: GCF_000298275.1. Taxonomy (NCBI): domain Eukaryota; kingdom Metazoa; phylum Chordata; class Mammalia; order Tubulidentata; family Orycteropodidae; genus Orycteropus; species Orycteropus afer. The sequence goes on along the minus strand of NW_006921857.1, from coordinate 1,355,250 downwards.
CTGAAATTTTAGTATTCATCTTTTGGATTTCTATTTGTTGTTTTTGTATGGTTTCTAATTTTCCATTTATTTGTCAATTTGTTCTTGTGTAGTGCCTAAGGCATTTGACTGCTAACCAGAAGGATGGCTGTTCAAGCCCACCAGCCAGCCATTCCTCGGAAGGAAGACGGGGCAATCTACTTCTGTAGTGATACCACCTCGGAAACCCAAGGAGGGGTCGCTATGAGTCAGATCTGACTCTACGGCAGTGAGTTTGGTTTTTGGTGTTTTAGTGTTTTGTCTGTGTTTTCCTTGATTTTGTCTGTTGTTTCCTTGAAGTTTCAATCCATTGAACATGCCTAAATATAAGTCTTTTGAGTTCTTTATCAGGTAATTCCACTAGCATTTTTTCCTCTGGAAGATCTTCTCACCCTGTACTTTGCTTACTTGTTTGAGGCATCATGTCCTGTTTTTTGTGTATGTGATTTGGAGTGGACTGCTCTTTCCAAGACATTGTAGTGTTATGTAGTAATTCACTGATGAGATGTTGGTTTATTTCACTCTGATTTTCCCTTTTGTTCAGTTTCAATATATCTAGATAACAGGGTGGTTGTATTACTCTAGTTGCTAGTTTTGCAGCACTGGGGTACTCACCTGTCTCTAGGCAGATTTAGTAGCAGGTGGGAATGTGGGCACAAGTCTCTGATCATTGATCATGCAGAGCAACTTATGGCAGGATGGGTGGGTGTTGGCTGTCATCTGTTGTTAAGTCCAATAGTGCTGGAGTGGGTGGTGGCACTCCCCCCGTGGGTGAACATGGTTGAGAAAGGTCACTGGTTCCCAACTCTGGTTGTCTGATCATCAGTGTGGGTACTAGTGCAGTCCTGACCTACTGGAGCCAATTATCTGGTTCCTGGTCCAGTTCCTGCTCTGGTCAGAATGCTGTTTGCAATAGGTCAAAATGACTGCACTGTGCTGGTTAACAGTTTACCACTCCTTGTTCACTGTTTTTGTTTAGTCTCTTCCTCTCATTGATATTTCATCTACTTTTATATCCTTTCCTTTGAAGCTCTGGGATCCAGGATGGTGATCCATAGCTGTTTCCTCTCCCCTCCCGCCTTTTTTGATTCTTTCCCATAGAGGGTCTGAATAGTGCATCTGCCTAATCCACCATCTTGGATCCAGAACCCCTCTGTGATAGTTAAGTTTGTGTGTCAACTTGGCTGGGCCTGGTTGAGTGGCTGGGAAGCTGGATGTAGTTATTCCCCATGATGAGACTGGTAATTAACTCCATGGTGGAATCTACTGGAGCAGCTGAGTAGCTGCTTTCACAATGTGTGCTGCTTCCAGTATATAAGAAGCAACTTTGAGGAAGGTCTCCAGCTTTTTGGCACACTTGAACCCTGCATGTAGCCGAGTCGTTGTTCAGAAGCCTGCCAGGTTGCCCTGCACATCTTGGGACTTTTAATGGATTTTTGCTGTGTGGTTTGGTAATACCTTTTCACTTATCAACCTTGAGTTTTGTCAGCCTCAGCAGCTAGCAGCTGCTTGAGTGAAGAGATGCCTCTAACTTCAGTGGGCCAGGAGCAAGATGCAGAGCTAAAGCCCAAGGTCAACGGACTTTCACCCAGCCCCTAGAGTTTGGCACCTGGAACTCGGACTTCTAACCTCCAAAATTATAAGAGAATAAACTCCCGTTTGTTCAAGCAATCCCATTTGTGGTATACTCCTGTCAGACCAGCACTAGGTAACCAAAACATTCTCTTTTAGTTTCTTGCAGTAGTGTTTTATAGTTTGTCTTGTATAAGTCTTTTTTGTCCCTGGTAAGTTTATTCCTAGCTATTTTATGTGGTTGGGGGCTATTGTAAATAGTACTGTTTTCTTGATTTCTCTTTCTGAGTCCTCCTTATTAGTGTACAGGAATTCAACTGATCTTTGTGTGTTGATCTTGTAGCCTGCCACTTTGCTGAATCCTTCTATTAGTTCCAATAATTTTCTTGTGAAGGCTATGGGATTTTCTATGTGTATGATCATGCCATCTGCAAATAAGCATAGTTTTACTTCTTCCTCTCCAATCTGGATATCCTTTATTTTCCTTTCTTGCCTTCCAGTGCAGAATTGAATAAGAGTGGAGATAAAGGTCATCATTGTCTCTTTCCTATTCTCAAGGGGAATGCTCTCAATCTTTCTCCACTGAAAATAATGTTGGCGGTTGGTCTTTTGTATATACCCTTAGTTAGTCAGAATTGACTCAATGGCAGTGAGTTTGGTATTTGGTTTGTGTATTCCTATTTTGCTGAGAATTTTTATTAAGAAAAGGTACTGGATTTTATAAAATGCCTTTTCTGCTCTGGTTGAGATAATCATATGATTTTTTTCCTTTGTTTTATTTATATAGTGAATTATGTTGACTGATTTTCTAATATTGAACATTTCTTGCATCCCTGGTATAAATCCCACTTGATCATAAAAAAAGCAAACCAAACTCACTGCCATTAAGTCAGATCCAACTCATAGTGACTGCTCCTTGGGTTTCTGAGGCAGTATCACTACAGAAGTAGATTCCCCAACCTTCCTTCCAAGGAGTGGCTGTGGATTTGAACCTCCAGCCGTCTGGTTAGTAGTCAAATGCTTTAGGCACTACTCCACCAGAGCTCCCACACTTGATCATGATGTATATATTTTTTACATGCTGTTGAGTTATGTTGGCTAGATTTTTTGTTGATAATTGTTGCATCTATATAGGGTTGCTATAAGTCAGAATCAACTCCACGGCAATGGGTTTTTTTTTTTTTTTCCAGTATTCATGAGGGTTGTATCCTTTTACCATGTTTATTCTATGTATGCTGAACAAATAATATGAGAAGCTGGACTATATGAAGAAGAATGCAGCATCAAGATTGAAGGAAGACTCACTAGCAACCTGTGCTATGCAGATAACACAACTTTGCTTGCTGAAAGTGAAGAGGACTTGAAACATTGATGAAGATCAAAGACTACAGTCTTCAGTATGGATTACACCTCAACATAAAGAAAACAAAAATCCTTGTAACTAGATCAATATGCAACATCATGATAAATGGATAAAAAATTGACATTTTCTAGGATTTCATTTTACTTGGATCTACAATCAATGCCCATAGAAACAGCAGTCAAGAAATCAAACAATGTATTGCATTGGGCATATTTGCTACAAAAGACCTCTTTCCAATCTTAAGGAGCAAAGATATCACTTTGAAGACCGAGGTAAGCTTGACCCAAACCACGGTGTTTTCAATCACCTCAAATGCATGTGAAAGTGGACAATGAATAAGGAAGACTGAAGAAGAATTGATGCTTTGAATTTTAGTGCTGGCGAACAATATTGAATATACCATGGACTGCCAGAAGAATGAACAAATGTTTTGGAAGAAATACAGCTGGAATGTTTCATCTCTCATACTTTGGTCATGTTATCAGGAGGGACCAATCCCTGGAGGAGGACATCTTCTTGGTAAAGTGGGGGGTCAGCAAAAAAGTTGACCCTCAGTGAGGTGCATTGACACAATGATGACAACAATGGGCTCAAATATAGCAATGATTGTGAGGATGGCACAGACCAGGCAGTGTTTTGTTCTGTTGTACATATGGTTGCTATGAGTCAGAACCAACTTGAAGGCACCGAGCAACAACATTCATGATGAATATTGGTTTGTAATTTTTTTGTTAGGGGTGTCTTTGCCTGGCTTTAGTATCAGGGTTATGCTGGCTTCAAAAAATGAAGTAGACAGTATTCTCTCCTTTTCATTGTTCTAGAATAATGTGAATACAATTGTCAACCCTTCTCTGCATGTTTGGTAGAATTCTCCAGTGAAGGTGTCCAGGCTGGGCTTTTTTTTTTAGTGTGGAGGTTTTTTTTTTTTTTTTTTTTAAGTGACATCTTCAGTTGCTTCTTTTGTTACGAGTCTATTCAAACTTTCTACCTCTATTTGTGTTAGTTTTGGTAATTGATGTTTTTCTAGAAATTTGTCCATTGATTCTTGCTTTTCAGAGTTGTTGGAGTACTATTTTTAATTATATTCTCTTCCTATCTGTTTTATCTCAGTTGGTTCTGTGGTAATGTCACCTATATCAGTCCTTATTTTATTTACATCTTCTTGTATTTTTCCTTAGTCAGTTTGGCCCATAGTTTGTTAATTTTATTGATCCTCTCGAAGAATCAACTTCTGGTCTTATTGATTTTTCTATTGTTTTTTCTGTTTCCTATTTCCTTTATTTCTGCTCTGATCTTTATTTCTCTTCTTCTGGTGACTGTGAAGTCTTTTGCTGATTAATAGATTTAAACTGTTGATGTTGGCCCTTTCTTTATTTTTTTTTCCTTGATGTGCCTTTATTACTATAAATTATCCTGTGAGCACTGCTTTTGCTGTGTCCCAAAGGTTTTTGTATGTTTTATTTTCATTCTCATTTGATTCTAAAAATTTTTAAATTTCATTTTTAATTTCTTCAATTACCCACTAGTTTCTAAGGAAGGTGTTTTTTAATTTCAAGGCATTTTATTTATTTCTTTGTTATTCCTGTTACTGATTTCTAGCTTTATTGCATTATGGTCAGAGAAGATGCTTTGTATTATTTCTAGGTTTTTAAATTTATTGTTGCCAATAATATGGTTTAGTCTGGAGAATAATCCATGTGCATCGAAGAAGAATGTGTACTGTGCTGCTGCTGGGTGGTGTGTTCTGTATAGATGCAGGATGTTGAGTTAGTTGATTTGTTATTTAGATCTTCTTATCTTTGTTAGTTTTTTTTTTTCTAATTGTCCTGTCGATCATTGAAAGTGGTGTGTTAAAGTCTCCCACTGTTGTTGTAGAACTGTCTATTTCTCTTTTCAATTACTTTAGAGTTTGTTTTATATATTTGGAAACTCCATCACTGAGTGTGTAAATATTTATTATGATATGTCCTCTTGCTGGAATGACCCTTTTATCATTATATGTTGTTGTGGTTATGTGTCGTCGAGTTGGACCCAACTCATAGCAACCCCTCCTTGGGTTTCCGAGGCAGTATCACTATGGAAGTAGATTGCCCCATCTTCCTTCCAAGGAGTGGCTGGTGGGCTTGAACCACCAGCTTTCTGGTTAGCAGTCAAGTGCCTTAGCCACTATGCTACCTGAGCTCCTTTTATCATTATATAATGCCCATTTTTTGGTCTCATAGTGATACTGCCTCGGCAACCCAAGGAGGGGTCGCTATGAGTCGGGGCCGACTCTATGGCACATAACAACAACAACAACAACATAATGGATTTTGACTTGATGTCTATTTTATCAAAGATTATTATTGCCACTCCTGCTCTCTATTGGCTACTGTTTGCTTGATATATTTTACTCCATCCATTGATTTTTAACCTATTTATGCCTTTGTGTCTAAGGTATGTCTCATGTGGGCAGAATATTGGTAGGCCATTTTTTAAATTACTATTATTCATTCTGCTATTTTCTGTCTCTTGACTGGTATATTTAAACCATTTCTATTCAATGTGACTGTGAGTAGGTATAAATTTAATGCTACCATTTTGTTACACTTTTTTTTCTGTCATGTTAGCAGTTTCTTTGTTCCACTTACTTTTCTGTTCTGAGCTCTTTTTGTTTATAGATTTTCTTTTCGCATCCTTCACCTTTGTTGATTTTGTGTTTACTGTGTCTTTTTTATTTTCTTTTTATATTTTGGTGAGTAAATTTATGTTGTCTTTGTAGTTACTCTGAAGTTTACCTTTATCTTCCTAAGTTTAAAGTAGTCTGTTATATTTAGCTGTTGCCTTGACTCCCTTTCCATATCAAAATTTAATAACTATACCATTTATTACCCTTTATGTTTTGAAGTTTTGTTTATAGGTTGATGTCTCTGGTTCCCTGTCTTCAGTTTTGTAGCTTTATTTTCATTGGAGAATTCTTCATATGAGTTGGTATCTGGTTGATGCTGTTGTGTCTTAATCCCAAGTTATTGTCTGATGTCATTGGTTCTCTGTCTGAAGATGTCATGAATTGATTTGTGTTCCCTCAAAATATGAATCAACTCAATGACAGTGAGTTTAAAATATGTGTCAACCTGCCTGGTCACGATTCCTGGTGGGTTGGCAGTTAATTAATGATGTAATTTGGCAGTTACATAATGATATAAACATTCCTGCTCCCACCCCACCCCATGATGTGATCTGATGTGATCAGCCAATCAATTGTAAGGGGATCAGGGTAGAATGCAACACCCTTGCTTAGGTCAGAGCCCTGATCTGATGTAAGGGAAGTTTCCCTGGGGTGTGGCCCGCATCGCCTTTTATCTCACAAGAGATCAAAGAGAGAAAAGGGAGCAGAGAAAGAGAGACCTGACTACCACCAAGAAAGAAAAGACGAGAGCAGATGCATCCTTTGGACCTGGGGTCCTGTGCTGAGAACCTCCTAGACCCAGTGGATGACTGATGCCAAGACACATGGAGATCTCCAAGGAATGCCAGGCTTTCAACAGATGTTGAAAGGAGACAAGGATCTTCCTACATGACCAACAGAGAGAGAAAGACTTCCCCTAGAACTGGTGCTCTGAATTCAGACTTCTAGCCTTCTACACTGTGAAAGAATACATTTCTGTTTGTTGAAGCCATGCACTTGTGGTATTTCTAATATGTTGTTGCTCTTAGGTGCCATTTAGTTGACTCTGACTCATGGTGTAGCTGGTGATCAAGACCTGAACCCAACCAAAAGTGAGAATGGGGGCCTGTCCAGAGCCCAGTCAGGTGGGGGGCATTTCCAGCTGCTACTCCAAGGATCTTCCATTCTCCCAATGCCACATACTCAAATAATCAGGAACTGCTACTGGTGAGTAGTAGTTCTGTCCCTATTTTCTGGCTCCTTCCTTAATCCGTGGTTACCTGTATCCCTAGGGCTCTCAGCCACCTTCCTGCATTTTTCCTCCTTACATCCAGTTCATGTTATGCTCACCTTGCTTTGTTTTGGATTTGTCTACACAGTATCTATGTCTCCTGTTGGGGATCCCATGAAGTTGCTTTACTGTGCTCCTTACCTGAAAATGTACTTTGCCACCTGACAGGGTGCCTACCATCTCTAAGTCCCCTAATTTGCTGTTTTCATTCAGTTTCTCACTCCCTTTCGTGGTCACTCTAATTCTTCATCATTCTGTTTGCTGTTCTGTGTTCACAGATTGTCATCTGTATTTGTTTCACTTAGTTTCTTGGTTCTTTGCAGTAGGGGTACAGCATGGTGTGTTTGACTAAGCCACCATCGTGAGCCGTCTTTCTGTACTAAATTCTTAACATATGCACTAATATAAATCTTACAACAACCCTCTGAAGTTGTTGTATGTCATTGAGTTGATTCCTACTGTGACACACTGAGGTAGATATATACTATCCCCATGTAATAGATGAGGAGTCTGAGATACAAAGATGTTAGATAGCTTAAGCAAAGTCATATAGGCAGTAAATACAGAGCTAGATTTCTGAACCCAGGTAGTTTTCTATTCTCTCTACTGAATGTACTGGCTCTCTAATGTGAGGATTCAAATCAAAGACAGGGAAAGGGAGTACGGGAATGGGAAAATAGTAAGGTGGAAGGACATTCTAGATAGTTGGAACAGCATAAAAAAATCAAAAACAAAACAAAACAAAATTCCCAACCCCATTGCTACTGAGTTGATTCCAACTCATAGTGACCCTATAAGACAGAGTAGAACTGCCCCATATAGTTCCCAATGCTGTAATCTTTACAGGAGCAGACTGCCATATCTTTCTTCTACAGAGAGGCTGATGGATTGAACTGTGGACCTTTCAATCAGCAGCTGAGTGCTTATCCAGTGTGCCACCAGAGCACCTAAAAACAAATCAAAGAGACAAAAATTTAAAGTCTTACTAGTATTGAGGGCACTATGAGCAGTTGTGTGTTAAAGGGAAGGATCCATGGTGGTGCAGTGGTTAAGCAGCTTGGATGCTAACTGAAAGATTGGTGTTCACAGTTTAAACCCACCAGATGATCTATGGGAAAAAGAAGTGGCAATAAAGATTACTGCCTTGGAAACCCTATGGTGCAGTTCTGTTCTGTCCTATAGGGTCACTATAAGTCAAAATTGACTTGAGTACAATAATGTTTCTTTCGGTGTGTTGAGAGATGTAGCAGAAGATAATCAAAATTACCTTTTATTAGGTATCAAATATTGAAGAATTATAACATTATCTCTTCTTTTCCTTTTGATGGTATCCCACATGAACCTTAGGCTTTCTTCATATTGTTTTGATTTTTTTTTTCTGATTGATCCTTTTCCAAAGAAGTATTCAGGTATTTTTCTTCCATCTCATTAATTCTGTCTTCCATTGCATCAGTTCTTCTCCTTTGCCCTTCCAATGTGTTATCTATTTCTGACAATTTAGTATTAATCTTTTGGATTTCTATCTGTAGATTTAGAATAATTTCTAATTTTTCATTTTGTTCTTGTATTTTCTTCCAAAATTTTTGTAAGTTTTTTTCTGTGTTTTCTTTGGTATGTCTCTCAATCCTTTGAAGATTCCTAAAGATAATTCTTTTGAATTCCTTATCAGAGAGTTCCAATGCTGCTTCTTCCTCAGGATGTGTTCTGGGTCTGTATCCTGCTCCCTTGTTTCTACCATTTTATCCTGCTTCTTTGTGTGGACTGTAATGGTCTGTTCTTTCCGAGGCATCGTAACATTGTTGTATTTAGATCTCTGTTAACTGTTTGTGAAGAGCAGCCAAGGGTGGTTCAGTCTCTTCTTGGTGGTTTTTTATCGTTGGCCCATTGCTGGAGAAGGAGGAAGTGGCTCTCGCTCAGTAAGTGAAGTTGCAGGAGGTGTGGGTGTAGTTGTGTCTTATGGGGACTGTTGTTGTCTCCCACTGACACAAATTACAATTGAATAACCATCAAAAAACTAAAAGCCCATGGATGAAAAACACACCATGTAATCACACAGGAACAGTAACCGAAAAGAGAAAAAAAGAAGAAAAACCAAGCAAACCTGCAATATCTGGGGATAGAGCACTAAGAAAAAAAAAGAAAGAAAGAAAGAAAAAAAGTAGGGAATGAGAATAATAAATGAAGAAAAAAATAGGAATAATGCAAAAAGAAAAACAAGGAATGGGATTAGTCACAAGAAGAAAGGGGGGAAAAAAAAACAACCTTAAATGGTGGGTGCAGAATTTCAACCAGGCACAGGGAAAAGAAAAAATGCTGAAAACTAGGACCTGGTAGGGGAAGATTAAGAATAATAATAAAAAGGACAAAAGTATTAATAATATTAGTTGGTTTAAAACAGACAAATATAAGCAAACTAATCACCAGGAAAAAGAAAGCGAAAAAGAAAAACGAAAAAGAAAAAAATAAAGAAAACATCGGTGGAGGACAGCGTAGGGCACCCAGGCTCCGTCTGAGCACACAGACGTGATGGAGTTCCTGTGGGCCCAGAAGGTAGGTGGCAGTGGGGATGGCCACACCTCCGTTCACCAAATAGGTGTAGGGTGTAGGAACAAGAAGAATGTGGTACCTTTTCAGTCTTGTGGGCCCCAAGTGTCCTTGGGGTTGCTGGAAAGCAGAACGTGTTCTTAAGCCCCAGAAATCTGCGAGAGCGCTGTCTCTTTAAATATCCAAAATAGTCAAGCCGCTTTTTAAACCTGCAAAATGGTGGTGCCCTCCGAACTGGCAAAAGTCCACAACTCAGCCCACCTTTCTCTTCACCTTCTCCGTTTGTTCCCCAGCCACCGTGCACAGTCCTCCATGCAGTCCCTGGCTAGCAGTGGGATTTTTAGGTTAATTCTTAGGTCCTACCACCACTCAGGAATCTCTAAGCCGTCTGTGCCGTCAGGGTCGCTCAGGATCGCTGCCAGACTGCAGCTCCATATGTATCCTTTTTTGGTATTTTCACGCAAATTCTTCTGCTAGTTGGGGTTTAGTCCACTTCTGTATCCTTCCCTTCAAGGCTAAGGGGTCCAAGATTATCTTCTGTGTCTGTGTTAATTGGTTTCCCTTTTCTTTGTTGAAGAGGGTCTATGCAGTCCTTCTGCCTAGTCCTCCATCTTGCCGGAACCCCCATCTCTTCTTTTCAAGTCATCTAGGGAGGTGCTATTTTTATCAGAACTTGCAGGTGAGTATATCGAAGTTTAGAAAATTATGAAAGGCCACAAGCAGAAAGTTTTTTAGCTGAGACTCAGCAGTGTGCTCAGCCCCTACTTTACCTCTGAGCTGGACAGAATGTTGAATAACATCCATTAGGTATTTGTGTATAATTTAGCACCTAATTAGGAATTATTGAAAGTTTTCATGGGAAGCAGGCATGGTGATCTGATTCATCTTTTATAAAGATAGTTCTGCAAGTTTCATTAAAAATGAATCCAAAGAGAAGAAAAAATTAAAATACTACAGGGAGACAGAGCAGAAAACTATTTGAACTTCAAAGTGAGAGATAATTAGAAGCTGAATTGGGGCAATTGTGAGTTTAGAATATTCCAATCGGAGTTCCAGTCCTTTGTCTCACCCTTTCATATGAGTCCCTAATGTGATGGTTCTCTAGAATCAGCTGAAAGGGCTGGACACTGCATCAATGCCCTGAGGGCAGGAGCAAAGGCTGTCAGCTAGAACAGGCACCTGGTCCCAAGGAGAAGCACGTGTGGCTCTAAGGAGGATTTTTTTTTTTTTTTTTACAGTATATGCACATTTCATATACATTTTTTTTTTTTTTTTTTAAAGAATCCAAATTAGGTAAGAACCTAAGGTCAATGGGAAGAACCTGCCTGTGGTACTTAAGTTTGTGTGTCAAGTTGGCTGGGTCTGGTTGAGTGGCCGGGAAGCTGGAGGTAGTATTCCCCATGATGAGACTGATAATCAACTCCATGGCAAAATCTACTGTGAGCAGCTGAGTAGCTGCCTTAGGGATGTGGTCTGCTTCCTGTATATAAGGAGAAGCCTTGGGGAAAGGTCTCTAGCTTATGGCATGCTTGAACCCTGCATGTAGCCGTGTTGTTGTTCAGCAGCCTGCCACGCTCTGCCGACCTTGGGACTTTCAATGGACTTGAGTTAATGGGCTGCCAGTATGGTTTGGTAACATTAGGACTGTGCCTTTTTACTTGTCAACCTTGGGTGTGGCAGCCTCAGCAGCCAGCAGCTGCCTGAGTGAAGAAAAACCTCTAGCTCCAGTGGGCTGGGAGCAGGAGGGAGAGCTGAAGCCCAAGGTTGAGGGGCTTTCACCCAGTCCCTAGAGTCTGGCACTTTGAACTTGGACTTAAAGCCTCCAAACTGTAAGAGAATAAACTCCTGTTTGTTAGGGCCATCCCATTTGTGGTATATTCTTGTCAGAGCAGCACTAGGTAACCAGAACACTGCCACAAAAACTATCAAGAAGAGCACTATACAACTCCCACGGTCCTCTTGAAAACAATGCTATTTGAATTATTTACATTGTAAAATATTTAAAGGTACACACAAGAATAAGTAGTACAATTTCATGTACTTTCCATCTGGGAGCTCTGATGGTGTAGTGCCTAGGCATTTGATTGCTAACCAGAAGGCTGGTGGTTCAAACCCACCAGCCACTCCTCAGAAGGAAGATTGGGCAATCTACTTTTTTTGTGATACTGCCTCAGACAGGTTGATCAAATCTTGAATGTTAAGTTGTTTTCATATAGAATGTTTCTAGAGATATTTTAAAAGACTTACAGATACAATTGACACACCTTGCATTTCCAATCTGATCCATTCCTCTTCCTCTCTATCTCCAGAGATAACCTTAATAATTGACTCAGTTTTATTTTCCCCATGCATGTTGTTACTTGCTTTAAAATATTGATATATCCATAAATATTATCTAGTATTGTTTAGTAGGTTTTAAATTTTTAAATAAATGGTGTCATAACGTAGAAGTCCTGGTGGTGCAACAGCTAAGCATGTGGCTGCTAAAATGTTGGCAGTTTGAACCCACCGGAAGCTCTATGGGGTTCTAGACCTAGTGATCTGCTGCCTTCAAGATCATAGCCCAGAAAACCCTATGGGACAGTTTTACTCTGTCATATAGGGTTTCTATGAATCAAAATTGACTTGATGATGTTACCTCAAAAATAGGTCCATGCCTGGTGCAACTTGAGCCAATAAGCCACACCTAACGGACAACATAAAAAAGGCTTAATCACTTGTGCATAAATGGGGACAGACTGAGCATGCTCTGATTTGGAGAAAATTAACAAAGGGTTTATGAAAGTATAGCAAACAAGGGATTAGTGCAAGCAGCCACAGGAAGCAGGGTAGAAGTTACAAAGGATTTGTTGAACTACAAGCTTAAACATCAATAAACTCATTTGCTGCATTCTGGGGTTGTTACATTTTGAGAGTTGTTTAACAAAGCATTCTATCAGGGGTTTTCTTGTCCCATCTGTAGTCTATCTCCTTATCTTAACAAATTTAGTCTCTATCTTAGTTACACATTTACAGGACTAGTGCTTAAAGCATTTCATTGCTAACCAGCCACTCCTCAGAAGGAAGGTTGGGCAGTCTATTTCCGTAGTGATACCGCCTCGGAAACCCAAGGAGTGGTCGCTGTGAGTCAGATCCAACTCCATACAGTGGTTGCTTTGAGTAGAAACACTATGGAAAATCCCAGTAAGTAAAATTGTAATTTGGGAGTCAGAATGTGTACTATAACTTGATATATCTATCTTAGCTAGAAAGTTATTTATAAAGTCTAACTTCATTTAACATTATCAGTTCTATTCCCCATCCTCCCCCTGAGCAAGGTGCCCTCTCTTGGGCCAGCTGTACAAACATTCTTAGCAGACACTAAGTAACTCTTTACCTTCATTTAGAAATCCTGAGTTCTGCCTTCTTTGTCTGGCACCAGTAAGTCTTGGGGCTGACATTTCTATGGTCATCTGGTGACTTATGTTCAAGCTGACTTGTCATCAATGGCACACAACAACAATATCATAATGTATGTTCTGCCACTTGTTCTTTTAGTTCAATACTAGTGGCTCTACTAGCTAGCAACTCTAGTTCATTAATTTTAACTGCTGTATAGTATTCCATTTTATGACTGTATCATGGTTTACTCATCATTCTGCTGATAGGCATTACATTGTTTCAATGTTTTGCTACTATGACTTCAATGAATATTACTGTAATTATATTTCTTGGCCACAGGCATGAGAGTTGATGACAACTTTTAGATGGGGCAATCTACTTCTGTAGTGATACTGCCTCAGAAACCCAAGGAGGGGTCGCTATGAGTCGGGGCCGACTCAACGGCACATAACAACAACAACAACAACGATTACTTTTTAGATGGGCTATATTGTGGGAAAGATCCCTGGGTGACACAACATTTTCCCACATCACTAACCTAAAGGTTGTCAGTTTGAACCCACCCAACAGTATCATGGAAGAAAGGCAATTTGGTTCCATAAAGATTATAGCCAAGAAAATACCATAGGGCAGTTCTACTCTGTGATACATGAGGTTGCCCTGAATCAAGAGTTGACTTGATGATAGTGGTTTTGGTTGTTTGGTTTTATGCTGTAAGAGATTTTAAGAGGATGGACGATTGTATTATTTAGCTATTGCCATCAGAATGTTTATAACCAAACCAAAAAAATAAAAACAAACCCATTGGTGTCAAGTTGATTCTGACTCATGAAAATTGAGGGGCTGAAAGCAACTGTCATTTATTCTCCATCAAAGATCTGTAGGACAGCTGTGGTGGTTCAGCTTCCTGCTGCAGTTCTGTGGAGTGGCTAAGGTATGTTCAATCTGGGGCCCAGGCTAATGAGTACAAGAGGGACACTCAACTATACAAGCATCTCTCAAGCCCTTCCTGTGCCATTTCTGCTAAAATCCTATTGGCCACAACAAGCCACATGACTGAACCCAGTATCCAAGGACAAGGAAGTAAACTCTGCCAATGGGGATGAGAAAAGGAATAGTTCTGAACATAATCTCATCTATGAAAGCAACATATGGTGAGGTGATGGGGAGGGGTTGTGAGGGGCTTCCCCTTTTATGTAGACCCTCTACCAGGCATGATCCTTCTCCAGACACTGTTCCTTTCTGACAACATGACCAAAGTATTTGAGATGGAATCTGGTCAGCCTTGCTTCTGAGAAGCATTCTGACTGTACCTTTTCCAAAACAGATTATCTTTAGGTTGTTGTTGTGTGCCATCGAGTCAGACTCGACTCACAGCCACCCCTCCTTGGGTTTCTGAAGCAGTATCTCTACAGAAGTAGATTGCCCAACCTTTCTTCCTGGGAGTGGCTGGTGGGTTTGAACTGCCAGCCTTCTAGTTAGCAGTCAAGTGCCTTTAGGCACTGTGCCACCAGGGCTCCTACCTTTAGGTTAGTAGTTGAGAATAACAAGGTCTTAAATGAGGAAGCAGGAGGGAGGAAAGTCAAAACCAGAGAGATGACATTTTGAGAAAGACTCAACTGGCCACTGCCTCTAAAAGCTGGAAAACGCAGGGATTCTCCTGTAGAGCCTCTAGAAGGAACACAGCCTATTGACACCTTGATTTTTAGCCAGTGGGGACCACTTTGGACTTCTGACTTTTAGAACTGAAGATAATAAACTTGTGTTGTTTTCTGCCATTAAGCATATAATAATAGGAAACTAATAAAACACATCTCTGGACATAAGCTATACTGGATGTTATTCACTGTTGCCCTCAAAGTGGTGTGATCTAGTCTTCTATCAGAGCCATCATTAATTGATTAATAAAGATCACAGTCATTGCTAAGAAAAATTCAATAGAGAAAAAGAAGGTAGTTCAACTTCATTTGTTAGTATCTCTTTCTTTAAAGGGTATATAGTTTAAAACAAAAACATTGTGAAAACGACATACAATGGAAAATCTTGCTCTTAGTCCATCCCTATCTACCCTTCCCTTCCAGCTCTACTACTCCCTTCAGATAAACCCTTTCTTTCCCACACTTAAATGCCATAGAGTCCATTCTAACTCATACTGACCCTGTAGGACAGACTAGAACTACCCCATAAGGGTTTCAAGGTTGCAATCTTTATGGAAGCAGACCACCGCGTTGTTCTCTGGAGTGACTGAGGGATATGAACTGCCAAGTGCTTGGTTCGCAGCCAAGTGCTTAATCAGTGTGCCACAGGGGCTCCTTGTTCTTTCTTTCTTAGTTGTTGTTATGTGCCATCGAGTCATATCTGACTCATAGTGACCCCTCCTTGGGTTTCTGAGGCAGTATCACTACCTGCTCTTCCGGCCTGCTACTCTGGCATCCCTGCGTTGTCTCTCCTCACCTGTGAGCCTGGGCTCAAGGCTTTTATCCCCTTCCCTGCTCTTCTGGCCTGCTACTCTTGGTGCAGCCAAGTGCATAATCACTGTGCCACGGGGGCTCCTTGTTCTTCACAGGGACGCCAGAGTAGCAGACTGGAAGAGCAGGGAAGGGGATACAAGCCTTGAGCCCCAGGCTCACAGGTGAGGAGAGACAACGCAGGGATGCCAGAGTAGCAGGCCGGAAGAGCAGGGAAGGGGATAAAAGCCTTGAACCTGGACAGAAAAGCAATCAGCCAAAGGGATTAGGTGAGGAGAGGAAACTCAGGCCGTCTACAGTAGCAGGCCGGAAGAGCAGGAGAAAGGGGATAAAAACCTTGAACCCAGACAGAAGAGCAGTCAGCCTGAGGGTTACAGGTGAGGAGTGACAATGCAGGGATGCCAGAGTAGCAGCCGGAAGAGCAGGAGAAAGGGGATAAAAGCCTTGAACCCGGACAGAAGAGCAGTCAGCCCCAGGGATACAGGTGAGGAGAGACAACTCAGGGACTCCCGAAGAAGCAGGCCAGAAGAGCAGGAGAAAGGGGATTAAAAGCCAGGAAGCCAGACAGAG
>NW_006921857.1:1323432-1335982 GCF_000298275.1 Orycteropus afer afer | reverse complement strand
TCTGAGGAGTGGCTGATGGGTTTAAACCACCAGCCTTCTGGTTAGCAGTCAAGTGCCTTAGGCACTACACTGTTCTTTCTTTAGTTTCTTATATTTCCTGATATTGTCTTATGTAATCTAGCAAAATACAGATATTTATTCTATTTCTTACACAAAAGATAACATCATTTATAGTTATATACATTGCTCTTTTTTTCCAGTTATTTTATTGCTTTGGGGATCAGAGCAATTATGTGGATTTATTTCCATCAAAATTTGTCAATAAATATTTACTGGCTACACACTACCCCTGCAACCCACTTGTGGGAGCTCTGGTAGCATAATGCCTCAGGCACTTGACAGCTAACCAAAGGCTGGAAGTTCAAATCCACCAGCCACTCCTTGGAGGGAAGGTTGGGCAATCTACTTCTATAGTGATACCAACTCAGAAACCCAAGGAGGGGTCTCTATGAGCCAGGTTCGTCTCGACGGCACATAACAACAACAACACATTACTAGTAAGACGTCATGCTAAGTTCTATGGGAAATTACAAGGAAGTGATGAGACTTACTTTGGGATCTGTTCTGGTTACCTGGTGCTGCTCTGACACGAATATACCACAAATGGGATGGCTTGAACAAACAGGAGTTTATTCTTCAATCTGGAGGCTTTAAATCCAAGTTCAAAGTGCCAGGCTCTAGGGGCTGGGTGAAAGCCCCTCAGCCTTGGGCTTCAGCTCTGCCTCCAGCTCCTGGCCCACTGAAGCTAGAGGCTTTTCTCACTCAGAAAGTTGTTGGCTGTTGAACTGACAAACCCAAGGTCAACAAATAAAATGGCACAGTCCCGATGTTACCAAACCACACGGCAAGCCGTTAATTTAAGTCCATTGAAAGTCCCAAGGTTGGCTGCTGAACAATGACATGGCTACATGCAGGGTCCAAGGTGCCATAAGCTAGAGACCATTCCCAAAGCTGTTTCTTATATACGGGAAGCAAACCATATGCCCAAAGCAGCTACTCAGCTGCTCCAATAGATTCCACCATGAAGTTAATTACTAATCTTACCATGGGGAATAACTACATTCAGCTGCCCAGCCACTCAACCAAGCCCAGCCAAGTTGACACACAAACTTAACCACACAGGATCTTAATGCATTTACAATCTAACTGGGATCAAGGCAAAGATACATGAAGCTAAAAGAGACACAAAGCTTTATAATTTTCATATACCATGCTAAATTCTGGGCAAATGCTGTTCAACATTGTAGGTTTAGAAGCCTTCCAGGAGGGGATGAAATTGAAACTGGTTCTGAACATTATCATTTCAAAGAATTCTGTCTTTTTTTATTTTAAATTGGTCTGATCCATATTTCTCAATTATGGCATAAATCTGCATTATCCTGAGACATTTCCAGGAAAAGATTAATTTGAAGAAAATGACTAATGAATTGTCATTTAGATGTCTGTACCCTTTGGCTTGGGTTTATACCAGGGCTTTGACCTCATTCATTATAGTTCAACCCCCTGCTGATAATTAGCATTTCTATCTCAGATACACGAGATCAGAATGTACGTTTCAACAAGATCCCAGGTGGTTCTTATAGATCCCCAGTTGATACTTATATCCACTTAGTATACAGCTTCTGATTCAATATATCTGGGGTGGAAATGCAAATTCATAGTAGGGGTTCTAACTGGAATGAACCAGTTTGAAGTTCTGGCTTATACACTGTAACTTAAATTGCCACAATATATATTTTATCTGTAGTCTTTCAGCAGGTTAATAAATGATATGGGAGCTGCTTGGACTCAAAGGATGATTACCTGTTTGGACTGCTGTGTGTGAACTGAATACACTAGAACAGTGGGTCTTCAAGCTTGGTTCCAAGACCTAGGAATGAGTGAGAAGTGCAAATTCTCTGGGACCCTGCTCCAGACCTACTGTTTTAACAAGCCCTGTAGTTGATAGCGATGCAAGCTGAAGTTTGAGAAACAGTGGCTTAAAAGGACATCCTTTACTAAATAGGAAAGAAACTGCAAAAGATGAAGCACTAGATGGTCTTGCTTAAAAACCTGGTGCACTAGGAACCCACCAGATTTATAAATCTAAAGCGATGAGATTTCTTTCAAGAGATAAGGTAAGATGGTGGTTCTAGGGATCACCATCATAGGCTATTAAGTTCCAATTCATTCAAGAAATTCGGGAATGAGCATAGGGATGAGGTGGGGGTATTATGCTGAGAACCTAATAAGACAGACACTGAGTATGTGAGGGCTTCTTTCCTGCTTGACAACCCGCTTTAAATTAGATATGATAACCTCTATTTTGAGGGCAGTGGTGGTTCCGTGGTAGAATTCTCATTTTCCATGAAGAACTGAGTTTAATCCTCAGCCAATGCACTTCATGAGCAGCTGTCAATCCTCGGTCAGTGGGGGCTTGTGTGTTACTGTGCTGCTGAACAGGTATCAGTGGAGCTTTAAGACGAAGGTGAACTATGAAGAAACACTTGATAATCTACTCCTGACAGTCTTTTCTTTTCAGGCAAAGAAAACTCCATGGATCACAAGAGTCTGATCACAGCCAGTCATGAGGATGGCTCAGGATGGAGCAGCAGTCCCTTCTTTCGTGCATGGAGTCACCATAAGTTGGGCGGACTGGATGGCCACTAACCACCACCACCACCACTACCACCACCTGTCCTTTATAAATAGAGAGACTCAGGATTCAATAACTTCTGCAAGTTGTGTTCCATAAAACCAGGAAGTGATAGGGCTGGATTTACATCCCAAAGAAAATGAGTAACAGGTGGTGTTTACATATAGGATTTAAGTTCAAAGTTTAATCTCTTTGGCCTCAGAAAGGCAACTTTGAAATAAAATACTCTGTAGTAGTGTTTTGAGTATTTCTAGTTGTAATAACTGCCCAATTACCTCCATTGAGACCAGAATCATGCCACAGTACAATTAAAACACTAATACTGTTTTTTTTTTTCCCCTAAAGGATAAGTTTCTACAGAAGAAAAGGACAGATGATGTGTTAGGATCTCACAAACCAGGTTTATGATGATCTAGGAAAAAAAAATCCAGAAAAGATTATTTGATAAAATTTTTCACAATTCTGAATACATAGAATTATTTTACACTTTTATAAGAAGCTAATTTTCTCTCTGCTAAACAGAACAATTTGTAAGTTAAATATACGATTTTAAGCCAGAGTTATTGACATGTATTTAAAGTGTATGGTGAAATATGAGGGGAAAACCAAGAGAAGCAGACTTCATTGATCAAGTAGCTGTAAATGTTAAATATATGTTTGCTATTACACTGGTGGGAGCTCTGGTAGCATAGTGCCTAAGGCACTTGACTGCTAACCAGAAGGCTGGTGGTTCAAACCCACCAGCCACTCCTCGGAAGAAAGATGAGGCAATCTACTTCTGTAGTGATACTGCCTGGGAAACCCAAGGAGGGGTCGCTATGAGTCGGGTCTGACTTCATGGCACATAACAACAACAACAACAACATTACAATGGTAGCATAGTGCCTAAGACACTTGACTGCTAACCAGAAGACTGGTGGTTCAAACTCACCAGCCACTCCTTGGAAGGAAGGTTGGGCAATCTACTTCCATAGTGATACTATCTCAGAAACCCAAGGAGGGGTTGCTATGAGTCGGGTCCAACTGGATGGCAAACAACAACAACAACAACAACAACAACATTACAATGGTCTGGATGGAGACAGCTTAGACCAGCCCATGAGAGCCAATTGCTAAATTTTCAGGAATCTTGCAAACTAGTGGTTAAACACAACTGTTATTAAAAATTTAAGCTAAATGAAGTTACAACTAAATAAATTACATTATAAACAAAGGGGTAAGTATTCAAAACTCATCACTTTCTAGTTATTTTACCATTACCTGTACTCTTGAGGCTATTTACACTTATTTTAGCTATATGGTTGAAGAACTGTAAAATTATGCTCATGTCTATCTGTTCTAAATTCCTTATTTAATGAAATTAGCTGGTAGGTTGAAATTGACCATGGTGGAAGTATTTACAGCATGAAAACCAACAAATGCTACAAATCAGGGCTCTCCAGTCCCAAAAGCTGAATGTTAAGCATTTATCAATACATCATTTGTTCAAATAATAGGCAAATTTGAAATTAAATACTTTGAGTTCAAGTGTTTAATTATAGTTTATTAGAAAACTCTGGCCCAAACGGCACTGAATTGAAGGACTGTATGAGTTCTGGCAGGAAATAGATGGCATACTCAAAGGATTTAACAAGAGTTTCATGAACAGACCATTTACAGAAGTGTGGGCAGGGATAAGTTAAATCCACAGGGACAGTGAAGTCCTCAGGATGAAATCATTACCACTTCTTGGCTAGCATAAGCCTGGTAAGAACTGGAACTGTGGAAGAGGGGCTGTCCAGCAGGACTTGTGGTCAGGGAGGGAAGCCATCACCGTCATAACTACAGCAAGGCAGGAAGGAGGGGAGAGTGGAGGAAAGAATATGCACACCCCAACCTATCTCCCATTAGTGTTTCCATTTGGCCAATGAAAGCCAGAAGGGAAGGGAAAGGGGAACCTAGGAGAAAACAAACCAACTCAAACAACTAAACAAACAAACAAAAACCCAAACCAGTTACCACTGAATAGATTCTAACTTCTGGTACCCCTAGGTGTTGTAGAACTGTGCTCCAGGGGGTTTTCAGGGCTGTGACCTTCCAAAAGCACATGTCAGGACCTTTCAGTGGGTTTGAACCACCTAGCTTTAGTTAGAAGTTGAGCACTAAACTATTTGCACCATTAAGGACCTAGGAGAAATAGCCTATGAAAGTGAGTTTCCTGGGGCACGCAGCAGAGCAGAAAATCAGAAGCAATACAGGGACTCTTTTGAGTTACCGTTTCATTGTAGAAATATTTCTTAATGGAATATTTAAGGGAGACATCTTGCAACATGTTTTTAACAATTTTTAGAAATGTTTCCAGGGATGGAGTTCTAATAAGCTTTTATAACTTATTTGTCTTGAAATTTGAAACCAAAAGGAGCCGATAGATACAACTCTGAGAGTTTAGGGAAGGCTGCTGCAGAGACAGAGCATGCGTGTGTTTTGTTCAATCAGTCAGGTGACAATATTTCATGAAGAGGATTTAAATCCAGGTTATTGGAGATACGGACTTTTTTAAAAAAATTATAATTTGGGTGAAAATTTGGACCATTTTTAAACAACATCAAATACTAATGCACACTTGTGAAGGCTTCTAGAAAAGATCTGGAATTCTTGAGCTTATTATTCAAAGAAATTATTAGATAGTTATTCAGAGAAATTGTCCAGGATTGTAGAGTTGTTACAAGACATGAATGACGCAGACAATGTGAGTCATTGCTATTATTTGATATTGTCCCTAGCTACTCTCAGTCAAAAAGGACTTCTAGCAGGCTCCTTTGGGGACAGACTCTCTAGCACACATTGGGGTGTCTTAGTATTAGATCAAGCCATATAAAACTATTGACACTGGGCTATTTTTTAACTTACAAAATCAGCAATATCATGTGCTTGAATCTAATAATATTTCCAATATATTCTCCTTCCCCCTCTCTTCAGTGTATTTCTTCAAAACTCTAGCCCATGAGATCTTCCTGGATCTAAATGAGAACTCATTTTCTGCCACTATCCTCCGAGACAAATTTTACAGCCAAGAAATTTCAGATTGGAGGAAGTGTTTTCATAGCTAGTCCCAACAATGAATGTATAGAATAGTTTTTTTATACAGTTTCTCCTTGGGTCCTGCAGAAACACATTTCAGGGCTTAGAGCCTACTGTTCAGCAAAGGACAATTACAGGAAACTCTGAGGAAGTGCTGTTTTCATTGTCCCTGGTATGGTGTCAGGAATTCTCAGGCTAGGTTGTGATGTCCTTTCCACAGATTTTATGAAAATATGCTTTCCCAAGTTATTGCTGAGCTTGCAAATGTGCCATGAGGTGGTGCCAATAGCCGGTCAACGTCATTGACAGCATTTTGTAAGGTTTTTTTTTTTTAAAAAAAAAAAAATTCTCAGGGGAAAAGGTACACAAATGCACAGGCTTGCAGAATACTGACTGTCTGGACCTCTGGTGCACTTTATTTTTTTTCTAGGAAATTTCTCTTCCCTCTCATTCCTGATAAACAACAAAGAACGTTTTCTTCCATGTGTAAACCTTTCTTTGGCTTTTTATAATAGTGGACACATACAATATTTGCCCTTCTGTAATTGACTTATTTCACTCAGCATAATGTCCTCCAAGTTCATCCATGTTCTGAGGTATTCCACAGATCATTCATTATTCTTTAATGCTGCATAGTATTCCATTGTGGGTATACATCATAGTTTGGTTATCCATTTATCTGCTGATGGGCACTCATGTTGTTTCCATCTCTTTGTTATTGTGAATAGTAGTGTTTTGCATAAATCTATTCATGTCCCAGGAGCTCTGGTAGCGTACTGCCTGAGGCACTTGACTGCTAACCAGAAGGTTGGCGGTTGAAACCCACCAGCCACTCCTCAGAAGGAAGATAGGGCAATCTACTTCCGTAGTGATACTGCCTGGGAAACCCAAGGAGGGGTCACTATGAGTCGGGTCCGACTCGATGGCACATAACAACAACAACAATTCAACAATGAGTCCCAGATCTCATTTCTTTAGGATATATACCTAGATTGCTGGATCAAATGGTATTTCTAATTTCAACTTTTTAAGGAAGTGCCATATTGTTTTCCACAGTGGTGGTACCATTCTGCAGTCCCACCAGCAGAGTATGAGAGTTCTAATTTCTCCACATCCTGGCAGCATTTGTTGATTTCTATCTTATTGAACTTTGCTATTATTGCTGGGGTGAGATGATAGCTCATTGTTGTTTTGATTTGCGTATCTCTAATGGCTAATATTGTGAGCATTGTTTCATGTGTTTATTGGCTGCCTGATTATTTTCTTTGATGAAGTATCTGTTCATGACCGCTGCCCATTTTTTAATCGGATTATTTGTCTTTTTGGCGTTGAGGTGTTGAAGTTTTCTATAAATTTTGATGCCAGTTCCTTGTTGGAAATGTCATTGCCAAGTATTTTTTCCCAAAATGTAGGGTCTCTTTTGAGCTCTGGTGGCATAGAGCCTAAGGCATTTGACTGCTAACCAGAAGGTTGGTGGTTCAAACACACCAGTCACTCCTTGGAAGGAAGGTTGGGCAATCTACTTCCGTAGAGATAACACCTTGGAAACCCAAGGAGTAGTCATTATGAGTCAGGGCCGACTCGACGGCAGTGAGGCTTTTTTTTTTCCTTTTGGTTTTAGGTTCTCGTTTTACTCTTTTGGAAAAATCTTTTGAAGTACTTAAGAATTTAATTTTTAGAAGATCTCGGCCATCTATTTTTTGCTCTTTGTAAAATATTTGGTTATGTTTGATAGTGTTTTTATGCCATAAATTAGTACCCCTAAGTTTGCCCCTATTTTTTCTCTGATGATCTTTATAGTTTTAGCTCCACACCAATGAGACTCTGTCATTTTCCCTTTCACAGGCCAATAAACCCATGCTTAAAAGTTTGGTCCTCTCCAGAGTAAGTTGTGGACACTTACAACTCTTCACATGTGCAGAAAGGGACAGAATTATCTTTACTCTTTCAAATACCTTGGCAAGATTTGATGGTAATAAATACATTGTAAATAATCATCCTATTGTATTGCATAGGAACTCTGGTAGCATAATGGCTCAGGCACTTGACTGCTAACCAGAAGGCTGGCGGTTCAAACCCACCAGCCACTCCTCGGAAGATGGGGCAATCTACTTCCGTAGTGATACTGCCTAGGAAACTCAAGGAAGGGTCGCTATGAGTTGGGGCTGACTCGACAGCACACAACAACAACACTGTATTGCATATGGAGATTCTCATTAATCCTCTTTGTCTTGGATTTTCAACTGATTGCTAAAGAAGGGCTATAGAGATTTAGGGATAGGTAATTTTTTCAGCATCCCACTCTTAGCATAGTTAATGTATGTCACAGAATAAACCTCATCAGAGGGCATTTCTCCAGGCAAGTTTACTTCAAATATCAGAATGATTTTGCTTTCTCAAATCTATCTATACCAATGAGAAAAATAATCTATAAAGAACACAACACAAAAGTAACCAGACTGTCATTTATTAATACAAATTTTTATAGTGGCATATACTATTGGAGAAATCAGAAATTCATAACACACAAATTGGTACTGGAAATACAAAAATCATTTGAGTCAAGAAATCAGGTTGACAGCACCACAAATGTTTTACTCAGTCTGAGCAGGTGTGTAGTCTCCAAAAATAACAAATACCTGTCTCAGGATGCTGAGACTGAATATGGTAAGACTGTGCAAACACATCCAGCACTACTTCTTCCATTCAACAATAGGAATCTGCAGGAGTCCACCAGGAGGTCTGGGATACAATAAAGACAATACAAGGACAGCAAGGTACAGACCATTCTTTCTTTCTTCAAAGCAAGCTTGTAATAGCAAATAGCAACCCCCGATGGCTTTTTGATCTTTCTCACCAGAAGGCATGGCATAAAAGGTTAGTAAAACAACACACAAGGCATTAGTGAGCAAGTTAGAGAAACTGAAAGCAGAGTTTTGACTGAAATAAAATTCCACATCAGCCACTAAATTATCTGATCTCTAATGTTAAATATAAAACATAAATGAATAATTGTGCATCAAAGGAGTAAATCTCAACTCCACATTTCTTAGCACTTTCTATTTAATAAGTGTGTGTTCATTATAGAATTACTGCCATTTAGTGTATGCAGTGGGGAAAGGGCAGAAAGAAAGGCAGAAATATTCCAAGGGCTTTCCTTTCAGTTTTTTTGTCACGAGGTCCTTACAGGATGTTGCCCTTTCTGATGTCACTTCAGACCTCATAAGGTACATGGTGGCTACTAGAAATACTAAGAGGTCTCAGTCTCCATTCTCTTCCACACTGGCTTCATTCTGCTACCAGTCTCCACTCTTCCCATGATCGTGTCCTATTTGCTGGTAATGGAAGGAGTGTGCAAGAAGAATGTAAGATCAAATGGAAAGCTGCTGCTTAAGTGTGTAAGCATGCTGGCACTAGGAGAGGTTATATATAATGGGCCAAATCAAAAGCTGCTCCACAAATGATTAGTTTTCTGTCCAGGAAGAACCAATATTAACCTTCTAGATTGTTCTGGGGAAGACTCCTGCCCAGCTGTTGAGCTCTCCAGCTCTGAGACATAAATTCTTCGATGTCTATGAGCCCATGCAGACACTTTGCCCTGAACTGCCCAGTTGGTCTCAAGTAGTACCTGACCAGGTAGGAATTTCAGCTCTTGGCTCACGACAATCCACGCTCTCCTGAAAACTTTACTCTCATCTCAGAATATGAAGTCAGACTTTCTTCTAAATCTCCTGCTCTTGATGCTGATTCAGTCTCACCTCCAGCTAAACCATTACGACTTGTTTGTTCATTCCTCCTTAAGGCCACTGCCAGATCCATTGCTATGTAAAGCGGTGTTTCTTTGCTCCAATTAGAAGATTATTTCATAATCCAAATAGAAGAGATAATTGTAGTTTTTTCCCTGTATTTGCCCTTGTGATATACCACTTCCCTCTCACCTCTCCTTCCTAAATGTACTCTTCCATCACTCACCCATTACACCATTCATCTGTTCACTTAACAAGTATTTCTGGAGTACTTGTTATGTGCAAGGCACTGCTGAAGAAGCAAAGGTGCAGCCCACCCAGGGCCTACTCTCAAGGAGCTTGGTTGGAGTCCACTAGAGAGTTGCCTAAAGCCTTTCACAGTTCATTCTTTCTAGCTTTTAGTACCAAAGGGTTTCCAGTTTGGAATGTTGTCAAAGAGCTTATCATTCATATACAAATACCACACAATGTGAATGCTCTGTTATTTACTCAGTGATTATGGTGTACCATGCAATAGGAAGAGAATTATGTCTTTTACTTCTAAATAATGGAATTGTGCCTTCAATTCAAAACAACAAGACATGCATGCTCATATTTCTGCCAATAAGACAGACACAGAAAAGAAACAAAAATGCAAGCTGTATGCACACTACATACAAAATAGTTCAGCTGATATTTGAATACTAAATTATTTTAACGCCATGTGCTTATGGCCATGTCATGTGCTGTTATGATAAAATCAAATGCCTGAGCTACCGGAAAAGAACCACCCCCCCACACACCCCAAGAGAACGCCCTGAAATTCTGCACCAGGAATAGTAATGATCTGTTGTATGGATACATAGCCCGGAGAACCACTAGGCATGTGTCCACCCTGACTTGAGTCTGACCTGGACTTTCTCCTAATTTGCTTTCTTCCAATGAGACATTTAGTTTCCTGAAACATGAGTAAAATTAAAATTAAGGAAAAAAAAAAAAAAAAACAAACCCACAGCTAGCAAAGCACATGGGTTTATCTATTAGACTAGGACAAAGCCTGGAGTAGCAGGAGTGTGTTTTTTTTTTTTTTTTCTTTTAGCTTGTGTAGCAATATGTAAACCAATTGGGAACAAGGACATCTCCCTGGGCCTAGGGCATGTCACTAATCAGCTCTGAGAACCTTGTCAGGCTTCTCATTTACCTGGGTTGCAGTCTCCTCCTCTGTAAGAAGGGTTCCTCTCCGCCTGATATCTGACAGGAGAGGCCTCAAGATTTCTCACGTGATTTGTGATTAAGAATTGCTCTAGTTTAAAGCACTTTGAAACCCCCAGGTGAAACTACTCTGAAAATGCAAAGTACAATTAGGGGCCATAAAGCAGTGCTTCAAGTGGAAACAATGAGCAAATATATAAATTGTACTGATTAGCTGAATTGTTCATAGAATCTAGGTGTCAGCAATTCACACTCTTATTGTCACAGGCCCAGGAAGAGCCAACTTGGAAAAATCTGGGAATGGGGTGGGGAGAACATAGGCCCTGGACCCCATTCTCTCTGAGATCTGCCACTCTATGTTCCCCAGTTCTCTGGACTCCATGGGCAAACTTAATTGTCTAACTCCCAATCTAATATTCAAAATACTCATTTTCTAAGATCAGCCTTCCAGAAGCAGTAATTTCTAACTACTGAGAATGTTAAAGGGATCCACAAAACTAACCCTACACAAATCCTCTGGGGGCCTCATCGGTTAGTGGTTTAACATGAGGTAGCTCAGTTGTGAGTTGATGCGTGTGATGTGTGCCTTCTGCCATTCAAAGTTTTGTTTTCCCTTTTTAATCTGCAGGACTATAAAAATACCAGTATTTTCCCGTTTTATAAAAATGATTTTAGGAAAAAAAAAAAAAAAAACACACACACACATGGGTCTCCGCCATTAAACTTCGGTTCCGTCTTGTAAATTGTTGTGGACTCTGACTTCCAGATTCAATTTTTTTACTTTAGCACCTTTGAATATGTATGCGGCCTCAGTTTCACTCAACATGTTGATATTTCGCACAGTACAGTACTGTCTGTTCACGTTCTTCTCCACCCTGTCCAGGTTCCGTTGGGGCACATCCACTTTGGTGTTCAGAGGATATTCCTCTAAGACATCCTCTGCGGGTGGTTTCTTCTGCTGTTTCTGACATTTTCTGGTGATGAAACAAGCCACCAGAGACACCAGAAGTAGAAGCATTATGGCAGCCAGGGCGCTGCCAACAGATGCTCCAGTCTGGGAGAGAGAAGCAGCGACAACTGGTTCTTGCATCTCCAGATTCAGGGACTTCATATTGGTGCCATTCTTGACTTGGTCCCCTTCATTGTCATAGATGAGGGAATCGTCCAGAGTCAGCTGGCCACTGGGGTCCACCATGTCCCTTCGGTTGCGCCTTAGAGGAGCTGTGAGAGAGCGCTGGACCCGGGGCCCTGAGATGGTGTCAGGACCAATGATGTAGATCACCTGGAGGTACCACTGGTGTCCTGCTTCCACCTGCATGAGGAGGAAAACAGAAAGACTGAACATGTCATTGCTGTCCAGACCACCTGTACAGAAGGAAATGGAAGGACGATTGGTAACAAATGTTTTGATACCTAAATGGTTTAAAGAAAAGCATTAATGGTGGTTGGTGTCCACCAATAAAATAGAGAATGGAGCCAAATATTACAAGTTCTATTTTATGTCTAAATTTGGATGGTCTTGGATCAGATACTCAAATTCTTTTCTGTTTCCGTATGTGTCCATGGAATGGCCCCAAGAATATATTTTCATTATCTCCCTAGCTAAGTGAGTGTTTACCAAGTGATTTTTAAGGCTTTATTTATAGCAGTGAAACAGTAGTATTAATAACTACATTTATTGCCAGTGACCTTCATTTATTTGTTACAGTAATTTACTACTTAATGATGGACTTCAGCTAAAATAGTTACTCAACAAATATAAATCAAACACCTACCCTAAATATAGTGTGCAGATACCTGGCAAAAACTGCTAAATGTGAACACCTGTAGATAGTCTGAGAAATCACGTCATTTAGTATTTTATTTCCCTCTCATCTGACCCCAATGGAGCTCTCCATGTTGTTGTTGTTGTTGTTAA
>NW_006921857.1:1318095-1319301 GCF_000298275.1 Orycteropus afer afer | reverse complement strand
CAACCTTGTCCCTTGTCAGCTCGACTATCTACCTGGGAATTCTTACAGAGCATACCAATACACTTGTAGAAACATTGCTTGCCAACCCTATACATAGTCTTGGGCATACTCTCCCCTGCAAAGACATACCTAATAGTTTAGCCTGTCCACCCATCTATCCACCCATATAGCCATGTTGTCCTTCACTGACAGTGCAATACTGTATGTGCAAAAGGGTTCATCTCTGTTGTCTGCACCTCCCATGTATCTCTCTCTCTGTCTTCCTCTTCCTCAGTACCACCATGTTGATCACTCACATTTGGTACTTTGCTCTTCTGTTCACACAAATCAATACTTATCTCTACCTATTTAACAATGTTCCCTACTCTCCCCTCCCACCCTTGGTAACCAACAGAGAAAATTTCCTTCCACATATAAACTTTTCCTGGTCTTTTTACAATAATGGACTAATACAATATTTGTCCTTCTGTGACTGACTTATTTCATTCAGCATAATGTCCTCCAAATTCATCCACATTATGCGGTGTTTTGCAGATTCTACATTATTTTTTTAGGGTTGCATAGTATTCCACTGCATGTATGTACCATAGTTTGGTTATCCATTCTTCTGTTGATGGGCACTTAGGTTGTTTCCATCTTCTGGCTACTGTAAATAGTGCTGCAATGAACATGAGTGTGTATATGTCTGTTCTTGTCCTAGCTCTCACTTCTTTAAGATATATACCTAGTAATGGAATGGCTAGGTCAAATGGTATTTCTAGTTCCAACTTTTTAAGGAATCACCATACTGCTTTCCACAGAGGTTGTACTATTTTACAGTCCCACCAACAGTGTATGAGATCCCAATCTCTCCACATCCTCGGCAGCATTTGTTATTTTCTGTCGAACTTTGCTACTAGAGCTGGGGCAAGATGGTATCTCACTGTTTTTTTTTTTATTTACATCTCTCTAATGGCTAATGATCATGAGCATTTCTTCATGTTTGTTGGGCGTTTGAATATCCTCTTTGGTGAAGTGTCTATTCATGTTCAATGGCTGACTTTTCATAGTTTCCTGATTTTTCATAAGTAGATCACCAGGCCACCCTTTCAAAGTGCCTTTCATTGGACTTGGACCTTTTGGTGAGCAGCTGAGTATGTTAATGTATCCCAATAATAATAATAGTTTTTAAATCTAAAGCCATAGATTACTATTTGAAGATAGAAA
>NW_006921857.1:1316114-1317705 GCF_000298275.1 Orycteropus afer afer | reverse complement strand
CTTTAAAGTGGACTTGGCCCTCTGCTTCTATTCTTCTCACCAAACTCACCTTATAGAGTGCATCCACTTTCAGAGTAAATCCATCCACTCCTGGCATGCTGCTGACCACGTGGAAATCAGGCAACTCGGAAGCAAAGTGAGCCTCAAAAGGTACATCATGGAAGTATTTATCAGTTACCTCTGGCTGACTGCGGTCCTAGAATTTCAAGAAGAAAAGATGCAAGATTTAGAATGAGAGAACCACTTTATCAGTCTGTGGCAGGAAAGGGAAGGAGAAGTACCCTCTACACCTTCTTTAGGTTGGATTAGGAGAGTATGTGTTATACAGCCTTCCTGTAAACTGGGTATCTACTGCTTTCTTCACAGGGGGATACTTGGTGGCTTCTGTGATCTCAAAAGGCCAAAAGTGGAATAGTCTAGACCAACCATTCTCAAATTGTTTGGTCTCAGGACCCTTTTACTTGTTGCTGTGAAGTCAATTCTACCTCATGGAGACCCCACATGTGTCAGAGTAGAACTGTGCTCCATTGGGTATTCAGTAGCTGATTTTTCAGATGAAGATCACCAGGACTTTCCTCTGCGGCAGCTCTGAGGAGACAGGAACTGCTGACTTTTCAGTTAGCATCTAAGTATGTTAACCATTTGCACCACCCAAGGATTTTCACCAGTAAATTTTCAATGGTAATTGGAAAATTTGGCCTTGTTGACGGAAATAACGCTGGAGATCGCATGAAAGAATTTTGCAAGACCAATGACTTATTCATTGCAAACAACACCACCAGCAGTGGCTAGACATGTGGCTTCTCCAGGTGGAATACACAGGAATCAGACTGACTACATCTGTGGCAAGAGGCGATGGTAAAGCTCAGTATCTTCAGCCAAAACAAGGCCAGGAGCTGATTGTGGAACAGACCATCAACTGCTCATATGCAGGTTCAACTTGAAGACAATTAAAACAACTCCATGAGAGTGAAAATATGATCTTGAATATATTCCTCCTAAATTTAGAGATCATCTAAAGAATAGATTTGATGCATTGAACACCAATGACTGAAAACCAGAAGACCTGTGGGATGACATCAAGAACATCATCCATGAAGAAAGCAAGAGGTCATTAAAAAGACAAGAAAAGAAGAAAAGACCAAAGTGGATGACAGAAGAGACTCTGAAACTTGCCCTTGCATGGAGAGTAGCTAAAGCAAATGGAAGAAATGACAAGATAAAAGAGCTGAACAGAAGATTTCAAAGAGCAGCTCGAGCAGACAAAGCCAATTACTATAATGAAACATGCAAAGATCTGGAGTTAGAAAACTAAAGAACATGCTCGGCATTTCTCAAACTGAAAGTACTGAGGAAAAAATTTATGCCTTAAGTTGCAATACTGAAAGATTCTGTGGGCAAAATATTGAATGATGCAGGAAGCATCAAAAGAAGATGAAAGGAATATACAGAGTCACTGTACCAAAAGGAACTGGTTGATGTTCATTCATTTCAGGAGGTGGCATATGATCAAGAACCAATGGTATTGAAGGAAGAAGTCAAAGCTGCACTGAAGGAAGTGGTGAAGAACAAGGCTCCACGAATTGATGGA
>NW_006921857.1:1313493-1314209 GCF_000298275.1 Orycteropus afer afer | reverse complement strand
CGATATATATATATATATATATATATCGATATATATATATATATATATATATATAAATTGTGCTCTGGGTGCACATTTACAGAGAAGAATTTGTTTTACATTCAACAGTTCGTGTATGTTTGGTTTCACACCCTGATTACCATCCCCAACCCTAACCCACTCTCTCTCTCTCCCTTCCCTGTGACCCCCCACCCCTGTTCCCTTCTTAATTATGCACTCCTGTCTATCCAGCTTTCCCTCCATGTGAATGCTGCCCCTCTGGTGCCCCATGGCCAATTGCTCCAAGAGGTATATCTCCATAGAGTAGGTGGGTGCATTGCCCTGGGTTGGGTGTTTAGAAACAGTAGAAAGGCTGTTGGGCTGACAGCCAGTCCTTGGGAATGAGTCCTGTCCCAGGCCTGGAGAGTCCCTCATCTTGGAGGACACACCAGACTCTATCTGACCAGTAATTCTGGTTATTATTGTGTTTATTATTATTATTATTTTATTTTAAGAGCTTGTTTTACATTCAACATTATGTGTACATTTAGTTTCACTCCCAATTTACCATGTCCAACCCTAACCCAATCTCCTCCCCTTCCTACCCTGTAACCCTCCCCCCGTGCCCATCATATTTATGCACTCCTGTTTGTCCTGCATTTCCTCAACCTGAATGTTGGTCCTCTGGTGCCCTGTGGTCCTTTGCTCTAAGGGATGTATTACCATGAAGTATGTAG
>NW_006921857.1:1310868-1311813 GCF_000298275.1 Orycteropus afer afer | reverse complement strand
ATTGAATAACCATCAAAAAACTAAAAGCCCATGGACGAAAAACATACCATGTAATCACACAGGAACAGTAACCAAAAAAAGAAAAAAGGGAAAAAAAGAAGATAAAACCAGAAAACCTGCAATATCTGGGGATAGGGCACTAAGAAAAAAAAATAGGGAAGGAGAATAATAAATGAAGGAAAAAAACAGGAAAAATGCAAGAAAAACAAGGAATGGTGTTAATCATGAGAAAAATGGGGGAAAAGAAAAAAAAAATACTTAAATTAAAAAAATAAATTTCAACCAGGCACAAGGAAAAGAAAAATTGCTGCAAACTAGGACCTGGTAGGGGAAGAGTAAGAGTAATAATAAAAAGGACAAAAGTATTAATAATATTAGTTGTTTTAAAATAGATAAATACAAGCAAACTAATTACCAGAAAAAAAAAAGCGCAAAAGAAAAAAAAATCAGTGGAGGAGAGGGCAGGGTACCCAGGCTCCGTCTGAGCACACAGACTGTAATAGAGTTCCTGTGGGTACAGAAGATAGGTGGGAGTGAGGGATGGTCACACCTCCGTTCACCAAGCAGGTGTGGGGTGTAAGAGTAACAAAAAGAATCTCGTACCTTTTCAGTCTTGCAGGCCCCGAGTGTCCTTGGGGTTGCTGGAAAGCAGAACATGTTCTTAAGCCCTAGGAATCTGAGAGAGTGCTGTCTCTTTAAATATCCAAAATAGTCAAGCCACTTATTAAACCTTCAAAATGGCGGCACGCTTGGGACAGGAAAAAGTCCACAATTCAGCCCACCTTTCTCTTCACCTTCTCTGTTTGTTCCCCAGCCACTGTGCACAGCCCTCCATGCAGTCCCTCGCTAGCAGGGTGATTTTTAGGTTAATTCTTAGGTCCTACCACCACTTGGGAATCTCCAAGCTGTCTGTGCCATCAGGATTGCTCAGGATCACTGCCAGAC
>NW_006921857.1:1305475-1310768 GCF_000298275.1 Orycteropus afer afer | reverse complement strand
CCCCCTTTTTTTTTTTTTGCATTCTTCTTTGCTTCCTATGCTAGGAGACTATTAGCTGCATCTCAGATGACTGCCTGAAAGCTTTTAAGATCCCAGTCGCTACTCATCAATGTAGGATGAGGAACAAGACTTTTATGTGTTTTGTTGTGCTAATTGAGTCTGGTGTCCTCCAGTATTATGGTCCTGAGTTGGTAGATCTATTGGATCTCTCTCCCATAGTGTCTGGGTGTCTGTGACGGATTACTCTGTGTCTGTCTTCTATTGTTTCTGTGAGGACTGCAGGTATTTTGTATCACTGGTGTCTGTGCAACATTAGCCTCAGCTGAATCTATCCTTGGTCTAGTGTATCCTACTGTTCACTGACTCCAATCTGATCCTCCCAGGTGTCTATGTGTTTATCTATAGCCTGGTGTTTGGTGTTAATGGTAATGCAGTATTGTGAACACATTGGTTGGTATTAGCATCTGTTGTCTATCTCTTATATGCACAATTCAGTGGTCCTCCCATTTCCTAATGTTATCATGGTGGTCACAGATCCTTTCCATATATCCCTCCCCTTACTGACATCAGCATGTGGGCCCCAACTAGCCTGAAATTAATCCCTCCCCTTCCCTCACCATCCGGGTAACCTACACAGTGAGTTCCGTTTCCTAAGCAAACCCTTCTTTGACTTTTTACAGTAATGGGCTCATACAGTACTTGTCTTTCTGTGATTATTTCATTCAGCATAATGTCCTCCAGGTTCATCCATGTTGTGAGATGATTCACGTATCACTCATCCTTGATGGACATTTAGGTTGCTTCCATCTCTTTGCTAGTGAATTGTGCTGTGATGAACATAGGTCTACATATGTCTGTCTGTGCACTATCTCTCACCTCTTTAAGATATATTCCTAGTAATGAAATTGCTGGGTCAAACTACAGAACAAAAGAAATTTCAGGGAAGGGGAAAGAGAGAGGAATATAAGGGTAAAAGGAAAAGAGAAAATGATAGCATTCCAGATCTCAGGGTATGGTAAAGTGAAAAGAGAGAAGTGCTGTTAAATGTAGCTAATAGATTAAGAAAGGTAAGAATATGTCAAAAGTAATTTCAATTATTTGATAATCAGGAAATCCTTGGTGATCAGAAAAGATAATTTAATGAAGATATGTAATTTGCTGAGAAGAAAAGGTGGTTAGTGAAATAATGAAGACCATAGGGAAAGAGTATCTCAGCAGGCTAGTAAAATAATGGAATTATAATTGTAGGGGAAGAAGATTAAAAGTAATTGAGGAAACAGTGAAGAAACATTTACTATGTTTTCTGTTTTTTAAGGAAACGCCATGCCGTTTGCCACAATGGTTGTACCATTTTACAATTCCACCAGCAGTGCACAAGAGTTCCAATCTCTCCACAACCTTGCTAGCATTTGTTATTTTCTGACCTGCTGAATTTCATATTATTGCTGGGGTGAGATGATATCTCATTATTGTTTTGATTTGCATCTCTCTCATGATTAATAATCACGAGAAATTTCTCATGTGTTTGTTGGCTGCCTGTATATCTTCTTTGATGAAGTGTCTGTTCAAGTCTTTTGCCCATTTGTGATTTGGGTTACTTGTCTTTTTGGTGTTGAGGTGTTGAAGTTATTGTGTTTTTTAATTTTGTTCCATGTTTTTCCTCACACTCTGTCTAGGATCTCTAGTTTTGATCCCTTCCCAAGTGTTTGGCATTGGAAGCCAGGCACCATCTAGTTCTTCTGGTCTCAAGGTCCATCACATCTTTGGACTAACTGTTTCCAAATACTCTTGATTTTCTTCACTCTACTTCACTTCAGACGAGAGAAGACGATTAGCGGCATCTTAGATGGCTACTTGAAAGCTTTTAAGACCCCAGTCACTACTCAACAGAGTAGGTTGTGGAACAAGATTTTTATGTATTATGCTTTGCCAATTGAGCCTGGTGTCCCCCAACACTATGGTCCTGAGTCAGCAGCCCTGGTAGTAACCTATTTTTTTTTTTTTTAAATGAAAATACCTATATTTACCTCCTCCCCCTCCCAAAAAGGGTGATATTGTTTTACATTTCTATAAACCTCTGGAAAAGAACTAGATTTTCATAACTGCTTCTGCATTCAATATTCAATCAGTTATGTGTGATACGCTGTTTTGGAGAATGTTATGTTAAGGAAATCTGGCTTCACAGAGCTATGTAGTTCAAAAAGGGCGGGATATAATACCTTTTTCAGATAATAGTAGAAATTATTTTTATATTATATCAAAACTTGAAAAATGGCAGTTTTTCAAATGTTACAATGTGGAATCTGAAACCATGTCAATAAACTTTTGATAGTAACTACACTTATGAGGGAATGAGTGAAAAAGGCAAACATTTCTTCATTTATTTTGATCTGTGGACTCCATGAAAGAGTCAGGAACATTCAGTGGTCCCTAGATCATACTTTTAGGAACACTGGCTCAGATTCTTTTCTTCCTAGCCGGCTACCATTGAGTTTATTCTGACTCATGGCAACACTGTGTGTGTCAGGGTAGAACTGTGCTTCAAAGGATTTTCAATGTATGATTTTTTTCAGAAGTAGACTGCCAGGCATTTCTTCCAAGGCACCTCTAAGTAGACTGGAATCTAGCCTTTTGGTTAGTAGCCAAGCACAACAGTCACTGGAACCACCCAGGGACTCCCTTTCTTTCCTAGTGTATCAATCACAGCTTGTTTTGTGACCTACACATGATGATCACATTTGGAAATATGTTCTAGTATTTAGCTGATCAGAGACAAAGAAAGAAAGAAAGAAAAATTAAAAAATGAAGAGACAGAGAGAGGGAGAGAAAAAGAGAGAACCATTACAAATGGGGCTTTATCTGCTTTAGGCAGAATTTTTTTGCTGAGGAAACCTATCAGTCCTAGAGTATCAGGCCTGGAGCACTAACAACTAGCATACCAGCAATAGGAATCTGTGTTTCAGGTGTTTGTTAGGCTGAATGCATCCATACTGTGGCCCTTCATTGTAGATTGTTCCTGTGGGATCAAAGAAGGGCACATAGCCATCTTTGCCAGTACAGAGATAGACTTTCTCCAGCTGGAGTTTGTAAGCAGAATTGAGGTTTTGTTCTGGATTCCAAAGTACACGGCCATAAAGGATTTGACCTGAAAAGATAGAGAAGCATTAATTAGGTCAGACTTTAAGATTAAAGAGAGAAAAGGATGGCAAGAGTGGAAAAGCTTTAAAGTGGCCCCTCAGAGTCAAAAGTAAGCTTCCATGAAGACCTCTGATTCCACATGCTCTTAAAACTGTACCCTTAAAACAGTCATTCGTTCAATGAGTCATTTCATTCAGTGAGCATTAATAAACATTTAAGATATGCCAAGCACTCTGTTACATGTAAAGGATATAAAGGTGAGTGGGATGGAGAGGACAGAAATAAAAGCAAAGCAACTGATAAAAACAGTAAACATTTATTGAACTTATAAAATTTGCCAGTACTATACTATGTTCTTCCCATATAAAAACTCATGCCATTCTCACAATTACACAGATGAGGAAATAAGAGGCACTAAGCAGTTATGTGACTTGCTCAAGCTAGCAGAGCTAGTAACTGGTAAGGATGGAATTCAAAGTCAAGGTACTTTGGCTCTAAAATCATACTTCTCAGTCACTATGACAGTATACTTTTAAGTTCCACAGTATAGGAAGGTACATAATTCTAGATGAGCACAAAGTTGAACACAGAAATCTGCCTGGTGAGAAGTACAGAATTTAAAGAAATCATATTTAAATAGGATTGTGAAACATGAGCAGCCATTGGTCAGATAGAGCGGTTGGGGAGGGAAGGTTCCTCCCACAAACCCAAATAGACTTGATTATTATTCCTATTTTAAATAACGTGTTCAAGTTTTATGGCTATGAGGGCTGAAAGGAAGATTTGATAACAATCCCTCTGACTCCAGCGCTAAAGCTTGTTCCCCACCCCATGTGGCACTGAGTAAATCAGCAGGATTGGAGTGGAGGTTGTATAGAAGCTTTGTCATGACAGGGTCATGGGAAGACAGACTCATCAAGCTGAGGACGGTAGCCTTGCGTATATAAGTGATGAGGAACACTAAAAGCTTTAGAGCGGGGTGTAATATCAACATACATGAGCTATAGAAATATGGAGAATGCACTGAAGTCAAAGAGACCACAGTCTCAAAGGTCATGTCTGGGACTACTTTAATATTCTAGTGGGAAATGTTGTTGTTGTTAGGTGCCACTGAGTTGAGTCTGACCCCATGTACAACAGAATGAAAAACTGCCTGGTCCTGTGCCATCCTCACCATCCTTGCTATGCTTGAACCCAGCATTGCAGCCACTGTGTCAATCCATCTTATGGAGGAGGGTCTTCCCCTTCTTTACTGACCCTCTCCTTTACCAAACATGACATCCTTCTCCAGGGAATGGTCCCTTCTGACAACAGGACCAAAGTAGATGAGACTGGCCATTCTCACTTCCAAGGATCATTCCAGCTGCACTTCTTCCAGGACAGATCTGTTCTTCTTGAGGCACTCTCTGGTATTGTCAGTATTCTATGCCAACACCATAATTCAACAGCATCAACTCTTCTTTGGTTTTCTTTATTCATTGCCCAGTTTCCACACGCATATGAGGCAACTGAAAATACCATGGTTTGGGTCAGGCATACCTTAGTCTTCAAAGTGACATCTTTGCTTCTTAACACTTTAAAAAGGTCTTTTGCAGCAGATATGCCCAGTGCAATACGATGTTTGATTTCGTGACTGCTGCTTCCATGGAAGTTGATTATGGATTGAAGTAAAATGAAATCCCTGACAATGTCAATCTTTTCTCCATTTCTCATGATGCTGCTTATTGGTCCTGTTGTGAGGATTTTAGTTTTCTTTATATTGATGTGTAGTCCATACTGAACTCTGTAGTGTTTGATCTTCATCAGTAAGTGCTTCAGGTCATCTTCACTTTTAGCAAGCAACTGTGTGTAATTTGCAAATCGCAGGTTATTGAGTCTTCCTTCCATCCTGATACAGTGTTCTTCTTCACATAGTCCAGCTACTCAATTTATTTGCTCAGCATACAGATTGAATAACATACGCCCTTCCTCATTTTAAACCAAGCAGTATTTCCTTGTTCCATTTGAATGACAGCCTCTTGGTCTATGCACAAGTTCCTCATGAGCAAATTAAGTGTTCTGGAATTCCCATTTTTCACAATGTTATCCATAATTGGTTATGATACACACAGTCAAAATGCATGTGCATAGTCAATAAAATACAGCTAGATAATCT
>NW_006921857.1:1295929-1298070 GCF_000298275.1 Orycteropus afer afer | reverse complement strand
GGGTTCATCTTCCAGCACTATATCAGACAATGTTTCATGGCAATTTATAAAGTTTCACAGTAATATATCTGATAGTGTTTCACTGCTATTCATAAGGTGTTCAATAGCCAGTTTATTTTAGAAGTGAATGGCTCCATTCTTCTTCCTAGTCTGTATTCATCTGAATATTCCGTTGAAACCTGCCCACCATGGGGGACCCTGCTGATATTGAAATACTGGAGGCATAGCCTCCAGCCTCACAGCAACATACAAGCTACCACAGTATGACAAACTGACAGATAGGTAGTGACTAGTGGTAAAAAGGTACCTAAAAATAGTTGCAAAGCAAAGGGATTAATTCAAGAAACGTCTAGAAGCAAGATTCATTCATCTTAATGATAGATGGGATATGGGATATAAAGAGGAAAGGCCTGAAGCTTTTGGCTGGGGTACCTGGGAAGATGCTCAGGCAATCAATGAAGTAGTGGATATGGTAAGAGGAGGATGCCTGGAAGGGGACAATATTATGTCCTGTTGTTGATATCTCAAGGTGTCTGAAGGACATCTCTACTTGAAGAGGTTCAGTAGACATGTGAAAACTTGGAAATAAATGAAGCTCAGGAAAAAGCAAGGAAAAGGTCAGATTTTGTGAAATGGCTGAGAGATAGTAGAAGTTTAGAAAGTTCAGAATAAAGGATGGTCAAAGCCATGGGGATGGAAGAAACTGAGCACTGAGAATGAGAACAGAAGAGCCAACCAGCATGGAAGGAATAAAGGACAGGTACCAAGGGCTGGAGAATGAGAAGTGGTTAGACCATCTTAGACCATGTGCTAGAGTCTGGTTGGAAACTCCAAGCTTCTTACCAGTCACATCAGTACTTTCTCATGGTGGATTAATTGCCATCAAGTTTGCTTCAACTCATGATGACTTTATGTATAACAGAACAAAACTGCCTGGTTTTGAGCCATCCTCACAATCTTTAGTATTTGAGCCTAAGGTTGCAGCTATTGTGTCAATTCATCTAACTGAAGGTTCCCCTCATTTTTGCTGACTCACTACTTTACCGAACATGGTGTCCTGTTCTAGTGATTGATCTCTTCTGTTGATATGTCCAAAGTAAGCAAGACAAAGTCTCATTATTCTTGTTTCTAACAACTAAGACACCACCCTGACAACCATTATAGTGCCAGGGTCTCTACCAAGTATTTAATCTTATTAACAACATTAAACAACATGAAGGAACAATATGGGTCTGTTCCTTGGTTAAACCTTGACTGCTCTGGAACCAATCTTGGGGGAATCTTCACTGGGGAGACTAAATGCTGAAGATGATCAAAGATACTTGTGTAGGGACTTAACCCAAAGCTTCTTAAGTCCAGGCAATTCCTCTTTCTGCAGGCAACAGAGGTGACTTACCTTTTGAGAAGGCTCCTTTGTAATCCATTTCTGCCAGTGACATATCAGATGTGTTGGGATCCATTAAAAATACCTTCTCATTGTTGCAGAGCTGAAATTCAGTATTAAGAGAATAGACCACTGGCACGGGGCGATTGGTCTGCTGGAACGCAATGGGTATCAGAAATCTAAATGTAGGAGAAACAGGAAGTCTTTGAAGGCAGGGTCAACTTTGCATATATCATTCTAGCTGCCCTCCCTCCTCTACCTTTCTCAAGCCTGTGAATGGCACTTTGTTGTAGACATTAAATAATTACTGAATAAAAGCTGTGTATGGGAGAGGGACTTTATTAGTTTGGTCATTATGAGGTTAATCTGCTCCTTTGAACAGACATAATCTGATTCATTTTTAGAACTCATCAGTAAACAAAACAAAAACACCAAATCTATTGCCACCAGTAAGTTGATTCCAACTCATGGTAGTGCCATGTATCATAGAGTAGAACTGCTCCATAGGGTTTTCTTGGTTGTAAACTTTATGGAAGCTGATCACCAAGACCTTTTTTATTTTAATTTAATTGTGGTAAAAACAAATGATAAAACATCTGCCAATTCAATGATTTTTAGATGTACAATTTAAGGAACGCTGATTAAATTCATCATGTTTTCCCTTTGTTTTTTCGGGGGTGGTTATTTTGGCCCTCATATTCTGAGGTCCCCAAAGCTGTTCTTTGACTGCCAAGGGGGCTCATGCATGACTGTGGTG
>NW_006921857.1:1294275-1295726 GCF_000298275.1 Orycteropus afer afer | reverse complement strand
ATGGCAATATTCTCCAAATATTTTAAGGAAAATTTTAACTGTGTGTGATGCTAATGATATTGTAGGATAATTTCCACATTTTGTTGGATCACCTTTCTTTGGAATGGGCAAAAGTATCAAGCTTTTCCAGACAGTTGGCCAATTGGTCTTTTGGTCTTTGTCTTTTCCAATTGGTAATGGTCTTCCAATTTTCTTGGCACAAATGAGAAAGCACCTCCAGAGCTGCATCCATTTATTGAAATATTTCACTAGATATTCTTTCAATTCCTGGAGCCTTGTTTTTCACCAATTCTGTCAATGTAGCTTGGACATCTTCCTGAAATACCTTTCGTTCTTGAGCACATGCTACCTCCTGAAACAGCTGGACATTGGCCAATTCCTTCTGATACACTGAATCTGTATTCCTTCATCTTCTTTTGATTCTTCTTGCATCTTTCAATATTTGGCCCATAAAATCTGTCAATATTGTAACTTGGGGCTTGAATTTTTCTTCAGTTCTTTCAGCTTAGACATGCTGAGTGTGTTCTTACCTTTTGGATTTCTAACTCCAGGTCTTTGCACATTTCCTTATAATACTTTACATGGTCTTCTCAAGATGCCCTTTGAAATCTTCTGTTCAGCTCTTTTATCTTATCATTTCTTCCATTTGCATTAGCTACCCTTCATTCAAAAGCAAGGTTCAAAGTCTCTTCTGACATCCATTTTGCTCTTTTCTTCCTTTTCAATGACATTTGCTTTCTTCATGTATGACGTTCTTGATGTCATCCCACAACTCAATGTATCAAATCTATTCTTCAGATGGTCTCTAAATTCAGATGGAATATAATCAAGGTTGTATTTTAGTTCTCATGAACTTGTCTGCATTTTCTTAAGCTTCAACTTTAACTTGTATATGAGCAATTGATGGTCTGTTCTACAGTCAGGTCCTGGCCTTGTTCTGACTGATGATATTGAGTTCTCCATCATCTCTTTTCACAAATGTAGTTGATCTGAATCCTGTGTATTCCATCTGGTGAGGTCCGTGTGTATAGCTGCTATTTATGTTGTTGAAAAAAGGTACTTGCAATGAATAAGTCATTGGTCTTGCAAAATTCTATCATGTGTCTCTGGCATCATTTCTATTACCAAGTTCATATTTTCCAAATACCAGTGATTTTTCTTTGCTTCTACTTTTATTATTATTATTATTATTGTTATTTGGGTGAAGATTTACAGAGCAAATTCACTTTCCATACAGCAGTTCACATGTACTTTGTCTCATGTCATTGACCACAGATTACCACAATTTAACAGCTCCCTTCCCACTTCCTCCCCATAGTTACCTCCTCCCAGTGTCCATCCCTCCATACACTCCTGCCCCGAGCTGTCTCCCTGTGTATAAGCAGTCCTTCTTTCTCCCATGATTGTTCTCTCCAAGGAGTGTATCTACCTCAGGTAAATGTTCAACTCAT
>NW_006921857.1:1285042-1288280 GCF_000298275.1 Orycteropus afer afer | reverse complement strand
AGTTAGCAGTCAAGTGCCTTAGCTACTACACCACCAGAGCTCCTTATGATGTAGTTATTGTTGTTTGTAGGTACCGCTGAATCAGTTCTGACTCATTGTGACCCTGTGTACAATAGAACAGAACACTGCATAGTCCTGTGTCATCCTAGTCATAGTAACAATTGTTACTATGGTTGAACCCACATTGTAGCCACTGTGTGAAAACACATCATTGAGGGTCTTCTTTTTCTTTGACCCTCTACTCTACTTTACCAAACATAATGTCCGTCTCTAGGAACTGGTCCCTCTTGATAACATGTCCCAAGTACGTGAGACAAAGTCTTACCATCCTCACTTCTGAGGAGCCTTCTGGCTGCATTTCATCCAAGACATATTTTCTGGCACTGTTTATTTGTCTGGCACTCCATGGTATATTCAATATTCTTTGCCAATACCATAATTCAAATGTATCAATTCTTTTAAGTCTACCTTTACAGTAAAGGGAGCTCTGGTGGCATGTGCCTAAGGCATTTGACTGCTAACCAGATGACTGGCAGTTCAAACCCACCAGCCACTCCTCAGAAAGAAGACTGGGAAATCTACTCCCATAGAGATAGCACCTTGGAAACCCAAGGAGGGGTCATATGAGTCTGATTTGACTTGATGGCAGTGCGTTTGGTTTTTGGTTTTTATAGTCAAACCAAAAACTCACTGCTGTCAAGTTGATTCCGACTCATAGCAACCCCCTTTGGGTTTCCAAGGCAGTAAATCTTTATGGAAGTAGATTGGCCCATCTTCCTTCTGCAGAGCAGCTGCTGGCATTGAATTGCCAACCTTCTGGTTAGCAGTTAAATGCCTTAGGCATTGTGCCACCAGCTCCTTAGAAGTAGATTGTTTCATCATTCTCCCATGGAGCACCTAGTGGGTTTGAACCAATGGCTTTCTTGTTAGCAATCAAATGCCTTACCTGCTATGCCACCAGAGCTCCAGTAGTCATTCCAAATTTAATTCTCTTATCTATATTTCTCTTTTGAGGTCTAGATACATGTATCCAGCTGCCAACCGTAGCTCCATTTGGCTGTCTCAAAGGCACCTCAAATTCAACTTGCTCTTCTCTTACAAACTTGAACTTTCTTCTAGTGTTTCTATCCTAATGAATGACCACACCAGAGGTACAAGCTTTCTGTCTTCTTGGAATCACTCCTCATTTCTTCTATCTATTCTATACACTGTGGTTGATGAGCTGGTATAATCTTTTAAAAACTATAATTTGCTTAAAATCTATCAGTAGTTTCCTATGGTTCTTTGGGTTAAGATCAACATTTTTGACATGACTTCTCAAGCTCTGATTCTTGCCTATTTTTCCAACTGCATCCTTTGCTACTCTTACCCCTTTCTTTGGGATCTCGCCAGACTGGCTTTCTTTACGTTTCCAATATGTGTCATGTTCTCTACTGCCTCAGAATTCATTTATTCATCAAATATTTATTGAGCATATATTAGACACTGTTCTAGTGATAGGAATTTATCTGTGTAAAAAAACAGGGAGGTTACATTCTAACAGGGAGAGACAGTCAGTAAACATAATAAGTTAGAAAAAATACATAGTATTCTAGAAGGTTATAAGAAAAAAAATGGCAAAGATAGGGAGTTCTAGGAGAAGTTTAGTTATATATTTTAAATACGGTGGTTATGGAAGGCTTCAGTGAGAGGAAAACATTCATAGAAAGGATTTAAGCAGGTAAGCGAGTAAGATATGTAATTTTCTATGAGAAAGCTCTCTAGGCAGAGGAAACACAAGTGCAAAGTTTCTGGGATCTGAGTATGTCCTTAATGTGCCCAATATGTTACAAGAACAACCAATCAGCCAAGATGGCTGAGATCAAGTGAATAAGGAAGATGAGGCATAAAGGTTGCTGGGGGCGAGGTCCCAGATTATGGGTTTTGTTTAAACTGGTGGAGGGCTTTGAAAAGGGGTGAAATATCTGCTGTGATGAGAATATACTGGAGGGTGAAAGTAGGGTAATCTCGTAGGAGGATATTACAATAATCCAGTGATATAAGAGTTGTGGCCAAGATAGCTGTCATGCAGGTGAGGAGAATGGTTGGATTCTTAACATATTTTAGAGGGTAAGGAGCTAGAGTTGGATCATGGGCTATAGTTGGCTAACCCTTGACCTTCAAAGCTGGAGGTTTAATCCAGATGGGAAAACTAGAGGAGGGTGGTCAAATAAATTGTGGAATACTGCTACAATGAATACCCTCAGTGACAAACGAACTACAGCTACACAAATCAAATGATTCATTGAACAGCAATCAAAAAAACCTTCAAAGAGAATACCTACA
Source organism: Orycteropus afer afer (assembly GCF_000298275.1). Classification (NCBI taxonomy): domain Eukaryota; kingdom Metazoa; phylum Chordata; class Mammalia; order Tubulidentata; family Orycteropodidae; genus Orycteropus; species Orycteropus afer. The sequence goes on along the minus strand of NW_006921857.1, from coordinate 1,285,955 downwards.
GCATTGCATGCAACTTTTATGTGAAGCTCAGAGACATACAAAATCATGTGGAAATAAATAGGAGGTAAAACCATAAACTGAGACAAGGGATAACAAATACAAATATCAGGCTAGTGGTTACCTTAGTAGGGAGAAGGAAGGGAGTAATACTGGATAGGGGCACAGAGGGTATTTAAAAAGTACTGGTCACATTTTATTTCTTGATGTGGGTGTTTATTTATTGTTTTTTATACTTTATATATCCATTATAATGGTCTTTTATATATGTGAAATATTTCATAATTAAAACATTCAGTAAATGAATAAAACTTGCACAGCACATTCCATCAGATTATACTTTCTCTAGTCTTCCTTATTGGGGTAGGAGAGGTTTCCAACAGGGAGACAAACTTGTCTGTCAGTTTGTCTGACCGTGGTGACATGTGAGTTTTGAGGCTGAGTCAATGGTGTTTCAAACCCAGCGGGATGTGCATGGTGCACAGGTATCAGCCCAGCTTGCAGACTGAGACAGACTAGGAAGAAGGAAGAAGCCATCCACTGCTCAAAGAATTGGCCAGGGAAAACCTTATGAATAGCAAAGAAACACTGTCTGATACATTAATGCACAACTTTATGACTAGTCCGGTTAGGTTAGAAGCCTCTCAAAATAGGACTAGGAAAGAGCTGCATCATCGGAGTAAACCCAGTCTTACTCATATGGATAAGGTAAAGCTTTTGAGACCTCCATTTGCTGATGAGACCACTCAAATTGAAGAGAAACAGCAGCAAACATCTACTAATAATCAGAACATGGAATGTACAAAGTATGAATCTAGGAAAATTCGAAGTTGTCAAAAATGAAATGAAATGCGTAAAGATTGATATCCTTGGCATTAGTGAGCTGAAATGGACTGGTTTTGGCCATTTTGAATCA
>NW_006921857.1:1284311-1284942 GCF_000298275.1 Orycteropus afer afer | reverse complement strand
CATAGACATACCTAATTGTTTAGCCTGTCCACCCATCTATCCATCCACATACCCATGTTTGCCTTCACTGACAACACAGTACTGTATGTGCAAAACGGTTCATGTTTGTTGTCTGTACCTCCCATGTACCTCTCTATGTCTTTCTCATCCTCAAAGGTGCTATATTGGTCATTCACATTTGGTACATTGCCCTTCTCTTCACCCAAATCAATACTTATCTCTATCTATCTAACAGCTTTCCTTCTGTTCCCCTCCCACCATTGGTAACCAACAAAGAAAATTTCCTTCTCTAGATAAACCATTCCTTAATTTTTACAATAATGGACTAATATAATAATTGCCCTTTTGCGATTGACTTATTTCACTCAGCATAATGTCATCCATGTTATGCAGTGTTTTGCAGATTCTACATTATTCTTTAGCATTGCATAGTATTCCATCTTGTGTATGTACCATAGTTTGGTTATCCATTCTTCAGTTGATGGACAGTTAGGTTTTTTCCATCTTTTGGCTATTGTAAATAGTGCTGTGATGAACATATCTGTTCTTGTCATGGCTCTCACTTCTTTAGGGTATATACCTAGTAATGAAATGGCTGGGTCAAATGGTATTTCTAATTCCAACTTTTGAA
>NW_006921857.1:1283097-1283652 GCF_000298275.1 Orycteropus afer afer | reverse complement strand
TGCCGGGAATGACAGTTTGAAGAGGAATGGCGTGGCATTCATCATCACAAAGGATGTTTCAAGATCGGTCCTGAAGTACAATGCTGTCAGTGATACAATAATATCCATATGCCTACAAGGAAGACCCATTAATAGGACTGCTATTCAAATTTATGCAACAACCACCAAAGCCAAAGATGAGGAAATTGAAGAATTTTATCAACTTTTGCGGTCTGAAATTGACCAAACTTGTGACTGGAATGCAAAAGTTGGGAACAAAGAAGAATCACAGGTAGCTGGAAAATTTGGCCTAGGTGACAGAAATAATGATGGAACTTGCATGGTAGAATTTTGCAAGGCCAACAACTTGTTCATTGCAAACAACTTTTTTCAACAACACAAACGGTGGCTATACACGTGGACTTCACCAGATGGAATGCACAGGAATCAGATTGACTACATCTGTGGCAAGAAACGATGGAGAAGCTCAATATCTTCAGCCAAAACCAGGCCAGGAGTTGATTGTGGAACAGACAAGCAACTGCTCATATGCAAGCTCAACTTGAAGTTAAAGAC
>NW_006921857.1:1268186-1280917 GCF_000298275.1 Orycteropus afer afer | reverse complement strand
GCAGGATTGGGCAGTGTTTTGTTCTGCTGTGCATGGGGTTGCTATGAGTCGGAAATGACTCGACGGCACCTAACAACAACAACAACAGTCTTCCTTACTACAGCTAACTACTATTTTCCTAGTCATCCTTCTTCTCTCAGTGGGATGACTATGGTGCTTTCAGCATTGATTGCTTGTCATCAGTCTTGGTGATTTCAACATTCTTAGTGTTGAACCAATACCCTAGCCTCTCAGTTCCTTGACTTTATCACCTCCAAAGAGTTTATTCTTCACCCTACTGCAGCCACTTACTCTTCAGAGTTGTACTATTCACCACTTCCAAAGATCTCGTTTTCTAATACTTTACTCTCTAACTACCACTCCCTAGCTTTCCAGCTCCCGGTCCCCTTTTCTTTTACTGTCACTCATTGACTCTCCAATGTGATAGTTGTACCTGTGTGTCAACTTGGCTGGACCACAATTCTGTGTGGTTTAAACAATTGTGATGTGGGTTGTTCCAATGATGGGATCAGATGTATATGTTTTGAGCAGCCAATCCATTGAAAGGGAGTTTCCCTAGGGATGTGGGCTGCTTCCAATATATTTATGGACATCCTGGGAGAAGAGACACTCTTCTGAGGATCGGGATCCTGGTGTGCTGCCTACAACTGTCCATGAGCAAATAATCCACCATTCAGTCTGGAGATGTTGGATTTGTCATTCATTGGAGTCAACAGCCAGTACACTGCCTGCCAACCTTGAGCTCGTCAGCTCCTGCAGCTGCCTGAGTCTGGAAAAGCCTCCAGCTTGATGTTTGATCTAAGAACTTGGGACTTGCCAGCTTCTATAAGTGTGTGAGCCATTTTCCTAAGATAAATTTCTCTTTTTCTATAAGTATATATAAACTTTACTTGTTTTGCTTCTCTAGAGAACCCAGTCTAACACATTTGGTACGGGGAGTGGTTCTAGAGAGACAAAGTCATAGGAGGAGACTTCTAAATTGGTTCTCACTTATTGTGTTTTGGTTCTCCAATTTGATTAATCATAAAGGCACTGGTGTTCCTGCCTCTGTTAATAAAGAAGGCTCTGCTAATCCATGGCCTGAGGTGGCAACATTAATATGCAAAACAGCACCATCAATAAATCAAATACTTTTCAGAAATGAGGCTCTGGGTGATCACATATTTGACACTTTTCTGCAATTCAGTATGAGGAGTATAAGGAACTGGTTGGTTGGTCCTACTTACACTAGACAAAATGGTGAAAGAGTGAGATGAGTTCAGGTCTGCCGAGTCACAGCTTAAGCACTGCATAAAAGACTTCAATGTTTCCAGTTGTGCTCTGAAAGAAAGCCTTATTTCTTCTAGTAACAGAGCTGATATTGCCAAAAACCAAACCCAGAGTCTTATTGTACGGGTGGCTGAATTACAATGCCAATTAAATTGCCAACCCAGAACAGTGTCTGAAGTTAAAGTGAGGGAGGGCACTGATTGGGAAAAAATGTGATCCTGAAATCTGGAATGGGGATTTATGAGCAGATAGTCAGGAAGATCAGGATATGGAACCTGCAAATTCTGTTGAATTCCTCCCATCTGAAGGGATTACTATAAAACCATTATCCCTTCCACTTCTGTTTGATGGGATTAACCCAACTGTTCCTGCTGGGTCACTGCCTGAGGCAAAGCCCATGGAAGACATTGCTGAATGTTCTCAGAAACTTCCCCAACTACCCATTGTTGCTCCTAGACCTATAACTAAAGTTCAGTCCAAGCGAGCCCCAAAAGGTGAAATACAAAATGTGACTGAGGAGGTGGTACGCTACACCCGAAAAGACTTATTTGATTTTGCTAACAGGTACAGACAGAGACCTAGAGAATATGTATGGGAATGGCTACAGAGGGTGTGGGATAATGGTACAAGGAATGTAACATTGGATCAGTCTGAGTTTATTGATTTAGGACCACTAAGTACAGATTGTTCACTCAACGTTTCAGCTTGAGAGGTTAGGAAAGGATCTAATAGTTTATTTGGTTCGCTTACTGAATGAAGCATGGATTATGCAGTAGCCTACCTTAAGTCAAGTTGAAGTACCAGACTTGCCTTGGTATAATGCAGAAGAAGGTATCCAGAGGCTTAAGGAAATTGGCCTGTTAGAATGGATTTATCAGATTAGACCCCTAGAGCCAGAAATGGAGAGTCCAAGGGACATGCCTTTTACCAGTGCAGTGAAGAATGAATATGTGAAGAGAGTCCCACCATCCTGGAAGACTGCTATGATTGCTATCTTATGTAAGCTGGATTTGACAGTGGGAACGGCCCTAATTGAACTAAGATACTTATCTAAGATGGGGCTGATTGTACTCCATGGTAGTAGGGGCCAAGAAGCAGCAGTTAATCCACAAAGGCATGGTTACCATAATGGACAGCAGAGTCAGAACAGTAATCAAAATATTCCGACTCATGTAGAATTATGGCATTGGCTACTTAGTCATGGTGTTCCTAGTAGTGAAATACATGGAAAACCTAAATATTTACTTGATTTGTATAGACAAAAGAATTCTAGGTCATATGAACAACAGCCTAGATTGAATTGCCAGAATGCAGTCATGGCCTCTCAATCAATTCCCAGACATGAGTCAGTTTACAGACCCACAACCCCTTGAATGAAGGGGAGGCCAGGTCCCCTTGAAGAAGGACTGCATTACATTGCCAAAAATTTATAATGTCAATCTTTCTCCCAGCCTTCCCCAAAGGGATCTGAGGCCTTTTACGAGAGTGACTGTTCATTGGGGAAAAGGAAATAATCAGACTTTTTGGGGATTACTGGACACTGGCTCTGAACTGACACTAATTCCAGGAGACTCCAAGTGTCATTGTGGGCCACCAGTCAGAGTGGGGGCATATGGAGGTCAAGTTATTGATGGAGTCTTAGCTAAGGTGCATCTCACAGTGGGTCCAGTGGGTCCCTGGAGTGATTTCCCCAGTTCCAGAATGCATGATTGGAATAGATATACTGAGCAATTGGCAGAATTCCCACATTAGGTCCCTGACATGTGGAGTAAGGGCTATTATGGTAGGAAAAGCCAAGTGGAAGCCATTAGAGCTGCCTCTACCTAGAAAAATAGTAAACCAAAAGCAATACTGCATCTCTGGAGGGGTTGCAGAGATTACTGCCACCATCAAGGATTTGAAGGATGCAGGGGGGTGATTCTAACCATACCCCCATTTAATTCACCTATTTGGCCTGTGCAAAACAAAAGATGGATCTTGGAGAATGACTGTAGATTATCGTAAACTTAATCAGTTGGTAACTCCAATTGCAGCTGCTGTTCCTGATGTGGTTTCATTGCTTGAGCAAATTAGTATATCTCATGGTTCTTGGAATGCAGCTGTTGATCTGGGCAATGCCTTTTTCTCAATACCAATTTCAAAGGACCATCAGAAGCAAGGTCAACAATATATTTTCACAGTGTTTCCTCAGCAATATATCAACTCCCTAGCACTATATCGTAATTTAGTTCATAGGGATATTGATCAACTTTTCCTTCTGTAAGATATCACACGGGTCCATTACATTAATAACATTATGCTGATTGGACCTAGTAAGGAAGAAATATAAATGACTCTAGACTTACTGGTGAGACGTCTGTATGCCAGAGGGTGGGAAATTAACCCAACAAAAATTCAGGCACATTCCACCTCAGTGAAATTTCTAGGGGTCCAATGGTGTGGGGCATGTCAAGATAGTCCTACTAAAGTGAAGGATAAGTTATTGTATCTGGCTTCCCCCACAACTAAAAAGGAGGCACAATGTCTGTGGGCCTCTTTGGATTTTGGAGGCAACATATCCCTCATTTGGGTGTGTTGCTTTGACCTATTTATCGAGTGACTCGGGAAGCTGCTAGTTTTGAGTGGGGCCCAGAACAACAGAAGGCTCTGCAACAGGTTCAGGCTGCCAAGCAGGCTGCTCTGCCACTTGGGCCATATGATCCAACTGATCCAATGGTACATGAAATGTCTGCAGGAAATGGAGTTGCTGTTTGGAGTCTTTGGAAGGTCTCTATTGGTGAATCACAATGCAGACCCTTGGGATTTTGGAGCAAAGCCCTGCCATCCTCTGCTGATAACTACTTTCCTTTTGAGAAACAGCTTTCAGCTTGTTACTGGGCTTTAGCAGAGACTGAGTGCCTAGCCATGGGCCACCAAGTCACCATGAGGCCTGAGCTGTCCATCATGGACTGGGTGTTGTCTGACCCATAGAGTCATAAAGTTGTACACAGATGTACATGGCTTATTCCCATGATGGGATCAGACATACACGGCAGCAGTCCATCATTAAATGGAAGTGGTATATCAGAGATCAGGCTCAAGCAGGACCTGAAGGCACAAGTAAGTTGCATGAGGAAGTGGCCCAAATGCCTATGGTCTCCACTCCAGTCACATTACCTTCCCTCTCCCAGTCTGCACCTATGGCCTCATGGTGAGTTCTTTATGATCAGTTGACTGAGGAAGAGAAAACTCGTGCCTGGTTTACAGATGGTTCTGCACGATATGCAGGCACCACTCAAAATTGGACAGCAGTGGCACTGCAGCACCTTTCTGGGACTTCCTTGAAGGACAGTGGTGAAGGGAAATCCTCCCAATGGGCAGAACTTCAAGCCATGCATCTGGCTGTTCACTTTGCATGGAACAAGAAATGGCCAGCTGTGCACTTGTATACAGATTCATGGGCTGTGGCTAATGGCTTGGCTGGATGGTCTGGGACTTGGAAGGAGCATGATTAGAAAATTGGTGATAAGGATGTATGGGGAAGAGGTATGTGGATAGATCTCTCTGAATGGCCCAAAGGAGTAAAGATATTTGTGTCTCATGTGAATGCTGGCAGAGGAGGACTTTAACAAACAGGTGGATAGGATGACACGTTCAGTGGAAACCAGGCATCCTTTTCCCCCAGCTACTCCTGTCTTTGCTCAATGGATTCATGAACAAAGTGGCTATGGTGGCAGGGATGGAGGTTATGCATGGGCTCAGCAACATGGACTTCCACTTACCAAGGCTAATTTAGCTACTTGCACTGCTGAGTGCCCAATCTGCCAGCAGTGGAGACCAACACTGAGTCCGCGATATGGAACCATTGCTTGGGGCTATCAGCTAGAACCTGGTGGCAGGCTGATTACACTGGACAACTTCCATCATGGGAAGGACAGCATTTTGTTCTTACTGGAATGGATACTTATTCTGGATATGGATTTGCCTTCCCTGCACACAAAGCTTCTGCCAAAACTACCATCTGTGGACTTACCACTGTCATGGTATCCAACACAGCATTGCTTCAGACCAAGGGACTCACTTCGCAAAGAAGTGAGGCAATGGGCCTATACTCATGGAATTCACAGATCTTACCATGTTCCCCATCATCCTGAAGCAGCTGGCTTGATAGAATGATGGAATGAAAACACAATTACGGCACCAGCTAGGTGGCAATACCTTGAAGGGTTGGGGCAATGTTCTCCAGGAGGCTGTATATGCTCTAAATCAGCATCCAATATATGTTTTTGTTTCTCCAATAGCCAGGATTCAGGGGTCCTGGAACCAAGGGTGGAAACAGGAGTGGTATCACCCATTGTTACCCCTAGTGACCCACTCAAAATTTTTGCTTCCTGTCCCTGATGCCCTATGCTCTGTGGGTCTGGAGATCTTAGTCCCAAAGGGAGGAGCACTCCCACCTGGAGACACAATACTGATTGCATTGACCTGGAAGTTAAGAATGCCACCTGGCCATTTTGGCTTCTGGATCAACAGACAAAGAAGGGTGTTACTGTACTATCTGGTGTGATAGATCCCGATTACCAAGGGGAAATTGGATTGACATTACATAATGGAAGTGAAGAATATGCCTGGAATACAGAAGATTCTTTAGGATATCTCTTAGTACTACCATGCCCTGTGATTAAAATCAATGGAATATTACAGCAACCCAATTCTGATATGATTACTAATGGCCCAGACTCTTCAGGAATGAAGGTTTGGGTCACCTCACCAGGCAAAGAACCAGGACCAGCTGAGGTGCTTGCTGAGGGCAAGGGAAATACAGAATGGGTGGTAGAAGAAGGTAGTTCTGAATATCAGCTATGACCACATGACCAGTTGCAGAAACGAGGACTGTGATATATTTCTTCATTGTATAAGTACATCAAATATTTTTGTCTCCTTCTGTTATGAATTGTGAAATGTAAATAAGGTTAATGCGTTTCGGTTGTATGTGTGTTAGCATATCATGTTAATTATAAATGTGGACTTATAATTGTGCTTATTTAGAGATTATATATGGTTAAGAAGATGTGTACAAGTGCCAGGTTGACAAGGGGTAGACTGTGATAGTTGGAGCTGTGTGTCAACTTGGCTGGACTACAATTCTGTGTGGTTTAAGCAATTGTGATGTGGCTTTTTCCCATGATGGGATCAGATGTATATGTTTTGAGCAGCCAATCCATTGAAAGGGAGTTTCCCTAGGGATGTGGCCTGCTTCCAACATATTTATGGACATCCTGGGAGAAGAGACATTCTTCTGTGGATCGGGATCCTGGTGTGCTACCTATAACTGCCTGTGAGTGAACAATCCACCATTCAGCCTGGAGATCTCAGATTCGTCATTTGTTAAAGAGTCAACAGCCAGTAAACTGCCTGCCAACCTTAAGCTTGTCAGCCCCTGCAGCTGTGTGAGTCAGGAAAAGGCTCCAGCTTGACATTTGATCCAAGAACTTGGGACTTGCCAGCTTCTATAAGCGTGAGAGCCATTTTCTAAGATAAATTTCTCTTCTTCTATATGTATACATAAGCTTTACTGGTTTTGCTTCTCTAGCGAACACAGTCTAACACATCCAGCCACATGCAGACTGCTCTGAGCACTCTTACAAGGATGCAGAGGAACCAGGACACTTAGCACACTGATGGTGGGAATGTACTCTCAGAGTTACATATTCACCAATACTCACTGCTGTTGAGTCAATCTAACACATAGCAACCCCTCCATGGGTTTCTGAGGCTGTATCTCTATGGAAGTAGATTGCCCAATCTTCCTTCTGAGGAGTGGCTGGTGGGTTTGAACTGCCAGCTTTCTGGTTAGCAGTCAAATGCCTTAGGCACTACATCACCAGACCAAGAGCCTGGATAAATCTCAAAATAATCATGCTGAGTGAAAGGAGACCGAGCAAAAGACTGCATACTATATGCTGCTGTTTCTGTAAAATTTCTGAAAAGATAAACTAACCTGAAGGAGCTCTGGTAGTGTAGTGCCTAAAGGCACTTGACTGCTAACCAGAAGGCTGGCAGTCCAAACCGAACAGCCACTCCTCGGAAGGAAGATGGGGCAATCTACTTCCTTAGTGATACTGCCTTGGAAACCCAAGGAGGGGTCGCTATGAGTCATGTCTGACTCCACAGCACATAACAACAACAACCTGTAGTGACAGGAAGCATATCAATAGTTACCTGGGGAAAAGAGTGAGGCAGGATAGGAGGGGTATTATGAAGAGAGCCTAAAGGGAATGTTTGGAGATAATAAATATGCTCACGATCTTGATTGTGTTAATGTTTTATGAGTGGCTACATATACAAAATGTAAAAAATCACATACTTTAATATGTGCAGTTCATTTCATGCCTGGTATATCACAAAAAAAAAAAAAAGAAAGAAAAGAAAAGAAAAAAAAGGAAGAAAAAAAAAGGAAAAGAAACACTGACTTGGGTCCTCAGTGTTGTCTGAACTATCACTACGTATAACCCTCTTGTAAACTTACTTTCTACTCTTTGAGATGACTCTTTCTTACTTCCCCTTCTCTTCTCAAACCTCACAGTTCCTCACTTTCAGTTAATGCCTGGTTTCATTTCATGGAGAAAAGGGATTCAATTCAATGTTGGCTTTGTCATCCTTACCTTCCAAATCTACTAATTCCACCTTCATCTCTATCGATAAACTCTGCCTTTCTTCCTCTTTCAATGGTTGAATGCTCTATGCTTCTAGTTAGGACCAACCCTTCTACCCCAAAACTGGACCCATCCCTCTTCCTACTTAAGGACATTGCTCTTCACATTTTCCCTCTCCTCACTGCATCACCAAAGTTTCCACTCTTTTGGATTATTTCCACCATCATACAAATATTCTGAAATATTTTCTACCCTAAAACACACAAAAAAATCCCCTTCTTTGAACCCACATCTGCTTCCAGTTATGGCTTCACTTCTCTGTCATCCTTTACAACAAAACTTAAATGTTGTTTAGACCTATATCTACTTTCTCACTTCTTTTTCATGAACCTACTTTAATCAGTCTTTTATCCCCACCATTCACTGAAAATGCCCTTTGTCAAGGTCATCAATGACCTCTGTGTGCCAAATCCAATAGCCAATTCTCTGTCTCTTAATTTAAAAGTCACATTTCACTTTGTCTTGTTTTTTAAAAAAATTGTCTAAGTTGTTTTATTTTTAAATTTTATTTTGTTGCTATTGTTGGGAATATACACAGCAAAACATACACCAATTCAACCATTTCTATCTGTACAATTCAGTGACATTGATTACATTCTTTGGATTGTGCAATCATTCTCACACTCCTTTTCTGAGTTATTGCTCCTTAATTAATGTAAACTCACTGCTCACTAAGATTCTTATCTAATCTTTCTAGTTGGTGTTGTCCCTTTGATCCCATATAGATAGTTCTTGGAAGAACACACTGTATTTTTTTTTTTTTTTCCTCTCTCTCACATTGTGTTTTTTTTTTTTTTAATGTTAACATCAGATTCTGTTTTCAGCATCTTCTTTCAGAAGTATTTTCTATACACTTTGTTCAGTTTCTAGAAAGGAAGGACTAGGATATAAATTGCCTGGGAGCAGAGATTTTGTTTTTTTATCCCCTGCTATAATTTCAGTACCTAGAACAGAACAAAGCACACGATAAGATCTTAATAAATACTGGCTGAATGAATGAGCACATGACACAGGAGCAGACAGTCTCAGGTCTCACATGAAAATGGGCTGATAAATTTCCCTACCTTTCTGGGGCATGTGCGGTGCAGGCCAAAGGCTTCTCTCCGGGGTCAACCCATGGCTGTGTGGGCTGCACTGTGCAAGGAATCAGGTAGATAGTGTACTCTCCTGAGTAGTCTTTCCTGAAAACAGGCAGAGCAGATGGTGGTCAATAAGGAAACATTTATAGATTCTTTACTTACCTAGAGACACACTGACTTCATTAAATAGGTTTCATGTGGGATTTGTTCCTTACATCCAAGGACTTTACAAGTCTGCACACACAATTTTCAGGAACTCACCTCTGATTATTCTAACCTTCAGAACACTATCCAGAGGTGTTAAAGGGAGCTACTTTTATCTGTGTAAGACCTTTTCATGAGAAAAGTGCATGGTTTCTAAAACCCAGAAAGCCTCAGGGGAAGACAACACAGAACTGGCCATTTCCATTTGTTGTTGTTAGGTGCCACTGAGTTGTCTCCAACTCACAGCAACCTCGAGCACAGCAGAACAAAACACTGCCCAGTACCATGTCAGCCCCACAATCCTTGCTATACCTGAGCCCATCATTGTAGCCGCTGCGTCAATCTGTCTCTTTGAGGGCCTTCCCCTTTTTCATTGTCCCTCTATTTTGCCAAGCATGATAGCCTTCTGCAGAGAATGGTCCCTTCTTACTACATGACCAAAGTAGGTGAGACAAAGTCTGGCCATTCTCACTTCCAAGAAGCATTGGGCTGCACTTCTTCCAGGACAGATTTGTTAGTTCTTTTAGCAGTCTATGGTACTTTCAGCAACCAACACTACAACTCAAAAGCATCAAATCTTCTTCAGTCTTCCTTTTTCATTGTACAGCTAGCACATGCATATGAAATGACTGAAAATACCATGGCTTGTATCAAGTGCACCTTAGTCTTCAAGGAAACATCTTTCCTCTTCAGCACTTGAAAGAGGTCCTTTGCAGCAGATCTGCCCAATGCTATACAACATCTGTTATCTTGACTGCTGCTTCCATTGGTGTTGATTGTAGAACCAAGTAATATGAAGTCTTTGACAACCTCAATCTTGTCTCCATTTATTGTGATGCTGCTTATTGTTTCCATTGTGAGGATTTTTGTTTTCTCTATACTGAGGTGTAATCCATACTGCAGACTGTAGTCTTCAATCTTCATCAGTAAGTGTTTCAAGCCATCCTCACTTTCAGTGAGGGAGTTCTGGTGGCGTAGTGCCTGAGGCATCTGACTGCTAATCAGAAGGCTGGTGGTTCAAACCCACCAGCCACTCCCTGGAAGGAAGGCTGGGCAATCTATTTCTATGGTGATATCGCCTTGGAAACCCAAGGAGGGGTTGCTATGAGTCAGACCTGACTTGACAGCAGTGGGTTTAGGGTTTTCACTTTCAGTGAGCAAAGTTATGTCATCTGCATAACGCAGGTTGTTAATGAGTCTTCCTCCAATCCTGGTGCCACGTTCTTCTTCATGTAATGAAAACCATTGGTTTTTCACAAAACATCTTCGAAAATTTCGGTTTAGTTTTTCTTGTTCACTGACACCCTGTTATACACACTATCAAATAAAAAAGCTTTTATTTATTAAAATGCACTCATGGCAGCTGCTGCTCTGATAGAAGAGGTAGCAAATGCATCAGATTACACGCCACCATTCTGGTGTATATTGGAAGCAGTCCCCAGGAGAACTTTCCAACAACACTTGGTGTTGAGGCTCTTTTTCCCACTCCTGGAGTCCCTGGGTGCCAGAAATGGTAAAGCACTGAGCTGCTAACTCAAAGAAAAGGGTGGTAGTTCAAGAGGCATCTTGGTGCCACTGAAAAGCCTCCCTATGGAGCACAGTCCTATTCTAACACACATGGAGTAGCCATGAGTCAGAGTCAATTTGATGGCATTTTTTTTTTTTTCTGTTCAATTTTATAACCTTCCTTTACAAAGTTGAAGAACAATCATCACTTCTAGGAGATTACTCATTGGGATCTTTCCTGTTTGTAGTGGAGCACGGGATTCTCTAGGTCATGACGCTGAGAATACGGAGTCTTTATACCCCTCATCTACTTCATTTCCCACAGTTGTCATCAGATAGCAGCTCAGCCCTGGTAGGTTGCCTGGAAGGCAGCCAGCCTTCCAGACACTTCAGGAAGATTCTTCAAGGGCCTTGGGAGGCTGCCATGCATTGAATGAAGAGCGCAGTGCTGTGAATCTTAATTAGAACTCTGTTGTGAGTGATCTGGGAACAAGGCTCACACTTGATGTGTTCAATCATTGACCTTTTTTTTGTATTTATTATTATTAGTAGTAGTAATAGTAAACTAATAGCAAAGATTTGGTAAATAAAAAAAAAATTAAAATTTTTACAAGACATCTTTGGGTCAGTTTAGTGCTAGATATTGGAAGACAGTCTAGTCCTTGCTTTCCCTCTACTACAGTTGTATGATTTTATGTTTTAGGTTTGTGTCCCACAAAGTATATGTTGGAATACTAACCTTCTATATCTATGGAGAAGGAGCTCTTGTGGTGTAGTGGTTAAGTCATTTGGCTGCTAATAGAAAGCTCGGTGGTTCAAACCCACCAGCTGTTCCACAGAGGAAAGCTGAGATAGTCTGCTTCTCTAAAGACTTACTGCCTTGGAAACCCAATGGGGGTCATTGTGAGTCAGAATCAACTCAATGGCAGTGAGTTTGTTTATTTGTTTGTTTGTTTGTTTAAAAAAAAAAATCTATGGAGAGAAGCTTTGATGAGGCAGTGGCCAAAGTTTTGGCTGCTAACCAAAAGTCAAAGGTTTGAATCCACAGCTGGAGCACAGGAGAAAGCTGAGGCTGTCTGCTTCTGTTAAGATTGATACTCCTGGAAACCTTATGGGGCAGTTCAACTTTGTCCTAAAAAGGGTTGATATGAGTTTGCCTTGAATGGGTGGCAATGGGTTTTATACCTATGGAAAAAGAGCCCTGGTGGTTCAGTGGTTAAGCATTTGGCTGCTGACCAAAAGGTTGGTGGTCTGCATACACCAGTCACTTCTCGGGAGGTGTGGCAGTCTGCTTCCATGAGGATTTATATAGCTTTGGGAACCCTATGAAGCAATTCTACTGTGTCCTTACAGACTATCAGTCTGAATTGACTTGACAGTAATGGTTTATACACACACAACACACACACACACACATGGATATAATCCCATTAAAGAATAGAGTTTTTCTTTGTTATGCTAAAGAGGAGAGGGTATGTTTTAAGTTTTGAGATTTTAAAGAACAGATTAGTTACAAAAGCAAGGAAACACAATGGGGGAAGATAGATGCCAAAGAAAGTTTTGTTTGTTAAAGCCACCCACTTGTGCTATTCCGTTATAGCAGCACTAGGAAACTAAGACATTGGCTTTAGTTTCTAACTTCTTTCCCACTTTGAAAGTCTGATGTCTCCAGTTTTCCTTTATGATCCTCTCTTTCCTCCAAAGCTCCAGATAGGCAGTAAATGAGATCTTGAACACTATTTGAATTATGAAAAAATTGACCTGTATGTCTAATATGAGTTAACAAAACAAAAAACCAACCCATGGCCGCCAAGTCAACTATGACTCAGTGCCACTCTATAGGTCTGGGTACAATTGTGCCGTAGGGTTTCTAAGGCTGTGATTTTTTTTTTTTTTTTGTGATTTGGGTGAAGATTTACAGAGCAAATTCACTTTACATACAGCAGTTCACATACACTTTGTCTCATCACATTGACCA
>NW_006921857.1:1258024-1258886 GCF_000298275.1 Orycteropus afer afer | reverse complement strand
TTATGCAACTGCAGAAACAGAAACAAACCCTAAACTTGCCTTAAAATTCTATTCAGTAGAGGGCAGTAGTGTATACAAAATGAGGGAAAATAAAAACAAGAGGCATCACACAGAAAACAAAACAAATTTTAATGAAAGACACTTTTCCAAAATGATTATTCTAATTCCTTCCAAACGTTTCCTCTTTGAGTGGAGATAAACTTTATTGGAAATGAATAGCAAATATTTAAGTAATTTTTAGCTCCTTGAGATAACTGCTCAAAATAGGGTAGAACCCACTTTGGAATTAATCTTCCCAAAAGAATGGATTAGCCTCATCTCACTATTACTTTGATGTAAGTGCACTGCCAGGACCCTGGCTTATTGCTATAAATTTTCCTGTTGTCACTAATGTTTCCAAAACCCAAACCCAGTCACTGAGTTGATTCTAACTCATATTGACCCTATAGACAAAGTAGAATTGCCCTGTAGGGTTTCCAAGGTGGTAAATCCTTACATAAACAGATTGTCTCATCTTTCTCCTGTGGAGCTGTAAACCAAAAAAACCAAACTCACTGCCATTGAGTCAGATTCGACTCATAGCGACCCCTCCTTGGGTTTCTGAGATGGTATCACAATGGAAGTAGATTGCCTAGTAGATGGGTTCAAACCACTAACCTTTTGGTTTGCAGCCAAATGCTTTAACCACTATGCCACTAGAGTTCCTGTTGCTAATGTTTAAGACTGTAAAAAAAAAAAAAAAAAAAGTGTCTAATTTTTCAGAGGCTGTCATTTTGGAATAGGTATGAAATCAAAGTATTAGCAACCCCTCCTTGGGTTTCTGAGGCAGTATCACTATGGAAGTAGATTGCCCAACCTTCCT
>NW_006921857.1:1248965-1257924 GCF_000298275.1 Orycteropus afer afer | reverse complement strand
TTTTTTTTTTCTCCAAATGATTTTGAGTTTTGTTCCACATTGTTCTCCCTCTCTATCAAGGATCTCCTAGATAGATCCCCTTCCACATGGATGACAGTGATAGCTGGGCACCATCTAGTTCTTCTGGTCTCACAGTCATATAGGCTGCAGATTGGATGGTGTACCAGTTGCTAGGACTAATTGTTTCTATGAATTTTGGTTTTCTTCATTCTCCTTTGCTCTAGACGAGGAGAGACCCATCGTTGCATCTAGATTGCAGCTTGCTAGCTTTTAAGATCCCAGTCACTAATCTCTAAGGCTATAATCTTTATGGAAGTAGACTGTCCCATCTTTTCCCCACAGAATAGATGGTATGTTTGAATGACCAATCTTTTGGTTAGCAGTTGACTGCTTAATCACTCCATCACCCAGGTTCCTTATGAGTAGTGAACCTTAATTAATAGAAATATTTCATTAGAAACAACCAGTTATTCCTGGCTCTTGTTTTCAAAATGTGAGATGAGATGACATCACTGTTCTGCTGAAACTCTGTAGCAGCTCTCATTGCACTAGAGTAAAAGCCTTCAGTAAAAACCAAAGTCTGCACATTGGCCTGCTAGACACCACACGGGTGGCCCTAAACCTACCCCCTCACCTCTTTGATCTCATCTCCTATTCTTTTCCTCCTTGCTTACTGCACTCCAGCTACACTGGCCTCTTTGCTATTCCTTGAGCAGGCCAGGCATGCTGCTACATTAGGAACTTTGCCAGAAACCCTCTTCCCTCAGATATCTGCATGGCTGACTCCCTCACCTCTTTCAAGTCTTTGCTCAAATGTACTTTCTTATCCAGCCCTATAGTCAGCACCCTAATTGAAATTATAAAATTATCTACTGATTTCCCTTAACATCTCTATACATTTTATTTTTCCATAGCACTTATCACATTCTTACATATGCTATATTTTACTTCTTTGTTATGACTCCTGTTCTTTGCCTCTTACTTTACTGGAAGTGCTGAGTGGAGAGATTTTTGTTTTGTTCAATGATGTATTCCAAGTGTGTAGAACTTGCTTGACACGTGTTAAATGTTCAATAAATATTTGCTAATGAATGAATACAGGACAAATTTCATGGTCTACCAAGTCCACAGTCCCATTGTTCTCCTATTTGTCCCATTGTTCCCATTGTCCTCACTGTCCCTGCAAATACGTCAAACACAGTCCTAAATGCAGTTCTTCTCACCTCCTTTCTGAAAACAAAACATTGCCCATATCACAAGTTGCCTCACCTCTTCTCTTCTTTAAGAGCAACTATGACCTTGACTTTCTATATCTCTCATGGTGCACTTAGCATAGAATGCTCAATGCTGTTCTTTAGTTTGTCAATTATCTATGTATTTTATCTCCTTACTTCCACCATAAGTTTCTAAAAGTCAAGTTGCCATCAAGTTGATTTTGACTGATGGTGGCCCCATATGTGTCAGAGTAGAATTATGCTCCATAGGGTTTTAACGGCTGTTTTTTTTTGGAAGTAGATCACTAGGGCATTCTTCCCAGGTGCCTCTGTGTAGAGTCAAATGTCCAACTTTTAGTTAGCAGCCAAGTGCATTTAACTGTTTCTATTAACTGTTTGTACTATGCAGGGTCTCCTACACCTACTGTAGTTCCTGCAGGACATTTATGCAGGACTTACCATGTGTTACCAAAACACACAGCAGAGCAAGAGGCAGACATCTGAACAAAACAAAGGGATACTGAGTAGTTTAAAATCAGGAGAGGTGTGATTTAAAAGGATTTAAAGGATTTTATATCCTTTCACCATACTTATTAAATCTATATGCTGAGCAAATGACCCAAGATTATATGAATTATATGGACTATATGAAGAAGAATGTGGCATGGGGATTGGAGGAAGTCTCATTAACACCTTGTGATATGCAGATGACACAACCTTACTTGCTGAAAGTAAAGAGGACTTGAAGCACTTCTTGATGAAGATCAAAGACCACAGCCTTCAGCATGGATATGCCTCAATATTAAGAAAACAAAAATCCTCACAGTTGGACATAAGCAACATCATGATAAACAGAGAAAAGACTGTAGTTGTCAAGGATTTCATTTTACTTGGATCCATGCCCACAGAAGCAGAAGTCAGTAAATCAATGATGTATTGAATTAGGCAAATTTGCTGCAAAAGACCTTTTTAAAGTATTAAAAAGCAAAGGTGTGCCTTGAGGACTGAGGTGTGCCTGATTCAAGCCACAATATTTTCACTTGCCTTATATGTATGCAAAACCTGGACAATGAATAAGGACCTTCAACAACAGGCTCAAACACAGCAATGATGGTGAGCCTGGTGCTGGACCAAGTAGTGTTTTGTTCTATTGTACACAGGGTCGCTAAGAGTTAGAACCAGCTTTATGGCATCTAACAATAACCATGTGCTAATATCTGTGGTACCGGGGACTCAAGATAAATCAAACATGTCTTCTACCATGAGAAGCCCACAAGCTGGTGGAAAATGGAGCCAGCAAACAGGCCATTATAATGCAATAAGATTTACTAGAGTAGAAGCTGTAACAATTCCTGGAAAGAATTAGAACTAAACTCAAAATCACACCAAAGACCAGTCTTTCTGGTTATATAGAGACTGATGGAACCCCAGAGATTATGGCCCTCATTCATCCTTCAAGTCTGGACTGAACTCACTGCCATGGCTCAACTTTCAGCCAAACAACAGACAGCCTATAATATGGTGAACAATAATACCAGTGAAGTATTACAACAATCAACCATTCAAGATCAAAAGGGAGGCATTGACCCAAGGACAAAGTTCAGAAGGTAGAAAGGGACAGGAAAGAAGGAAAAGGGAAACAGGAAGCACAGGGATGAAGTGGGAAGAGTGCTGTTACATTTGGCATTGCAATCACTAGTATGAAACAAAATGTGTATGAATTGTTGAATGGAAAACTGATTTGCTCTGTAAAACTTCACCCAAGTCACAATAAAAAGAAAAGAAAGAAAGAAGCTGGAACAAATTGGGAATAAGGAGGGACCTTGTAGCACTTATGGGGAAGGTGTCCCAGAGGGGGCAGTTTTTAAGCTGAATCTCAATGAACTGAGAGTTTTCTAGAAGGAAAAGAACAGGAGGGTCAGAGGAAATTACAAAGACACCAAGGCATAGGTGGGCTGGGCTGTTCAGGCAGAGGTGAAACAATGTGGAAAGAAGGCTAGGTTTGAGATGAGCTAACAAATTTGGATTTCATCTTGTAGGCAATGGGGAACCAGCAGAGGAACTAAAGGAGCACAATTTCTATGCCTATAAATTGGGACAAAGCATATGAATAATCTCATAACTTTCTATGAGGAATCTTCTTGAAGATTTTTATGTCTTGATTTCAAATGAATCATTACACACACACACACACACACAAAACCCCACCTGATCTAAGATCTCAAATTTATAATTAAGGAAATATTTTTGAAAATTGTAAGCCACGTTCTTAATACAATATGCATATATAGCCAAGAAACTTAACAAAATCTCAGTTTCCAAATCTTGATCCTGCCACTTCTTAGCTATAAAACTGGAACAAGATTTTCATGCTAAATATGGATCTTAATTTTAAATCTGTATAATTAGGAATACAATACATATGATAGATTCCATTATCCTTTTCATGGAAATACATCTACTCCCATTTATTGACTATCTCATTATCCAATATTTCACATTTATGATAACAGAAAAAATCTGCTATCTAGATACTTTGTGCATTAACCAGGTATGACAGTAATGAACACTGAGGTGCGAGGCAAAAGTAACAATGCTGTAATGGTTAAGTTATGTGTCAACTTGGCTGGACCATGATTCTCAGTGGTTTGGCAGTTACATAATGATGTAATTTGGCAGTTTTGCAATGGGATAATTTGGCAGTTCTGTAATAGTAAAATTTGGCAGTTATATAATGACATAATCTGGCAGTTAGGTAATGATGTAATTTGACATTCTGTGATCTGATGTGTTCATCTTCAACTTCTGTAGAACACTGATTTTTGCATAATGACCTGTTCTTTTGAACCTTACAGTGTTGATAAAGAGGAGTGGATGTAGTTTTAACCATGGTTTTTCTCATTTTTCTTTTGTTTTTTTTTTAATGGGATATTTCACTGTATTTATCCAATTCCTATTCTACCTTTAAATTGGGTATGGGAGAAGAATAACTCTTCTCATTTATTTTATAGGATATTGGGTCATAAGGGATAAAATATGACCTAATAACCAGAGATCTTGGATTTTGTACTGGTTGTGGTAACTGGAATGAGATTCCTTTATTATACAAGGGTTTTAACTTGACACATTTCCATCTTCCACTGCAGGTAGATGTGGCCATGTGACTAGGTTCTAGCCAATGAGATATGAGTGGAAGTGATATGGATGTGTGCCTTCTCTGATCTTACCATTAGAATTGGGTGACCACTTCCTGGCTTATACATTAGAAGTTGATCTTGACTCTATTTGCTTCTTTTTATATTTGCTAGAAGGTTATTTCTACCCTATTTTGTCCATGGAAACCCTTTTTAAAATAGAAATCCAGCTTTTGAAGGTAGCCCTGTTCTCCTAGCTTCTGAAAGAAACTGAAAACGTTTCAGATCTACCCCTGAAAGTCTCCATCCCTATATTCACCTGTTATAAGAGCTAGTGGCTCTCCAGAGTTGATATGGAGAATCAAAAGTCTGAGCACTCCATAGAAGCTGCAGATCAAATTTAATTCCTCCTAGGTGGTCTGGAGTCAATATGAAAGATTTAATATTTGGGAGAGTGTGGTGCTCCATCACAAATTGCCCTGTTTCAAGAAAAAATACACATTTGTTTGTGAGTTTTATTATACTTGCGGTAAAGCCCTATGAAAGTGTAAGAACTGAATTAATGTTTTTATTTTATTAAAAATTAAGATTGTACCCTTTTACTCTTTAGAATTTCTTCCACCTTGGCTGTGACAGCTTAGCATCTCACCCTCCTCCATCATCCTACTTGTGATAGTCATTATGATTGTTGGTTTATAAACAATATGAATATACCTTGTAGAAATAGTGCTAATAAGCATAGTCACAATAATAGGAGTCTTTATAAACAATGAAGGAGCTCTGGTGTCATAATGGTTAAAGCATTCAGCTGCTAACTGAATGGGCAGTGGCTCAAACCCACCAGCTGTTCTGCAGAAGAAAGATGAGGCAATCTGCTTCCATAAAGATTTACAGCCTTGAAAACTTATGGGGGAAGGTCTACTCTGTCCTATAGGATCACTATGAATTGGAAACAATTCAGTGACAGTTGGTTTGGTTTCTTGGTTTGGCTTATAAACAAATGAGTGTCCAATACATTTACCTTTGAATTCCAACCAATTCTCAGAGGTAGAAAGGTCTCAATAGCTTATAAACAGAAAAATCAACGTTGGATGAAAATCACATTTAGGGGACAATCATAAACATCACTAAAAAGGTAAAAGCTAAGCAGCAAGATATCTCTACTCTTTAAAACAGCACTGAGATATTGTCAAGGACAAATAAAAATAAAGAGACTATGAGGTTATTCTAGATTTGGGAGCTCTGGTAGCATAGTGACTAAGGCCTCTGACTGCTAACCAGAAGGCTGGCGGTTCAAACCCACCAGTCACTCCTTGAAAGGAAGGTTGGGTAATCTACTTCCATAGTGATACTGCCTCGGAAACTCAAAGAGAGGTCGCTATGAGTCGGGTTCGACTCAATGGCACATAACAACAACAACAAGATTCTAGATTTAAAGAGCTATAAAAACCAACTGGTTGATTGGATCCTAGTTCCTTTTATATAAACAGATATAAAATAAATATAAAACAGATGGAAAAAAACTGTGGGACAACAGAGGAAATATGAATAGGGACTCAATATAATTGAATAAGTGTTAAGTATCTTAGATGTGATGATATTGTGATTATATAAGAAAATGTCCTTACTCTTAGGAGATACCTACTAAAGTATTTAGGGGAAGGTGACATCAAATGGTATGTTAAAAAAAATAGTGTGTGTGCATATGTATGTACATATATGTACAGTAAAATGTTAATTGTTTAAGTAGACGGTCTATGTTTTTCATTTTTGTATTCCTTAAACTTTTCTGTATTTTTGAAATTTTTAATAAAATAAGTTGGATAAACACAGCACTGATATTACCTCTGAACTTGGCATGGGTTTTGAATTCAATGACTAGACGGCCATCCTCTCGAATATAGATTCTGATTATCTGAAGTCTTGCAGAGAGCACACTGTCTGTCTGGATTCCTAGAGAGGCATCATAAAACATCCAAGTTAGGGCATGGAGAATATTTCTTAGACAGTGACCTACATGTAAGTTATCCTAGTGAAAACTTTAAGTAGAAATACACATTTATTTTAATGCAACTTAAAAGAAAATTAACTTTTACATAAGCATTAGTCTATTTAGAGATACTTGCTAATTAAAATTGTAAAATAGATCATTCTATTTGGTTCTTTTTTACACTTTCACTTCTTTGAGGAGTCCCTGAGTGGTGCAGACACCCTCAGCTGCTAACCAAAAGGCTGGACTTTTAAGTCCACTCAAAGGCACCTGGAAAAAGGCCTGGTATCTACTTCTGGAAAACTAGCCATTGAAAATTCCATGGAACACAATTATACTCTGACACATCTGGGGTCACCATGAGTCAGAACTGACTTAACCGCAACTGCTGGTAGTGGTTATTTCTCGAACAACATGGCTCCCACCACTGTTAACTAGTAGAAAATTAACATTCTTAGTCTATGAAAGAATACTCCTCTGAATCTCTAATGAGCAGTACAGGATCTGAGCTGTCTTTCACTTGTCCTCTACTCTGGGCTCCTAGGTATCTGGGCAGAATTCTATAATGGAGAAAAGACTGAAGTTATCAAGAATTTCATTTTACTTGGTTCCACAATTAATGCCCATGAAAGCAGCAATCAAGAAATCAACCATGTATTCCAATGGGCATATCTACTGCAAAAGACCTCTTTAAAGTCTTAAAAAGCAAAGATGTTATTTAAAGGACTAAAGAACTAATCTGATCCAAACCATGGTATTTTCAATCTCCTCCTATACATGTGAAAGTTGGACAATGAATAAAGAAGACTGTAGAAGAATTGATGCATTTTAATTGCAGTGTTGGCAAAGAATAGTGAATGTACCATGGACTGCTGGAGGAACTGACAAATATGTCTTGGAGGAAGTACAGCCAGAATGCTCCTTAGAAATGAGAATGGACAGAATTAATCTCTCATACTTTGGTCATGTTGCGAGAGAGAACCAATCCTTGGAGAAGGATATCATGCTTGGTAAAGTAGAGGGTCAGTGAATAAAGGTAAGACCCTCAATGAGATGGACTGACACAGTGGCTATGATGATGGACTCAAGCATGGCAATGACTTTGAGGATGGCACAGGACTGGGCAGTGTTTCATTCTGTTATAAACAGGGTCGATGCAAGTCAGTACCAACTGGATGGCCCCTAACAGAAACAACAACAGAGGCCATTCAGCATCAGCATATATGGATCTCTCTCTCTCTCTCTCTTTTTTCCCAGGAACCCCAGCTCTGTGTACTTTGCAGACTAGACGCACCCCTCCATTAACTATGTATAGGTCAGAGGATGAGGAATGCGGCAACTATTAAAAGTCACTACTTATTTTTTTCTATTAATCTTGCTTGATTGTTTGGCAGGAATAGTTAAGGTGTCAATGGGTATACCTGTTCTCCAGAGAACAGTGTCATAGAAGAAGGAAAACTCCATCTCGGTATGGTGCTCCAAGGAGGCCCAGCCCCGGGGGGCTGTCACATAGATGTAGGACACATAGAGAGGCACATGCACCGTCAGGAATGACTGAGCAGAGTCTCTCACCTGCCAAGAAACAGTGTGCACACAGAGAGGATTATTTCTTCCTTGAGGTAA
This sequence comes from Orycteropus afer afer, assembly GCF_000298275.1. Classification (NCBI taxonomy): domain Eukaryota; kingdom Metazoa; phylum Chordata; class Mammalia; order Tubulidentata; family Orycteropodidae; genus Orycteropus; species Orycteropus afer. Next base: position 1,249,963 of record NW_006921857.1, on the reverse strand, counting down.
GAAGGTGCATGATCATCATATCTTGGTTCATTTTTCACTCACTCATTTACAGTAACTCATTCAGTCAATAATTATTAATCAATAATTATTAATCAAGTACCTATGATTATGCTAGGCATAATGCTAGAAGCCAGGGCCTTAGCAGCAGAAAAACTAAAATCACTCCCCTTATGGAACATATAAGGAGCCATGGTGGCACAATGGTTAAACACTTGGCTGTTAACCAAAAGGTGGTTCAAACCCACCCAGAAGCTGTACAGGAGAAAGACTTGGCTATTTGCTTTTTAAAGATTACAGCCAAGAAAATGCTATGGGGAAGTTCTATTCTATGACACATGGGGTTGCTATGAGTTCGAATCAACAACAACATGGAAGGTATAGTCTAGTGAAGGACACAGATCTGTGTACTTGCCAGGCTTGAGGTGGTCCTCCTGTGGCTGTGAATAGGACAACAGAATGAGGAATAAAAAAGCAGATACATATACAATACAATGCCAAATAGTGAGGAATGCTATGAAGAAAATTAAGTGAGTTTTTTTGATATATCTCAGATATTCACTAATACATTTTTAAAATAAAGTGAGATAAGGGGGCAGAAGTGACTGGGATGCTTCTTTAAACAGGGTGATCTGGGAAGGCTTTTATGAGGAGACGATACATAAATGAAAACATTTTTGTAGAGAATGAGCAGTGAAAGTTCAGGCTTTGCCCTCACTGTACAATTTCTAGAAGTCTCTGCCAAATTTTAAAGTATCACAATTATTCCCAAGGGATAGACTTAGCGTATCTGGGATCCTCCCTTGGCTGACTGTGCTCAAAGTGCCCTGAACGAGAGACTGTTGTTGTGCCGTCTAGTCGTACCCGACTCACAGCTACTCCTCCTCGGGCTTCCAAGGCAATATCACTATGGAAGTAGATTGCCCAACCTTCCTTCCAAGGAGTGGCTGGTGGGTTTGAACTGCCAGCCTTCTGGTTAGCAGTCAAGTGCCTTAGGCATT
>NW_006921857.1:1240121-1245880 GCF_000298275.1 Orycteropus afer afer | reverse complement strand
CCAAGGAGTGACTGGTGGGTTTGAACTACCAGCCTTCTGGTTAGCAGTCAAATGCCTTAGGCAGTATACCACCAGAGCTCCTTTAAAACAATTATCTCTCCCAAATGTTTAGGATGACATTACTCTTCTTGTTTTCTTAAAGACAGGGTACACCACAGTCATCCTGGCTCATTTCCCCAAGTGCAGAAGATAATACATCTACATAGCATTAACTGTACCATCAAATGTAAATCTTCTTTTTGACTTTTCAAAATATACCCAGAGGAAAAAATATATATATACCCAGAGAATATTATGACATTTATATAAATGACTATGTCAGACTGTAATTTTTTCCACATTAATTTGATTTAGAGAATTTTTGAGGTTTTTTAGCCAAGATGCTGCCAAAGTCTCTCTTGAGGTACTTATAAAGAAGGCTCCTTTAGCTGGTTGGCCCAACACTGGGGGCCACTGGATGCAAAGTGCAAGCTGAAGTGCTTCAGAAACAGACAAAGGTGAGCATGGCAACCAGGTATACATAGCCCTCAGATAAGCTCATGGAGCACCCACCTGGAAGTCAGCAGTTACAGACCCTCCACAGACATCAATTAACTCTGTCATGTCGTAATAAGCATCAAAGGTCCAGACGCAGCTCTTGAGGTTCAAGTGTTTGTAGAGCTGGATGGTCTTCAGCTCCCGCACACTGGGATCAAACTGGAAGGGGCGGTCATAGCCAGGACCTAGGGCAGTGCTGTCATAGACCACGTCATCCAGGAACCCTGCCTCTGTGGTGAAGGAAAGGAACAAGCAATGGTAACTCAGTCTGCTGAGCTTCCTCATATACTTAGTTGGACAAAAAACCAAGTTGCCGTCAAGTTGATTCCAACTCATGATGACCCCATGTGTGAGAGTAAAACTGTGCTCCACAGGGCTTTCAATGGCTATTACCTTTCAGAAATAATCATTATGTTTCTTCAGAGATGGATTTGAACCATCAACCTTTAAGTTAGTAGCTGAGTGTTTAACAGTTTGTACCACCCAGAGACTACTTGGTTGGATAGTGTCTCCCAAATTCATGTCCTTTCCAGAACCTTATTTGGAAATGGAGTCTTTGTAGATATAATTCATTAAGACGATGACATACTGGAGTAGAACTCACTCACTGCTGTCAAGTCAGACCTGACTCAGTGGGTCTCTAATTCAGAATGACTGGTGTCCTTGTAAGAAGAGACACAGACACAGACATAGAAGGAAGATGTCAGGTGAAGAGGGAGACAGATTGGAAGGATACATCTACAAGCCAAGGAAAGCCAAGGATTGTTGGCCTCTACCATAAGTTATGAAAGAGCCACGGAACAGATTCTCCCCAGAGCCCTCGCAAGGAGTATGTCCTTGCCAACACCTGGATTTCTGAATTCTAGTCTCCAGAACTGTGAGAGAATAAATTTCTGTTGTTTAAAGCCACTCAGTACTTTGTTACAGCAGCCCTAGAAAATGCATACATTCCTCCAGGCCAAGAATCTGGGCTGGGAAAAATGATATGTCCTTTTGATATTAAGAAAGCGCCTCTCTTTTCAATGCAGGAGATCCTGGATAGAGTGAGAGAACAATGTGGAACAAAACTCAAAATCATTAAAAAAAAGACCAGGTTTACTGGCCTGATAGAGACTGGTGAGAACCCCAAGACTATGGCCCCTAGTTACCCTTCAGGACTGGAACTTAACTTACTCCTGTGGCTTCCAGCCAAATAACAGACAGCATATGGGGTGAACATTTAAATCAGGTAGATACATTCCTTGGAGTGATCAATTGTGGGAGAACAGAAGGGCTGTGTATTATGTAGTGGGAGACAGCTGGTGGTGGGGCAGGAGTACATGGGAGGGAAGGACACGGGGAAGAGGTAACTATGGGGAGGAAATGGGTGGGGAGCTGTTGCATTCTGGGAAATTGCAGTCAAGGTCATGAGACAAAATGCATATGAAATGCTGTATGGAAAATAAATTTGCTCTGTAAACTTCCACTCAAATCACAATAAAACTTAAAAAAATAAAAGAGAGAGTGAGCTCTCCTTCTTTTGGGACTCTGTTAGTAGAGACACACTGGGTTCCCAACCATTGAAGGGATGCCAGGTGAGCTTGTTAACTGCCTGTTGGCAATTGTTAAGTGGAGTAGCTGAGTTTACAGACACTTCTAAGAGGCTGCAGGAACCTGGGAAAAAAGATGAATGAAAAAGTCAGAACTTGATGGAAAAAAACACATGGAAGCTTTGCCTGTCATACCTGGCAAGTTTGGTTCTAAGCTTCATAATCATCCTTGAAGAAATGGATATTTTTATATGAATAATTCATTGATGATTATCTTTGATTTTGATTTAAAAAATAAATAAAAATACTTTTATGGAAAGCTAACAAATATCTAACTACCTCTCCTCTTTCCTGCAGTATCTGAACTCTTGGAAAAGAGTCTTAATTTTGTGTTAATGGGTAAATAGCTCAGTAATGATTCTTGACTAAACTTCACCTGATACAGGCAAAAATTATTGATCAAATGCTGTGAAGTGAGTGAATTATTCTAAATTAAGGAAGATTTTTACACAGTGGTGAGTTGAATACAGAGACAATTTTATGGTATTAGAGTTAAAATTTTTATAGTATTAAAAGTACTATTATTATAGTCTGAAAGGATGAATACCTTCCTTAGAATGCTTGCTACAGCACCTAGCCCTCTGATTCACAACAATGAAGTACTCAATGAGCATATGTTTTCAATTGTTTTTCAGTAGGAGGAAGTGCAAAGTTTTAGTATTTAAAATACTAGTTGCATATGTAGACCAATTAAACTTTCATATGTAGCTCAGCGAATTACAAACAATTTACACTGAACTAATTTCTACTGTCTAAAGACCATTACTACCCCAAAGTGATGCTTAGTGAATATGAAAGAGCATATGAATGCCTTTGTATCTTCAAAAACACTGTTAAATGATTCATCGGTTGTGAAGGAGGGAAATATGCCTTTAATGTGCACTTGCTAAGGTAAATGGAAATGGACAGAATTCTTTGTAAAGTAAAATGTCTGTTGTGATGTGCTGCTCAGCTGTCAGCTCCTTCAGGGTTTGCCTGAGTTGCAGAGAGCTGCTCAGCCAGGTCGTGCTCTTCCTGGCGCAGTGCACATCCAGTGTCTGAGCAAAGTGGGCTTTGAAGGCCTGGCCATTTTGGTTGGAGGTAGGACAAGTCTGAGGGGCAATATCTGTTCCACAGCTTCCCACAGGGTTGAATGATGCTTTGTTGGTCCTGCATCACAGTTTGACTTCTTTCTCTGCCTAATCCTGCTTTCTCTTGTTTGCTTTAACAGATGTTGATCCTAAACTCCATCTTAGTTCCTCCTTTCAGAAAACCCATTGGTTTTCTGAAGATTTGTTATGATGGGATTTTAGAGTACAGATCCAAACATGTTCACTACTGGAAGGGAAGGAACTAAAATTTACCATAGTAAGTACTTCACAAGTGTCAGTTCATTTCGTCCTCACCTTGGCTGGTAGCAATTGTTATCTTGGTGCTAGAGATAAGAAAACAGCAGTGTAGAGAGGTCAAGCTATGTTTGTTCAAAGTTGTATGTATACAGGGAGTGGAATGAGGTTTTGAGTCTAAGTCAGTATAATTACAGAGTCCTTCCATTTTCCTCTTTACTTCATTCTTTCAGAGTCTGAGCTGCCTGTGTTTGGATGCTTTCTAAAAAGGAAAACTTAATCACACATAATTGGAATACCCAACAACATAAAAAACAGCAGAGTTCCCTCTCACTTCTTCATAACTCTAAAGGCCCCTCAGTGGGTCTTGAGTGGGGAACCAGCCCTGAACTCAGTTCCTCACCTGAGATGCCTCTCAGGTCGCGGGTGGTGACGAGATTGGAGCAGACATGCTGATGTCTGTAGATGGACTCGGATAACAGAAAGTGCAAGTTGTGCAATGGCATAGTGGAAATCAGGGGCAGCATTCCATCCTGGTGTGGGATTTGCACAGAGATGTGAATTCTAGGAGAAAAAGGGGCAGAAATAAGTGCTTAGCTGTATGCCACTGGGAATGCCACAAGTCAAGGACTAACTTGACAACAACTAACAACAACATCCACAGTTAATAAGGTACATTTCTTTCTCATGACCCAATTTTTCTTCTCCAATGAATTCACTCCATTTTTCCCCCTTGAAGCTTTCCATGTAGGAGTTCTATCTGACCATGAGAGTGTGGGAGGCATGCAGGATTGCCACTTTCCCTTTCCCAAGATTCTCCAGACTCTGGACTTAAAGAAATCAGGAATAATTGTTTTTGTTTGTTTGTTTTCCATACCACAAGTTATTTTTAAATGTTTTTATGCTTTAAATAGGAGCTCTGGTGGTATAGTGCCTAAGGCATTTGACTGCTAACCAGAAGGTTGGTGGTTCCAACCTTCAGAAGGAAGATTGGGCAATCTGCTTCCATAGTGATACAGCCTTGGAAACCCAAGGAAGGGTCGCTATGAGTCAGCTTCAACTTGATGGCAGTGAGTTTGGTTTTTGTTGGTATGTTTTAAATGGAACCTTTGTTTCCTCATGGGCTAAAGCTGACTGCTGCAGACTATTACAATGAATGTCTGCGGAAGGTTGATAGAGTCAACCAGTTGCTGACTAGTCAGCCTTGACTCATGGCAATGCTACACGTCTAACAGTAGAACAGCTCTCCGTAGGGTTTTCAATAGCTGATTTTTCAGTAGATCACTGCACCTTTCTTCTGAGGTGCCTCTGGGTAGACTCAAACTGCAACCTTTAGGCCAGCAGCTGAGAATGTTAACCATTTGTACACCCAGGCATTCCTGTGTAAGGCAGACACATATATTTTGTACTATTTGTTTGAACCAAAAAGACATTGAGATCTTAAATTCTAAAGCCAGTCTCTCTACACAGCCAAACATCCTGTCTCTCTCCAACTGAAATGGCCTCTTCTCCCCTTTCTCCCTTCAAGTTCCACCAACACTCAACTCTCCAGGAATCCAGCCCTCACTAATCTCAGTCTGCAGCAAGCCCTCCCTAGATCTACATTCCTCAGCACTTAGGTGGCCTTTGTACCAGGAAATCTTTAACTTGTTTATATTGTCTGCTATTTATTGAATGTTTACAGACTCTGTTTATCTTTTCTCCCACGATGAGGATGAGGACCATTCCTTCATTCTGTTTGTATCTCCAGAGCATGTAGTATACAATTCTAAATAAAATATGAGCTTAATAAATACTGGTAAAGACTGTGACACAACAGAACTGTACTTTCGGGCTGCAGTTTTTTGTTTGTGTCTTTTATTGTTTAAGTTCAAAATTTCAGCATGTTATCTGAGGGCGCATTTTGAGTTTATACAGCTTGTGTCTCTGTACAAAGAGACACATTTTAAGAGGACTCATATCTCAGGATATTGTAGTGGATGACTCTTTTTCAAGAAAGGTGTTTGGAGTGCCCTGAGAACTTTTGTTACTACTCTTTTACAAAAATAAATTTTAATCTGTTAGAAATACAATGGGATTTGTATATTTTTGGCTCCAAATTTAATCCATGGAAATGAACTCAGCTGTTCATAAAGGCACACACATAAATACTATGAGGTTTAATAAATATGTGTAACATGCATTGAGTTCCTCTTGCTTTCTGCTTTGCAAAAATGAAAATATTCATCTCCTATCACAACGAAGGTGCTCTGGTGGCGTAGTGCCTAAAGTATTTGACTGCTAACCAGAAGGCTGGAGGTTCAAACCC
>NW_006921857.1:1238443-1240021 GCF_000298275.1 Orycteropus afer afer | reverse complement strand
CAACCTTCCTTCCAAGGAGTGGCTGGTGGGTTTGAACTGCCAGCCTTCTGGTTAGCAGTCAAGTGCCTTAGGCATTACACTACCAGAGCTCCCGAAGGAAAGCCTGTTGTTGTTGTTATGTGCCATCGAGTCGGACCCGACTCATAGTGACTCCTCCTTGGGTTTTTGAGGCAGTATCACTATGGAAGTAGATTGCCTAATCTTCCTTCCAAGGAGTGGCTTGTGGGTTTGAACCACCAGCCTCCTGGTTAGCAGTCAAGTACCTTAGGCTCTATGCTACCATAATCAGGAAAACGCCAAGTCTGGACCCAGGGATTAACATGTACCTGACTCAGGATGTTTTGGTGAATATTCATGTCTCCTGCTCCAGGAGCAAAGGTCATGGGGTTTGAATATCATATCCTGCAAGCTTACCATCTGACAGCTCAGAGCTGTTGACATGATGGATGAAATACAGATAACGTTCCCTTTCTATGGATAATGTTTCCCTTTGGTGAAATAATCACATCTTTAACAGAACACTTCTAAGAAAGTTCTTGTTACTACTCTTCATTTGGCTCAATAATTTTATTTTACTGTGCAATGAATGAAACAGATGGAAATATAACAAAATATTAGCAGAAAGTTTTCATGATTCAGTTAACTGTATATATATATATATATATATATATATGTAGAGGGTGTTTATTTTCAATTAAAAAAATTTTATCTTTCCATCATAAATATATATTTCTTCCATAACAAATAAAAAAAGTTTAGTTTAAAACACTTTCATTGTATTATTGGCCAAATACTATAATATGGAACTTACCTTTTGTGTGAAAACATAATGTATAGTATTTCTAAGGAAAATGTTAAGTGTTTAATTATGGGAAAGAAACAAATGCTTTATCAATATTTAAACCATCAAAAACTTAATTTTTTTAAAGACTTCTTTCATATTCAAATTTGCCAGGGATTTAAAATTCAATGCCAAAGTTTTTCAAAAGACTACTAATTACATATTCATTTCAAAATCCCTTTCCAAAAGGTCTTATTTTATTCTCTTTAGAAAATTTCCAGAGTTTTTTTTCCCCAGACCTCACACCATGATCTTCTCCTTAATTCAGAGGTTTTGTTAAATACATTTGCCTCAATTTCACAATTGTCGATACGAGAACCTCAATAAATTCTCTAGTTCATTGTCAAAATTAATTTCTTCTCTTCTGTTTCTGTTTATTCTCCTTTAACCTTTATGATATTACCTACTTAGTGTGCTGTTGAGTCGATTCCAATTCATAGTGACCCTACATGACAGAGTAGAACTGCCCCACAGGGTTTCCTAGGCTGTATTCCTTATAGGAACAGACTGTCAGGTCTTTCGTTTCTCCTGGACAGCCACTGGTGGGTTTAAAGCATGGAGCTTTCAGTAAGTAGTCAAGTGCTTAACCATTGCATTCTCAAGGCATCTTTGATAATACTTAACATCAGTGCCATCAAGTTGATTTCAACTCATGGACAGAGTACAACTGCCTCATTGGGTTTCTAAGGCTGCAATCTTTATGGAAGCAGACTGCCACATCTTTTTTCCCATGGAGC
>NW_006921857.1:1211293-1231783 GCF_000298275.1 Orycteropus afer afer | reverse complement strand
GATCTGACATTACAGCAATGAGCTGATCACAATGATAAGGAACTCTGGTGATGTAGTGCTTAAGGCATTTGTCTGCTAACCAGAAAGTCAGTGGTTTCAACTCACTGGCCACTCTGCAGAAGAAAGACAAGGAAGTCTTCTTCTGTAAAGATTTACAGCCTTGGAAACCCTATGAGGATTGGTATGAGTTGGAATCAACTCAATGGTAGTGAGATTCGTTTGGTTTTGGTTATCATAAACATAGTAGCTTGGGAGAAAAATAAAACCACATCTTTCCAGTGATTTATAGTTTACAAATTGTTATTACTCATGTGTTCAATAGATATTTAGTGGGTGTCTATTAGGTGCCCAGGAGCATTGTACCAGGTAGAGAGGATGCAAAATAAATACAGTCAATCCTCATTATTTGCAGATTCCATAATTGTGAATTTGCCTACTCATGAAAATTTATTTGTAACACCAAAATCAACACTCATGTCACTTTCACAGTCATTTGTAGACATGTACAAAAATCAAACCAAACTCACTGCTGTCAAGTCAGATCTGACTCATTGTGACCTCTCCTTGGGTTTCCAAGGCAATATCACTACAGAAGTAGATTGCCCAACCTTACTTCCAAGGAGTGGGTGGTGGGTTTGAACTACCAGCCTTCTGTTTAGCAGTCAAATGCCTTAGGCACTATGCTACCAGAGCTTCCAGCTCCCAGCTGATGTCAAACTAAACAATACTCTGCCTTCTTATTTCAGCTCTCATATTGTACTTAAGTGTTCTTTTTGTAGTCTAATGCCAGGTTTTTAATATTTTTGTGTTCTTTGTTTATTTTACCACTTAAAATGACCCTCAATCACAGTGTTGAAGTACTGCCTAGTGTCCCTATGTTCAAGAAGGCTGTGATGTGCCTTTTGGAGAAAACAAGCATCCTAGATAAACTTTATTCAAGTCTGAGTCATAGGGCTATTGTCTTTGAGTCCAATGTTTATGAATCAGCAATATATATTAAATCTGGTGTCTTTAAACAAAAACACTCATAAAAGAAGGTTATTATTCTTGATTTATGAAAGTATTGTGATTAGAGGCTTATAGGAACCTAATCCTGTAACTTTCCTAAAAGCATTCACTAACTTGCTGTTCCTGAGACTTTATAGAACATAACTACTATGAACAGCGAAAATCAACTGTTATTACAGTCACTACCCTCAGGGACCTGGCAGTCGACTGCAGGGACAAAGAGAGAGTAAATGATGGTGATGATCACAGAAGTATAGATGAGTGCTAATGGAGCCTATGGGAGGAGGCCCCAAATTAAATTGGGAAAGAAGATGGAAAGGCCAATAGAAGAGATGTTATGATGAAGGAATTGCAGAATGATAGGATTTAGCTAGTCTGGGTGGATGGGGGCAAGAAAGAATAATAGCCTGGGCAGAGTCATGCACCCCTAAAAAATATGAACCATTGGGAACTAACACATGATTCTCTGTAGGTGGACTTGTGGGTAAAAATGACAAAGTGATGGAGATGAAGCTAGTAAAATAACATTATGGATTGAATTGTGTTCCCCCAAAATAGTGAAGTCCTAACCCTCTATACACGTGAAAGGGACCCCATTTGAAAACAGGATCTTTGAATATGTTATCAGTTAAGTCAAGACAAGGTCATACCAAAGTAGTGTGGTGTCTTTGTAACAAAGGAGAAGAGACACAGAGAGACAGAGGGAAGACACCAATGTGAAAATGTGTCTATAAGCCAAGGAAGGTCTGGGGCTTCCAGAAAATGGCAGAGATAAGAAAAGTTATTCTGCTAAAGACTTTAGAAAGAACATGGACCAGCTGACACACTGATTTGGACTTCTAACTTTCAGAATTGTGAGACAATACATATCTGTCATTTTAAGACACCTATTTTGTGATATTTTGTTATAGCAGCCCTAGACAAGGGTCCAGAACTTGAGGGGCTTTGAGGAATTTTAACTGTTTTTGAAGTAGTCATTAGGACTGTTTTTCAGAAGAGTCACTCATTGATCAGTCCTAGAAATCACACAAGGGATAGCCCGAGATTCACTCCACCCTCTCAATGTGGAAGGCACCACTTGCCTGACCTGTTTGGATGCTCCTTGTGTTTGACATCCAGGTATTTCAAGGTTGCAATGAAGGACTGAGCCTGGAAGCCTCTAGCTGTCCCAGCCACCACTGGGGTGTGGCAGATAGCACTGTCTGTTCCAATGGTAACAATGTTGCTCCGTAAAGGGGTCCCCACATGGCCCACCTTGTCCACAGCCTTTGCCACACAGCGCACATGGAACCGTCGGCTAAAGTAAATGCTATCCAGTACCTACAGGGAAGAATAAATAACATGATCAGGTAGCTCCTTACATTGTATCTTTTGGGTGATAAGATAAAAAAAAGTTCTTGGACCAAGGCCAATCTTCCTTTCACCCATCTATCTATCTATCCATCAACCCATCCTGCCATTGATTTATTAAACTACTAATATATCTACCCATCAAATTGATTCATATGTCACATAATTATTGAGTTTCACCATGAACCAGGGAGAAAGCACAGAGCAGTGAGTACTTACAGTCTAGTGGGATAAGACAAATAGTGAGCAACTAGACAGACATGGAGCAAGAGCCCAAAGATGACTGGCAACCATTAACAGTATTGTTATACATTGATAAAATTGTTCTCTTTAAATACTAAGGACTCTCCATCTGTGTTCCAGCCCCTCTAACAAGACTGGTTGGCCTCTATCTGGTGTCAGTACTCTACTGACTCTACAGTGTCTGTGCCTTCCCTATAGCATGCTCAAAGGCCACCAAGTCACTATTGCTAAGGGGATGGTGTCAGGATACAGAGAAGAAATGCTTCCTTCTCAGGGGTTCTTATTTCTCTTTCCCTCCTGCTTCTACCCATCATGTGCAGATTATATACTGCCAGGGTTACAATAATGTGCAGGCTAGAAGCTGAGAACTTAGCCTCTGATACATACTGTCTTTTGAAGGTTTTTACCAGATTCCTTCAAGTTTCCAGACATACAGAAGCCTAAAAGTGCTTAATACATGAATCTTTGCAGAGGCAACATAGGTCACTAGCACTTTAGGGTATGTGTGCAAACACATAGGGAAGTACATAACAAGAAAAATTAATTAGTAGTTCTATGTGCCACAGACCTCCCACAAAGCAATCATACAAACTTATAAATTCTACTTGTGAAAACAATTTTCACAGAAGTTGATTAAAAATTAAAGATTTTTCCATTAAAATTTTTTTAATTAGCTGCCAATGCTTTATTTATTTATTTATACATGGACTTTGTTCAGAAGGGATTTGGGGCATCTTACAAAACTGCATGCATTACAATGGTATTGAATAAGTAATGGAAGAAATAATGATAAAGCAAAAGAGAACTAGGGTAAAGGTATCAGTCACCAATTCATTGTAAGAAAGAAAACTGAATCATAACTCATGAATTTGGTACTAATAAGAATGTATCATCTTTTGCTCAAATCATGTTGAATGGAGAACTAAATATATATGAAACAAAAATCCTTTGAGTTAAGTCTTCCCATTAAATTTTTTTTTTTATTAATACAGAAGATGATTAAACTTGGGTTAGGTTAGGTTGCAAATCACCACCTGTTGTCAGTTTGTATGCTGTGGTGACTTACGTGTTGCTATGGTGGCATAGTGGGTAAGGCATTTGGATGCTAACCAGAAGGTGAGTGGTTCAAAACGACCAGCTGCTCCATGGGAGGAAGATGAGGCCAATGGTGGCTGCTATGAGTCAGAATCCAATGGCAATAAGTTTTTTTTTTTTTTTCTGGTTTATCATGCTGAAAGCTATGCCACTAGCATTTCATACAGCAACAGAGTCACCTACAGTAGATAGATTTCAATGAAGCTTCCAAACTGAGACACACTAGAAAGAAAGGTCTGGTAAACTAATTCTAAAATTAGCCAACGAAAACCTAGATCACAAAAGAACATATTTCAACTTGCCTGCTTTGGCCATGCCATTAGAAGGGATCAATTTTTAGAGGAGGAGGAAGACGTCATGTCTGGTGAAGCAGAGGATCAGCGAGGCAAGAGAGACCTCAGTGAGATTGACACAATAGCCATAACAGTGGGCTTGAAGATGCTAGGTAGTCATCATGAGGACGACAGAGGACTGGGCACCATATTCTTTTTTACATAATGTTGCCATGAGTCAAAGGTGAGTTGATGGCAATTTTCTATATCTATGCTGAAAAAGAATGGATTTTCTGGCCTATTTTTGAATAAGTTGTGCAAAGACAATGGTTATGAGTGACCCTCCTTTATCAGGAGTCTCCCATCTACATCTAATACTTTTCCCTATTATCCTACTCAAGTGAGGCACTTTGTCAACAAGGAAAAAAATTGATAGGTTGAATAGGAATACCTAGAGAAATGCTGCCTGATAAAGATTTCTGGTTTCCAAACCTATCAAGTGAACTAATTTCAGACTATTTGACAGATAGTGAGCTAAGGCTAAGTCTCAACTCCTTTTGACTCTCTTTCTGAAGAGTACAAACTTCACTGGTGCAACGAGTACAGTCACTTCAGTGGATTGTTTCAGAAGCCTGGGAAAACCATCACTGTTCATTATTCTCTGATGGTAGCAGGTATGCTGGCCTGATCTCTAAGCAATTTGAGGATAGCAAATGCAATGTAAACTTTTCATGTCTTCCCACCAAAACAAAACAAAGAAAACAAACCCTTAGCTGTCAAGTTGATCATGACTCCTGGCAACCCCATGTGTTCCAGAGTAGAGCTGAGCTCCCTAGGGTCTTCTTGGCTGTGATCTTTACAGAAGCAGATCACATAGTCTTCATTTCAAGGTATTTCTACAGAAGTAGATGCCCAATCTTCCTTCCGAGGAGCGGCTGGTGGATTTGAACCACCAGCCTTCTGGTTAGCAGTCAAATGCCTTAGCTACTACGCCACCAGAGCTCCTACTAGGTGGGTTTGAACTGCCAACCTTTTGTTTTACAGATGGGTGCAGACCATTTGCACCACCCAGTGATTTTGTCCTTCCACAGGGCTTTGTAAAATGCTGAGCATGCAACAATGGTTTTGTCCTTTTGTTCAATAATTGGGTCACTATTAGATGCTATTAACAGGACATAGACACTTAGGGATATACAAATGTAGAATTCTTGATCTATGTCCTCAAGAAGTTTATATCCTAATACCTATTTAATGATTGAAGATATGTGAAAAGAATAATAATTACTTAGTTATTCTTACCTAGAATCTATGGCTTACTTTACTATTTATAGATCGTTTTTATATCTGATTTGTCAGCTTATCAAGTTAAACTCTTAATATCACAGAATTAAAAACAGGCAGAATCAGGATTTGTAAACCAGTCTTATGACTACAAGCTCAGTTTTCTTTTACTACACTGTATTACCTTTCCTTATGTATAAGAACAAAATGTCTCTGTGTAGACTATATGTGCCTGCTTATTTGTTTTATTCCAAATGCTATACATAGATTGATAGCATAGTGCCTAAGGCACTTGAGTGCTAACCAGAAGGCTGGTGGTTCAAACCCACCAGCCACTCCTCGGAAGGAAAGTTGGGCAATCTACTTCCGTAGCGATACTGCCTCAGAAACCCAAGGAGGGGTCGCTGTGAGTCGGGTCCGACTTGATGGCACATAACAACAACAACAACAACAACAACAACAACAACAACAACAACAAAAGCATGCATGGATCTTAACAAATTTAATAGAGTCTGAGTAATAAAAAGAGATATCAGTGCTCTTCTTCAACAACTAGACCTAGAGCTCTCAGACCTACCATGTGGTTGACGCTGGTGAATGGTGTGTTGTCAGTAATGGTCTCAAAAGGAGACCGGGCTCCATTGCCATCAGTAGGGGTGGCCACTTCCCAGCTGAACTGCACAGATGTCTGGTTGATGCCAGCCTCATTGCAGCGCTCCTTCATGATGGCATACTTAGGGAAATGAGGGTCACAGGGAGTGACACAGACCAGTGGGTAGCCCGGGGAGGGGGATTTCTTGACTCCTTCCTTGGTAACCTCTTCCACGTGGTCATAGTCAGCAAGTGTGACGACCTACAAAATAGCAACAAACCTTCACTTCAGGTTGGGTACCAGGAAGGGTAGGGGACAAAGCTTCCCTTAAACCACAGACCCACAAGGTCTCTTAATTTCTAGAGATTCTTTAAAATAAAATAGGTAAGTTTTTACAAAGCATCCAAACTGCTTGGTACCTCTGAAATACTATAGATCTTGACTGGTGGTGTGAGGCTGAGGCCAGAGTCCTAATAGCCTCCAGGGAAATCTTTAACCAGAAACCTTTTAGTGTCAGGGATTCTAACAAGTCTTTTAATGTTGAGGATTCTAAACACTCCTCAGGGCCTTTATCTACCCTCCAGACTCAGCAGGTATCAGAGACTTCCTCCGGACTCAGCATGCATCAGAGAAGTTCTCCGGATTCAGCGCGTATCAGAGATTTGCTCGGCTCCTGAAGTCTTCCACATATCGGGGCTCTGCATCCTCCCTAGATAATAATTCCCTAAGTAGACTTTGGAGCCGGGGGATTCCAACACGTTCCCCAACATCGCAGATCTCTGCCCTAAACCCCTTAGCAACAACCAATCATCTGTACCCCTTTGCCCTGGTGCTACTCCACCCCATATTTTTCTATAAAAATGTGACAGTAATGGAGCACGAGGTCTTTTGCTAAAGCCACTAAGGTACAAGAGCAGGGACCCTAGCTTGAGCTAGCGAATAAACTTTCCTTTTGCATTTGCATTGTTGTGTGTTGGCAAATTCCTTGTGCCGAACAACTCCTTCATAACCTGGGCCCAACAGTGGAAGAGATACTGCTTGAGCTAAAAGCTTGACTATCCTAGATTCCCAAATCATAGCCGTATCATTCACTGTGGAAAATAATTTTGTTCTCTTGCACAGTGTAATAAAAGCTATATCAGAAATGACAGTTACTAGTTTAAAGTCACATTAAGTTAATGGTATGTGGTAGCACATTTGGCAAAATAAATGTGAATAAAAGAAACAGATTTCTCTCATAGTCAAATAAGAGACACATTTTGAAATGATCCTTCTCTTCTAATGTAAGAGTTAGGGGAGGATAGATGGCTTATTTTCACTGTTTAATTATTATGAGCTAAATTTCCCTTGACAACCTTTAGGTACTTTCCTAATTAGGAAGTTGGTACAATATTTTATTCATCCTCAAATTGGGACATATGATACTACATTTCCATAATTCTATGTCTGTGGCCAGTATGTAGAATAATAGCTATGAAGCAGTATTGCTTTCTTCCTCTTATAGGTGCCTCTAAAAAATGAGCAGATTGATTGTATTGTACTTTTAGCCTTTACCAGACTAAGTCATCAACATGGCTTGGTCTTTTGTTTGTTCATTTTGGTGAAGATATACAAAGCAAAGCATAAATCAACTCAAAAACTTCTACATGTAAAATTCACTGACACTGGTTATGTTTCAAATTGTGCCGTCTTTCTCGATATTTTTTTCCAAATTATTTCACCATCATCAAAACAACACAATGCTCAAAGTGGATTTCTTTTCTATTTACACTAAACTATTGTTTGTTTTAAAGATGACTTCAGGGGTTAGTTTTAGTTTAAGGCTTAAAGATTTCCTTAGGGCACTGCTTTCAAGGAGGAGTGTCATCCAGTCTCAATGGCTCCAGAAAGTCTGGATTTTCAACATGGCTTGATTTTACTTGTATCTCAGAACTGAGTTTCTTACCCTTGGCACTACTGACATTTTGGGGCCAGGTAATTCCTTGCTGTGAGAGATATCCTGTGCATCGTAGGATATTTAGCAACGTCCTTGGCCTTTAACCACACACATCTCCCCTCAATTGTGACAACCTAAAACATCTCCAGACATTGCCAAATGTTCTCTGAGAGGGACAAAATTATTGCCTCCAAAGTTGTGAATGACTTTGTTAGAAGAACAAAGAAGTAGAGAACTGAAAGTCCTACTGCTCTCAAGTTCTTATCTACTAGTCACTAAAACATAAAAGCAGAGTAATCTTCAGATGGAAGCAACTCACAATGGGTGGTGCTGGCAAGATGAGGCTCCCTGATGCCTCCTGGTCTAGAATTGTCACGGTGGCAGTGGTCACATCCCCAAGCACTGCTTCCACCGGGTCATCTGGGCCAAGGACCAGGGAGAAGGATTCATGCCATTCCCGGTCTTCATTGGACAGGATTTCAACTTTAAAAAAGATATGATCCACACCTTCACCAAGGACAGAACAAAAAGAGAGCAAAGGTCCTCATTAGGTGACATACTCAAGAGGGTGCAGGTTGGGACTACCAATACTGCATGTTAAAATACGACTTTTCCTTTCAGCACTTGTCTATAAATGCAGTGGCTACTAATCACCCCGTCTCAAGTGAGGAATCTGTTTTATAGACCAAATTCTACCTGTGGTAGAGGCTCAGTATTACAGATTTACTATTCAATACCATATGAGGATTAATGGCCCCTGCCTGACACTAGCTGATGGTAATAAAAATCTATGATCCAAAATACACTCCACCCTGGTTACGAGTTTTTTTGGTTAATTTTTCTTTCTCTTTCACGCTTGTGCATGAGTTCCTGTGTGATTGGGAGCAGTCACATACACAGACACTCTTCAAAGCTGTCTCCTGTGGAGCAATAGCTCAATGCCTCCCTACTAGGCCAGTCTTCACAAAGAGGATGAAGTGGAACTTTAGCAGTCTGCGAGAAGGAGGACTGAAGCCTTAGAAACTTCTTTCCTTTTCTGTAAAATGGTTCACTGAAGGTTCAAATAACCTGTTGATGTTTATAGGTCCCCTTTATCACCTCCTACAGAGATGTGGGCTAGATTACTTCTAAGACCTATCTTTTCCCCTAGATCCTTATGTGTAAATGTGGATAAAGGGCATCTATCTTCCCAGGAAACACCAACCATACATACATGGAATGGAGTTGAAAGCCCTTTGAAGCTCCAGGGATGTGTGAGGGAGCCCCTGCACATTTCTGAGGGAGCCATTATCTCCCTTCAATTCCTAAGACATATCTGAAAAGGCCATCGAATACTGTTGCCCACTTCTGACTATATCACTAATAATGCCTGAACCTCTAACAGCCTCGGCCTATAGAAAATTCTGTGAAAAAAAATAGCATATAATTTGTTGTTTTGAATTGTGCCCCTAAAAAATACATTGAAATCCTAACCTCTGTAACTGTGAATGTAATCCTAGTTGGGAGTAAGTTTTCTGTTATTTACTGAGATCATAACAGTGTTGTTGTTGTTAGGTGTCACCAAGTTGATTCCAACTCATAATGACCCTATGCCCCGTAGAACAAAATACTGCCCAGTTCTGCACCATCCTCACAACCATTGCTATGTTTGAACTCATCGTTGCAGCCACTGTGTCAATCCATCTTGTTGAGGGTCTTCCTCTTTTTTGCTGACCCTCTACTCTACCAAGCATGATGTCCTTCTCCAGAGACTTGTCCTGTCTGATAACAATTTCCAAACTACACGAGATGAAGTTTTACCATTCTCACTTCTAAGGAGCTTGCTAGCAGTACTTCTTCGAAGATAGATTTGTTCATTCTTCTGGTAGTTCATGGTATATTTAATAATCTTCACCAACACCATAGTTCAATGGCATCAATTCTGCTTTGGTCTTTTAAATTCACTGTCCATCTTTCACACACATATAAGGTAATTAAAAATACCATGGCTCAGATCAGGTGCGCCTTAGTCCCCAAAGTGATATCTTTGTTTTATAAAGAGGTTTTTTGCAGATTAGTCTAATGCAATATGTTGATTTCTTGCCTGATGCTTCCATGGGTGTTGACTGTGGATCCAAGTAAAAAGAAATCATTGACAAGTTCATTTTTTTTTTCCCATACATGATGATGTCGCCTATTGGTCTAGTTGTGAGGATTTTTGTTTTCTTTATGTAATTCATACTGAAGGCTGTAATCTTTAATCTTTATCAGTAAGTACTTCAAGTCTTCTTCACTTTCGGCAAGTGAGGTTGTTTCATTTATATATTGCAGCTTGTTAATGAGTCTCCTTGCAATCCTGATGCCCCATTCTTCATACAGTGCAGCTTCTCAGATTATTTGCTCAACATACAGAGTGAATTAGTATGGTGAAAGGATACAACACTGAAGTACACCTTTTCTAATTTTAAAGCATGCAGTATCCCCTTGTTCTGTACGAAAGACTGCCTCTTGGTCTATGTATAGGTTACTTCTGAGCACACTAGAGTGTTCTGGAATTCCCATTCTTTGCAATGTTAGCCATAATTTGTTATGATCCACAGAGTTGAATAACTTTGCACAGTCAATAAAACACAGGTAAATATCTCTTTATTATCCTCTGCCTTCACCCAAGATTCATCTGACATCAGCAGTGACATCCTTCATTGCACGTCCTCTTCTGAATATGGCTTGAATTTCTGGCAGTTCCCTGTCAACTGCTGCAACCATTTTTAAATTATCTTCAGCAAAATTTTACTTGCATGTGATATTAATGATATCATTTGATAATTTCTGCATTCTGTTGGATCACCTCTCTTTGGAATGGGCACACATATGGATCTCTTCCAGTTAGTTGACAAGGAAGCTAGCTATCTTCCAGATTTCATGGGACAGATGACTGAGTGCTCCCAGTGTTGCATTATTTGTTTTAATATCTCAGTTGGTATTCCATCGATTCCTGGAGCTTTGTTTTTCATCAGTGACTTCCTTCAGTGCAGCTTGGACTCCTTCCTTCAATACCATAGGTTCCTGCTCCTATGCTAGCTCCTAAAATGGTTGCATGTCAACCAATTATTTCTGGCACAGTCTTACGTATTCCTTTCATCTTCTTTGATGTTCCCTGCATCATTCAATATTTTGCCCATAGACTCTTGCAGTATTTCAACCCGGGGGTTGAATTATTTCTTCAGTTCCTTAGGCTTGAGAAATGCTGAGTGTGTTCTTTCTTTTTGTTTTTTTTAACTCCATTTGTCTTTGCACATTTCATTATAACACTTCACTTTGTTTTCTCAAGCTGCCTTTTGAAATGTTCTGCTCAGTTCTTCCATTTGCGTTAGCTACTCTATGTCCAAGAGCAAGTTTCAGAGTCTCTTCTGACATTCATTTAAAAAAAAAATCTTTTCATTATTATTTGGATAAAAGTTTGCAGAGCAAGTTGGTTTTCCATTCAGCAATTCATATCCATTTTGATTTATGACATTGATTGCAATTCTTACAATGTAACAGCACTCTTTCCATTTCTTCCCTGTATTTGCCATTTCCATTCATCTTTATTTCCTATCCCTTCTGTCTTCTGAGCTTTGTTGATGTTGTTAGGTGATGACAAGTCAATTCTGATTCATAGCAGCCCTAGGTACAACAGAACAAAACACTGCCCTGTCCTGCACCATCCTTACAGTACTTGCTATGCTTGAGCCCATCATTGTAGCCACTGTGACAATCTTTGTCATTGAAAGTCCTCTTCTTTTTCTCTGACCCTCTACTTTAGCAAGCATGATATCCTTCTCCAGGGAATGGTCCCTTCTGACGATATGACCAAATAAACTAAAAACTCACTGCTGTCGAGTCGGATCCAACTCATAGTGACTCCTCTTTGGGTTCCTGAGGCGGTATCACTACGGAAGTAGATCGCCCAACCTTCCTTCTGAGGAGTGGCTAGTGGATTTGAACCACCAGCCTTCTGGTTAGTAGTTAATTGCCTTAGGCACTACATCACCAGAACTCACATATGACCAAATAGGTGAGATGAAGTCTGGCTACTCTCACATCTAAGGAGCATTCAGCTGTACTTCTTCTAAAGTAGGTTTCTTGGTTCTTCTAGCAGTCCATGGCATTTTCAGTATTCTTCACCAACATATAATTTAAAGGCATCAATGCTTCTTCAGACTTCCATATCCGTTATCCAGCTTTCACATGCATATGAGGCAAATAAAAATACCATGGTTAGGCACACCTTAGTCTTCAAAGTGACATCTTTGCTCTTCAGCACTTTAAAGAGGTCTTTTGCAGCACATTTTCCCAGTGTAATACATCTGATTTCTTGACTGCTGCTTCCATGAACGTTGAGTGTAGATTCAGGTAAAATGAAATCTTTGACAATTTCAGTCTTATCTCCATTTATCATGATGTTGCTTATTGGTCCAGTTGTTTTATGTTGAGATGCAATCTATACTGAAGACTGAGCTTTATTCCAGGCAAGTGCTGACCTTTCACCTTATATGGTTGGCTATTCTACGGAGTGCCTACTTCTATAATGTTACTGTTCATAGGGAAATAGTGTTCACCTATAAAGGCCTGCCTATTGTTTGGCTGTTAGTTGAGCCATGGTAGTGGATTAAAAGGTTAAAAAAGGGTGACTAAAGGCCATAGTCTCAGGGGTTCCACCAGTCTCTATCAGACCAGTAAACCTGGTCATTTTATTTATTATTATTTTGAGTTTATTCCATAATTTTCTCCCACTCTGTCTAGAGCCTCTTATTGTGATCCTTTACAGAGCAGTTGGTAGTAGTAGTTGGACACCATCTAGTTCTGGTTTCAGGCTTGCAGAGGTGGGGTTCATGTGGCCCATTAGTTTTTTGGATTGTTTCCATGCACCTTTGATTTTCTTCATTCTAGATGGGGAGAGAGCAATCATTTAATCTCAGATGGCCACTTGTAAGCTTTTAAGACCCTAGTTGCTAACTCACCAAAGTAGGATGTAGAACATTGTCTTTATGGCCTATGTTATACCTGATCTTGATGTCCCCTGAGACTATGATCCTGAGCTCCAGGTCTAGCGACTCATTCTTACAAGGTATTTGGTTATGGCTAAGAAGTTTTCATAACTTTGCTTCCTGTATGCTATACTATATTCATGGATATATTTGCAACACATATAAATACATAGGTAGAAATATCCCTTGTCAAAAGTATATATATTCATGGGTATAGTCCCATTCACCTTTCTATCCCTGTTTAGCTTGTGTGTCTTTCTATATATACACTTGTAGATTATTATTATTACTGTTATTGCAGGATTGTGCATGTAATAGTATTCATAATTGTTGCCTTTAACTCTTGTGCTCCTCCCAGTGTCTTCCTTTGCCTTGATCATTTTTGTTAACCACCCTCTATTGTCTTCCCCTTCACCCAAGTTAGTACGTGTCTACTCTGGTGGTGTAGTGCTTAAGGCATTTGACTGCTAACTAGGAGACTGGAGATTCAAACCCACCAGCCATTCCCTGGAAGGAAGACTGGACAATCTACTTCTGTAGAGATATTGCCTTGGAAACCCAAGGAGGAGTCATGATGAGTTGGAATTGACTGGACGGCAGTGAGTTTAGTTTGGTGTTTGGTTACCCTTTAGTTAATGATGTACCCTCCATTCCCCTTCCACTCCTAATAACCTTCAAAGAATGTTTCTTTCTGTGAATAAAACTTTTCTTGACTTTTTATAATACTGGTCTGATCTAGTATTTGTACTTTTTCTTCTCTGTTTCCAATTTTTGTATTCCAATCACCAGTAATCATTAGTGCATCTTGATTGCATGTCTGGTCAATTTCAGACTGCAGAAGGTGGTAAAAATCCTCAATTTCTTTATCTTTGGCATTAATGGTTGATGTGTAAATTTGAATAATGATTATATTATCTGGTCTTCCTTTCAGGTGTATTGATATTATCCTGTCACTGACAGCACTGTACTTGAGGATATATTTTGAAATGTTTTTTTGCAACCTCATTCCTTTTCAATTTGCCATTCTCAAATAGTATACCATAATTGTCTGATTCAAAATGGCAAGGCCAGTCCATTTCAGCTCACTAATGCCTAGGATATCAATTTTTATGTGTTCCAATTCATTTCTGACAACTTACAATCTTCCTTGATTCATACCTTGTCCATTCACGTTTCAATTATAAATGGATGTTTGCAGCTGTTTCTTCTCATTTTGGGTTATATCACACCAGCAAATGAAGGTCCTGAAAGCTTTACTCCATCCATGCCATTAAGGTGAACTCTATTTGGAGGAAGCAGCTGTTTCCCAGTTATAGGTTGAGGGCCTTCTCACACTATATCAGAGAATCTTCTGCTGCTATTCATAAATTTTTCACTGGCCAAATACTTTAGAAGTAGATCACTGATCCTTCTTAGTCTATCTTAGTCTGGAAGCTCTGCTCAAACCTGTCCACCAGAGTGACCCTGCTGGTATTGGTAATACCAGTGGCATAGCCTCCAGCATCACAGCAACACACAAGTCACCACAGTATGACAAACTGACAGATGAGTGGTGCCATAATATAAGTGCAGGGTATGTCTCAAACCTAATCACTTTTGAGATGTATAAAGAGCAGATGAGACACAAAGAGAAGCAAGCAACACAAAATGGAGAAAGAGAAATGCCACATGGAGATTGACAAGGAACTGAAGAATAGAAGCTGAAAGAGACAAAAGTTTTTCTTCATAGTGGACAAACTGAGAGAGAGCCTTCCCCTAGGGCTGGTGCTCTGAATTCAGACTTCTAGCCTTCTTAACTCTGAGAAAATAAAATTTTGGTCTTTAAAGGCACCGACTTGTGGTATTTCAGTTACAGTAGCACTACAAAATTGAGACACAATTCAACCCCTTCCCTATCTCAATACTCTGCCCCTCCTCCAAATAATTAATACATCCACCAGTTAAATAGTTAGTTGTGACCTGAATCTCATCTTCTCTTCTTGTACAGCTTTCTCTAGGATAAAACTTACTTGAAAATCCCACAACAAGGTACCCCATTTGCTAGTAGACATTAAACGACAGGGAGCACAGGGATGTGCCTTCCAGATTTCAGTAATCCCTGAAGGGCCAAGTACGGTGCTTTATGCTAATGTTTGTGGATTATGCATGCATATTTTAAAAAATCAGATTTTCCTTTCACTCAACCAAATGATAGGCTAACAAAGTAATCCTTTTGAATGAACCAAAATGCCTAGCATATGAGCATATTCTGAAGTAAGTGACCTCATTTCTCTTCTTCCATGCCACTGTTACTCATTAAATATTTTAAAGACTCTTGCGATCTCCAACATGTGCTTAATAAATGCTTCATGCCATTGGAGCTACTGTTTTCTTCTTTCATTTCTCTGTTCATTCTTTCTTCAAATAAAAGTTATTTGCCTCTCTTTACCTAGTAGGTTAAACACACGGATTGGGGTTGGTGTTCAATTACCAGGACTGAACTTCAGGACTCGGCTCTTTGGGTAATAATCCACACCAGACTGGGCAGACCCATCCCGTGTGCTACAGCGAATCTTGGAGGTCCTGTTCTGATCCCCTCTGCGGATCACCTTGATGTTCAGAATAGCAATGGCATCTGGCCCTGCAGGTTCGCGCACTTGGTATGCAGCTTCTTCAAACTCAATGGTGGGGGCTAAGGAAACATGGGCAGGGAAACAAGAATAAGTTAGAATAGCACAAAGGATCCAGACTCCCATGAAAATGCCTTATAACTACAAGAGGGAATTTTTCACATTGGTTAACAATACAGAGGCAAAATAGCTTGCACTCATAAAAATCAATCAGTAATTACCCCTAAGCCATGCTTTGGAAAAAATAAATTTATATGTGATCCTATAGGAGTTACTTCTCACATGATTCTCATTAAAAATAATATACTTGGGGAAATATTTTTGAGGAGTTCGAAATGTATGATACCTAAGTTTCCATCTTAGCATTATAGCTCACAGAATGTTTTTAAATTTGCACAATTCATCAAGAGGCACAGGAGACCCTTGATAAATACCTATTGATTGATTGCATGAACCAAGTCCTTTCGTTTGTGAATTTTGAATTTCTAAGGTTTATACTTTATCTCAAGGAGCTCTGGTGCTGCAGTGCCTAAGGCATTTCACTGCTAACCAGAAGGTTGGTGGTTCAAATCCACCAGCCACTCAGCAGAATGAAAACTAGGCAATGTACTTTGGTAAAGATTTGTGGTTATGTGCCGTCGAGTCAGTCCCGACTCATAGTGACCCCTCCTTGGGTTTCCAAGGCAGTATCACTATGGAAGTAGGATTGCCCAACCTTCCTTCCGAGGAGTGGCTGGTGGTTCAAACCACCATGCTTAGGCACTATGCTACCAGAGCTCAAAGTAAAGATTTACCACCTCAGAAACCCAAAGGGGGTCGCTATGTGTTGGAATCAACTTGATGGCAGTGAGTTTGGTTTTTCTGGTTTTATAATTTCTCTCACTTTTCTACTCCTTAAATTTACCAAATCTATCTCTCAATTCTGGGCCTGTTAGATACCCCTCCCAGTGTCCTTCTCTCCCTTTACCCAGTTTTTTCCTAACTTCTCATAAGGTTTTTAGGTAAAAATAGGTAGTTTAACAACTGCCCACGATGATAATTCAGTTACAAAAGACTTCCTAATGCCACCTAGTCTGAGGCAAAATTCTCAGTGTTAAAAACGGTTAATACGTTATTTTTATATAAAAAGCGTCAAATTATGTTGACTTCTGTTCTATGATATTCTCATGGGGATGAGCAAGGTGGTGATGGTAGAGAGAATGAGATAAAAAGATAGGAAAATGTAAAGCAATTACAAATTTTGTACCATTTATAGTATACTGAAGGAGTCCCTGGATGTCTGGTGCAAATGGTTAAATGCTTGACTACTGGCTGAAAGGCTGGTGATTCAAACCCACCCACAAGTGCCGCAGAAGACAGGTCTGGTAATCTGCTTCTAAAGGGTCACAGCTCTAAAAACCCTATGGAGCACAGATTTACTCTTAACACATGTTGTTGCTATGAGTCGGAACAGACTTGATGGCAGCTAACAATGTTGTTCTTCTTCTTAGCATATGAGCATATTCTGAAGTAAGTGACCTAATTTCTCTGCCGTCAAGTCATTTCTGACTCATAGCAACTCCTATGCACAGCAGAATGAAACACTGCTGATGCCACACCAGCTCCATGATCCTTGCTATACTTGAGCCCATCGTTGAAGCCCCCACATCAATCCATCTCATTGAAGGCCTTCCCCTCTTTAGTCGACTCTCCACCTTATCAAGCACAACATCCTTCTCCAAGGAATGGTCCCTTCTGACAACATGACCAAAGTAGGTGAGAAGAAGTCTGGCCATTCTTACTTTCAATGAACATTTTGGCTACACTTTCTCCAGGACAGATCTGTTAGTTACTTTAGCAGCCCATGGTACTTTCAGTATTCTTTGCCAGCACCACAACTAAAAAGCATCAACTCTTCTTTGGTCTTCCTTATTCATTGCCCAACTCTCACATGCACATGAGGCAACTGAAAATATCATGGCTTGTGTCAGGCACACCTTAGTCCTCAAGGAGATATCATTGCTCCTCAGCACTTGAAAGAGTTCCTTCGCAGCTGACTTGCCCAGTGCTGTACATCATCTAATGTTCTGACTGCTGCTTCCATTGGTGTTGACTGTAGAACCAAGCAATGTGAATTCTTTGACAACCACAATCTTTTCTCCATTTATCGTGATGCTGCTTATTGGTCCAGTTGTGAGGATTTTTATTTTCTTTATATTGAGATGTAATCCATACTGCAGACTGTATTCTTCAATATTCATCAGTAAGCACCTCAAGTCATCCTCACTTTCAGCAAGCAAAGTTGTGTCGTCAGCCTATTGCAGGTTGTTAACGAGTCTTCCTCAAATTCTGATGTCACATTTTTCTTCATATAGTCCAGCTTCTCGAATTATTTGCTCAGCATATAGATTGAATGAGTATGGTGAAAGGATACAACCCTAATGCACTCCCTTCTTGATTTTAAACCATGCAGTGTCCCCTCATTCTGTTTGAACATCAGCCTCCTGGTCCAGGTACAGGTTCCTCATGAGTACAATCAATTGTTTGAGAATTCCCATTCTTCTCGGTGTTATCCATAATTTGTCAAGATCCACACAATCAAATGCCTTTGCATAGTCAATAAAACACAAGTAAACATCTTTCTGGTATTCTTTGCCTTGAGCCAAGATCCATCTGACAACAGCTATGATATCCCTTGTTCCACGTCCTCTTCTGAATCCGGCTTGCACGTCTGGAAGTTCTCTTCTGTCAATGTACTTCTGCAACCATTTTTGAATTATCTTCAGTAAGCTTACTTGCATGTGATATTAATGATATTGTTTGATAATTTCCACATTCTGTAGACTCACCTCTCTTTGAAATGGGTACAAATATGGATCTCTTCCAGTCAGTTGGCCAGGTATCTGTCTTCCAAATGTCTTGGCATAACCGAGTGAGTGTTCCAGTGGGGCATCCATTTGTTGAAATATCTCAATGGATATCCCATCAATTACTGGAGGTTTGTTCTTCACCAATTCCTTCACTGAAGCTTCAACTTCCTCTTTCAAGAACATTGGTTCTAGATCATATACCACTTCCTGAAATAGATGAAGATCGACCAGTTCTTTTTGGTACAGTGACTCTGTATATTCCTGCCATCTTCTTTTGATGCATCTTTCAATATTTTGTCCATAGAACCTTTCAATATTGCAACTCAAGGCTTAAATTTTTTCCTCATTTCTTTCAGCTTGAGAAATGCCAAGCATATTCTTCCATTTTGGTTTTCTAACTCCAAGTCTTTGCACATTTCTTTATAATGATTGGCTTTGTCTGCTCAAGCTGCTCTTTGAAATCTTCTGTTCAGCTCTTTTATCTTGTCATTTCTTCTATTTGCTTTAGCTACTCTCTGCCCAAGGTCAAGTTTCAGAGTCTCTTCTGTCATCCATTTTGGTCTTCTCTTCTTTCCTCATCTTTTAAGTGACCTCTTACTTTCTTCATGGATGATATTCTTGATATCATCCCACAATTCTTCTGGTTTTTGGTCATTGGTGCATCAAATCTATTCTTTAGATGGTCTCTAAATTCAGGAGGGATATATTCAAGGTCATATTTTGGCTCTCTTGGACTTGTTTTAATTGTCTTTAACTTCAAGTTGAACTGACATATGAGCAGTTGATGGTCTGTTCCACAATCAGCTCCTGACCTGGTTGTGGCTGAAGATATTGAGCTTCTCCATCATCTCTTGCCACAGATGTAGTCAATCTGATTCCTGTGTGTTCCATCTGGTGAAGTCCACGTGTACAGCCGCTGTTTGTGTTGTTGAGAAAAGATATTTGCAATGAATAAGTCTTTGGTCTTGCAATACTCTACCATGCGATTTCCAGCATTATTTCTGTCACCAAGGTCAAATTTTCCAACTACCGGTGATTCTTCTTTGTTTCCAACTTTTGCATTCCAGTCACCAGTGATAACACATCCTGATTGCATGTTTGGTCAATTTCAGACTGCAGAACTTGATAAAATTCTTCAATTTCCTCATCTTTGGCTTTAGTGGTTGGTGCATAAATTTGAGTAGTACTAACAGGTCTTCCTCGTAGGCATATGGATGCTACCGTATCACTGACATCATTGTACGTCAGGACAGATCTTGAAACATCTTTTGTGATGATGACTACCACACCATTCCTCTTTTTCATTCCTGGCATAGTAGATCGTATGGTTGTCTGATTCAAAATGGCCAAAACCAGTGCATTTCAGCTCATGGAATACCTAGGATATCAATCTTTATGCGTTCCATTTCATTTTTGACAACTTCCGATTTTCCTAGATTCATACTTCATACATTCCATGTTCCAATTATTAATGGATGTTTGTAGCTGTTTCTCCTGAGTTTGAGTTGTGCCACATCAGCAAATGGAGGTCTTGCCCAAAGCGAGGTCTCAGCCACATCCAAAGCAGCAGGGCAGAAGAGTAGGTGAAAGGGGATTAAAAGCCAGGAACCAGGACAGAGGAGCAGTCAGCTGCAGGGGTCTAGATGAGGAGAGGGAACCCAGGTAAACCCAAAGCAGCAGGATGGGAGAGCGGGAGAAAGGGATTAAAAGCCAGGAACCCAGGCAGAGGAGGAGTCAGCTGCAGGGTCCCAGGGAGGGTGATACAAGAGGTTTCAACAGGGAGACAAACTCGTCTGTCAATTTTTCCTACCATGGTTATGTGTTGATGTGAGTTTTGAGGCTGAGCCAATCATGTTTCAAACCCAGTGGTATGCACATGGTGCACAGGTATCAGCCCAGCTTACAGACTGAGACAGACTAGGAAGAAGGAACAGGCCATCCACTTCCCAAATAATTGGCCAGGGAAAACCTTATGAATTGGAAAGAAACACTGTTTGATACATTGCATTGCTTTATGAATAGTCCCCTTAGGCTAGACGGCTCATAAAATAGGACTGGGAAAGAGCTGCATTATCTGAGTAAACCCAGCCTTACTCCTATGGATAAGGCAAACCTTTCGAGACCTCCATTTGCTGACGTGGCACCATTCAAATTGAAGAGAAACAGCTGGAGACATCCAATAATCATTGGAACATGGAATGTACAAAGTATGAATCTAGGAAAATTGGAAGTTGTCAAAAATGAAA